>NW_026068000.1:4363990-4489605 GCF_014885135.2 Alexandromys fortis
TTCTGTTTCCTGGCTCCTGCCAGGGGCCAAGATCCCTCTCACCCCTCAGACGGGTCTTCAGGAAAAGAACCAGGTTCCCTGTTTGCCAGGGACCTCGCCAACCAAAGGCCTACCTCTTTGATTTAATTGTCCTGGGGCGATCTGCTCTTGGTGTTGCACTGGTCCCTGTCGCCTGCGTTGTCTGCCACTGTGTCAGTACCCGCCGGTCCGGCCACTGCGCCAGCTATGTTGCCCGCCGTGCGCGTCTGGTTCCGGCTGCCGCTGGTGCCGTGCGCGCCACCCTATCATTCTTGTACATATTATAGTCATGGTGTGTAGTCTTCCCAGCCATTTTCTTTTAACATTTATATTTAATATCTAACTACATAGACAACTTGCGGTTAAAGGTGCCTTTTATATTCAATCTGGTGGTCTCGGCCCAAAAGTAATGTTCTGTTCAGCTTATTCATTCCTGGAGTTGGATTTAACCCTGCCATTACTTACTCGTGTGGTCTTTGATCTCCACTTTTCAGTTATTTTTTTCTCCTTTCCTTCCTTCTTTTGGATTATCAGAAAGCTTTGGAAACCATTACCTCTGCAGCCTTTGTGCTATTTTAGCAACTGTACCAGGGATTACAGTATGGGTCCTCAAGATGGTGTACATAGATGCAATGTCCTATCTTATTATTAAAGGCAGATGTGTCCATGAGTGGTATGGATTTCATATCTTATTCTGAATGTGGAGTAAACCCACAGGGCAATATCGTGACAATCCCTTTAAGTGGCCATATGTATTATAAAGGAAATTAAAATCCAAAATAGCCTCATCTGTTTGCCAGGTATTTACGAATTCTCTTGCTCTGCATCCTTCCCCCAGGACCTGAGCTTTTGCTTCTCTTATCTCTCCTTCGTTCTGAGGAATTATTTCGCACATTTCACTCCTGTTAGTGGTGATCTTGTTTCCTTTCTGTGGACGTATTTCTATCTCATGTCACCTGGCAAGTGTCTGTGCATGTTCTCCCTAGTGAGAAGTCAGAAACGACTCCCTGCCCTTCCTTCCCTAGGATGTGGTGGTATTTGGCTTGGGAATGCAGTGCTGGGGTTTCCTTGGTTTGTGCTGGTTTTTAGGTTTTCCTTTTACTTTACCCTGCTCCTTCCTTTGAGTTTACTTACTTTCTTATGTCCTTAGGATTCTGTCTCTCACAAAATGGAGGACATTTTCAGACATTGTGCTTGTGTTGGTTGGTTGGTTGGTTGGTTGGTTGGTTGGTTGGTTGGAGAAAGAGCCTTACTAATAAATAGCCCAGGCTGCACTTGAATTTGCAATCCCCAGCATCAGTCTCCCAGGGTTGGAATTACAGCTGTGGACAATCATACCAAGATCAGCAATTATCTCTTAAATTCCATCTTGGTTTTCAGTTATTTGAAAGTAACTTGTTTATTTTCTTGACGTTTTCTTCCTCATTTTATGAACCTGTACTGCTCACTAAATCTGGGACACTTCACCCATTATCTTATGGGTTCATTTATAAATGCATTTGTGTACTTAAGGGACCTTTGAGACAGGGGCTTGCTCTGTAAACCAGTCTGGTCTCCAATTCACAGTTCTCCTCTAATTTTAGCCTCTCCGGGGCTGAAATTAGAGGTGTGCATCCCCACACCCAGCAGAGTGGTTATTCTTAAGCCTTGGTACCACTGTGACCCAACGTCAGTAACTGCTCATGGGTTCATGAGTTACTGTTAACTTGGTTTTTCCAAACGAGTTACTTGTCTTGATCTGTGTCCACGTCCATTGACCTTACAGCTATCATCTGTTGAGCCCACACAGTGGCTCATTTATAATTTCTTTCTGTACCGTTTGTGGGTGCTGTTTTCACTCTGTTATGATTCATTCACAAGCAGTATACTGCCCTTCCTGTCAGTAAGCACAGTCATAATGGCTGCTTTAAAATCATGGGATGCTAATTCCATTGGAATTGTCTTTTTTTTTAAATGGCTTATATTTTCCATTTTCTTACTTTGCCCCATAATTTTATATTGTGTCTTAGACATAATGAATGAGTGTTCTGGATCTTATTCTTTCTTCCACAGAGGGATAACATTTTTTATTTTAGTAATGAGATAATTTGGCTCTATTCAGACTGAAAACTGTCTCTAAGATCATGATTTGAATGTTGCCCTTACATGTGAAACCTTGCTTGGGTTGCTCACAGTCAGGCCTGCACTCAGGAGCCAGCCACAGATTTGGGAAACATTTATATACAGTTGATATTTCTCACGCCGTGTCAAAGCTTTGTTTTCAGGGTTTCCCTCCGTGGTTTCCAGTGTTTATGCTTAATCTAAACTCTGTGCTTTCTTCAAGGCAAGGATCTTTGGTTGTCTATTGGAGTTCTAGCATATACATACGTGTAAAATTACTCTTTTTTTCTAGAAAAAGACATTGATTTTGTGTAATTCCTTTCCAGGGATTTCTTCTCTCCAGACTCATTTTCATTCATAGGACAGTGCTTTCAGGCTAATTGTTATATTTAATTCACTACTTTATCCAAAATTTATAATTCTTCTCTGCTGGGGGCTTAATCTAGTAGAAGCTTATTCTGCCCATCCAAAGTTGAACCCACGTCCCAGATGTTTAAAAATATGAGCAGATAGAATGATTCTAGACACTTTTGCGGTTTGCTGTTCTCTAAATCACATTCTAAACTAGGCTTGCATGTCACTTTTTGTTAGTGTGTGTATTGGTTAGCTTTTGAGTCACTATGACAGAATACCCGGTAGAAACGCCTTAAGCGAACAGGGAAGGCCTTATTCTAGCTCTGAGATTCTTTGGTGCTCAGTGCACGATCACTCGGCTCGTGCACTTGGGCAGAACATCACATAGTGAAGGAATTTCTTCAATTCATGGCAGAGAGGAAGCAGGGAGAAAGACAGGCAGTGGCTCGTGTCTAAGTACAGGCCCCAAGGATATTTCCCTAGTAACGTACTTCCTCCATCAAATCCCAGGACCTCCCAAATAATACCACCAACTAGCCACCAAGAGTGAACACATTCTGGGAGAGAATATGTTTCTTATTTAAATCATAACACTGTATGTGTGTTTGCTTCTAAATGAAGTAGTTCCCAGAAAGTTTCTCAAATAGAATGTCTTTCTACCTCTGTACAAACTATTATTTTATTCTAATCTGCCAAATCCATTTTTTTTTCTTTGTAGCCCATTGCCCCAAGCAGCTCCTTCTCCAACTCTCGTTGTAGACTCATTGGCGGCTCTGAGGGCTGCAAGATGAGTTCTTGTGATTTTCATATGGACCCTCATCTCATTCCCACTTTCCTGCATCTCAAAATACCTAAAACCCTTAACAGTTGAGTCCTGGTTTGCCCTGGTGCCTCTGGGGAACACATCACATTGCCCATTGTCCTTAGTCACTGAAAGTCACAGAATTGTGCCAAGGTCCTATGCCAGCCTCTGATCTTTCACCCTGAGGGATGGTCTGAATTAACATGCTACGTTGGCTGATGGTGTATGGTCAGGATGGCCAAGGCAGAAGGTTTGCTAGGTTGAATTCTTTGTGAAGGCACAGGAGTCCGGTTCTGCACAGACTCCAGCTCCTGAGTATACAAATGTTCTAGCCCCACTTGCTTGGCAAAGGCAGAAGATAAGGTGTTAACGGGGGTCGGATTTTCCCCAGTGTCTTAGTTCCACCTCTGCACTGTTTAGGTGTACAGTGACGACTGCAGTGAAGCACACAGTGCTTCCTAGGATATGAGTTAATGCTGTAAGAATGGGCAGCCTTCTAAGTCTCTGAGAAAGAACACGTGTAGTCTGTATTTACTATTTAGAGAGTTTGTAACAAGGTAAGATCAGCAAAATCCATGATTCATGCATTCTTCCTATTGGAGTGAAAAAGAACGGCTAGTAAAATGTACCATCGATTTCCTCGTTCCGGATTTTAGACCCTCTGTTATATTTAAAGGGAAAAGAAATACATTAAATTCCAGTTCTAATAATAGCACAAATGGGGACCAAGAACCTACGGTGGCAAGAAGAGAGCTCTTTCCACAGGAGGATTGTGTGGAGCCTAAATGAAGTGGACCACATCAGGTCATAGAAGGAAGTCAGTGGTGTGTGGCTCAATCCTATCATATCCTTAAATCACATCCCCTAGTAGTGATTAAATACCAGGGTGTATGGTCAGGTTGGCAAAGAGAATAAGTCACTTTGCTAGGTTGAATTCTTGTGAATCCACAGCAGTCAGGTTCTGGGCGACAGCAAGCTGTGTCTACACAGGCTCCTAGGCACCCAAATGTCATAACACCACTTGCTTGCTTTCAGTCACTAGGAGATGTGACTCAGGGATGTGATGGGGTGGAGCTACATGTCATCAACCTCCTTCTATGACTTGATGTCACTAAGAAACATCATCACGGGCAGCTTAGTTTAGGCTCAAAGCAAATTTAGACCCAGAGAGTTCCAAGATAGAGCTTGGGAGAACTCAGCAGTTCGTTTCCAGTGACTTCAGTCGCAGATGGAAACTGGGCTGTCTAGTTGCGTGCCTCTGCACTTGACGTATCTTTGACATCAGCTGTTGTTCATCAACAGGACTCCATCAGAAAGTCAGTCGCACATTTATTAAGGAAAAAATAATGCTCACAGCAAAAGACAAACGATAATCTTTTTAATGTATCCGAAAAGGAAAAGAACGGAGTTCCCTGCGCATGTCTGTGTGTCGGGAAAGCTGGGGTTGACATCTGATAATTCCCTCCAATTTATTTCTTATGACAGGGTCTCTCTGATCCTGAGGCTTACCAATTTGGTTCCAGTGACTGTTCAGTGAGCCCAGGAATCCTTCTGTCTCTGACTTCCCCACTCTGGGATGATAGGCCCATCTTTTGACATGGGTGCTCATGATGAAACTCGGGTCCTCATGGTTGTATAGGAGACACTTCAGCAGGCTAGCCGTCTTCCCAGCATCCACCAAGACTTTCCACACGTTTTCTGAAGCAGCAGCTAGAACCTGTAACGTAAACTTCTGTGATGCTGCTGAGATACTCTGGAGAAGCACGGTCCTTGTAATTACCTGCATTAATCATGAAGACCAAATGTATTCTAGGCTTCTACTGTGTGCTAAGGGTCGAGATGTTTACCTAAGAAGACAGCTAACATGGCTCTCTTGTATGCGGTTGTAATTTCCACTTGACAGAGTGTGTGTTTGTGTGGTGGGTATTTGCTTTTCATTTACCCACTTAGAGCTTTATCATCCTTTTGGAAATGTATTGATTTATTCGGTGAAGTGGAAAGCAAAGGGAAGAGGAAGGCTGTGCTACCTGGCAAGTTCACCTACAGGCGAGTGCTTACTGGCCCCACCGCCATCGGTCCCCGCACTGCCCCTGACCAGGTGGCCCTTGTACACTAAAAATGGAGACATTCGTTTGCTTCGTATTCTGTCAACAAACAGCTCCGTTTTTAAAAACTATAAACTTCAGCGTTCCCCAGTCTTGCATTAGAGCACTGCATGCTTGGCCTCTCCACCCGGCATGTGGAGATTGTCGAACTGAGTCCTCTGTGTGTAAAGATGACGTATCCTCTTCTGTCCCAGCATCCCCGCATTGGAGGCAGGCGGGAAAGGTCTGTACTGTGTATCTCCACAGGCCGCCTTGCCAAAGGGTAAATAAAGGACATCCATCCATCAGCTTTCAAGCTGCCACCCTTTTTGCTTTTCCCCAGCCCCCACATCTCCCTGAAACGGGGGAGGAGGCTCTGATTATTTTTGCCTATTTCTAGCAGAGCTTGGCATGAACAATTAAATTTAGGGCCTCCCTGTGGTCTGTGAATAAAATGCACAGTGCTAACCATCAGGGCACAAAGGCAGACGACAACAACAACAAAAAGATTTTTTTTTAATTTTTTATTTCTTGTTTACCCTTCAGGACACTGTTTACCTTATCACGGAAGGGGTCCTTCTCATCACTTTCGGGAATCACCCCGAGTTTATTTTATTGCTCTCGGTCTCAGACTGACCAGAAATGGACTGAACATGTCCATCACTGCCAATCCTCCTTTCTGGGTCTGGCAGGAGGCAAATGTGTCCATCCGACCGTCTGTCCGTCCATCCCTCTGGCCACCTTTCTGTCTCAGGCTTTTCTGTCTTGTCTCAGGTCTCCAGAGTGTGTGCCCTCTCTTCCTCGTCCTCACCACCTCTCCACACCCTCTCCTTCCTTTTCCTTGATTTTCCTGCCAAACCTTTTCCGTGCTCCTTTCAACCCGAATGACTTCCCCCTTTTCTCCCTCTCTAAATTTACTTCACAGCAGATTGTCTTGTAGTAAATCACCCAAAACCCAAATAGCACTAAAGCATTCTGATACAACATTAGCATTTGCTTAACAAGCACAAGATAAACATTAAACAAAGAACTGCATTTCTTTATTAGAGGCTGCAAGATACATAATCCATGAGCACAAGAAACATGGGACCCAGTGGATATGCAGATGTGTGTTATTTCATTGGCGCTGGGCGGCCTTGTTAGAAAAGGTTTTCATCTGAAGGCTTGGGGGTGGATGGTTGACTGTCCCTGGTGGGGCTGTAACTAGATACAGAGACTGTTGCGAGCTAGGCTGGGCTCCCTGGTGGACCTGCTGATTGGACAGCCTGAGGAAAACTTGGGAAGCATCGGGAAGTGAACTCAATCACCTTGGGGATGATAGGGTAGAACCAGATGAAGGCATTTGACTTCTTTTGTAACTCCCACTAAGGACAGATTGCCAGTGCGATCCAGCCTCCGTAACTGCAAATCAGGCCCTTCCCCTATGCCGATTTCATTAGAATGGCCAGCATGGTGCAAAGAGGGAGAGAGGAAAAAAAAAAGAAAGAAAAAAAAGGTTAGACACAGTAATTTTACAGGCAGGCGGGTACAAAAAAAATCTGCATAATTAAGCAGTCAAGGCTGCTAATAGGGGAGTTTATATGCTCTGGGACCAGGCAAGGGCAGCACATATGGATATAGCGCTGGATATTAAATCTACGGCATGCAGACTTACTCCGGGGCCCTCAGAGAAAAGGCTAATTATAGCGAGAGGAATTGTGTTTACTGGTCTGTCTTGGGCAAAGATGGTGAAAGAAGTGCAACCAAGTTTTGCAGTTAGACATGAACAGGCTGCTAATAGAGATATCAAAATATGTGCTCCTGCTTGCTTCCCACCTAATCAACACAACATTAGAGATTCCGAGGACACTGCCCCAGCCCCCAGCACAGACCGAATGCCAGGAGTTAGGTTTCAGGCAGCAAGGGCACCAGGATGCCACCAGGTCAGGCTAGGAGTGTGCTTCTGATTAGATGGTGACCATTTAATCTAGACCGGGCTCTTCATCATCAATATATATATTGGAATTAAACTAGCCCCTTTTTTAAAAATGGCAGTGTTCCTGGGCATGGGCCCGAAGTCAACACTTAACTCAGATATGGAGATAGTAAGTGGAAGTTGCAACGGGCAGGGATAAGCCTAGCCAGAGAGAGGGCGTGCTTCTAGAAGGGTTCCGATGGGATGGACATTAACATTTCATAATGCAGATCAAAGGTACTGAGAAAACCCACAGGCCCCTTTGTCACAGGCCTCTAACGACGGCCTCATCCAGGAGCTGAGACGATCTCTTCAGATTATTAAAGAGATGCATTTCATATTTGTATGTATGTATGCATATGTGTATGCCTGCCCTTACTTATTTATTTAATTTCATACAAAGAACGTTTTCTGAAGGGGACTGGAGTGTGGGCCGTTTGCCCCAGGCTGGATGTGCCGAGGCATGCTGGGTTGTTTCAGGAGACCACAGCGTCCTGCAGATTTCCTTTCCAGAGATGCAGTCTGGACCCTTTGTCCTTTAGGAAGCTTCCTGTGGCAAACAACAGTCCTCTCCAGCACAGAGCAGCGGCCGTGTGCTTGGGCCATTTGTGAGCTTGTCGTGCACTCCATTGCTTAGCCCTGACACAGAGGGCCACAGAAGAATCCCCCTGTCTCAGCTCAAGATGCACTCAAACCTCAGGCTTGTGAAAGTAAACAGCAGCTGATCAGCCAGACACTGGGTCAGGCTCGCCTGACATCTGGGCTCTTCTCAGAGGCAGGGAATTCAGTGCTAATGAGAAGGCATGAGCCTCTGCTTTGAAAAGCAGGACTTGCAGAGGCTAATGACTAGGCACGTGAGCCCCTGAAGAGCATGGGCACCACATGGTATGAGGGGCCGGGCACCTTTCTCTTGTCCCTTGCATTGTTCACTGACTGGCCAGAGGTGTTCATTTTCCTGAGCACTGCTGTTTAGACATCACAGCAGTTGGCTAGGATGGGAAAGGTCTTGAGAGACTAGTCCATTATTGCAGGTGCCCGATGCTGATATCACCTACAGAGCTTTATAAATTTATATTTCCCTAGCAATTATTGAGTTCTTAAAATCAGATCGATCCTCAGAATTGTTTTAATCCAGTCACTTCTAACGTCTTCTAACATTTCCAGAGGTCGTGAAGAGGTAGCATCCTACAGAAAGGAAACTCAGGTTTGCCACCGCTTAGCAAGAGCAGTGGGGGCAGTGGAAGTCAGTAGCCTTCGAGCGCTTATTAAGACCATTCTTTTTACCCCGTTCTCTCTACTGGAGACTTAAAAATATAAGACAGAGACAAGCTGGTAGCACTAAGGAGAAGTCAATACCTGGGAAACGATAGGAACTAAATGGAGCGTATGCACAGGGTAGGCCCAGCTATTATTTTGTGGCTTGTTAGGGGACAGTGGGCTTGAACAGAACAGGCAGAACGCCACCTACCCAGAAAAAGGGATGAAATATTATTTTTTTAGATGGAAATAAATATGAGGGGCAAGTCTGAACACAAAACTGTCTTTCTTTTTTTTAACTTGGAGGCTGGACAGAAGTCAGAAAGCGTGGTGAGAGGCATGCTCTAAGAATGGTGGGAATGGCAGATCTCTTTGCTCAGTGACTGGTTGGTTCCAGGGAAGAATCAGCCGTGAGCCCCAGTCCACAGGTCGACTGTCCACCTATCATTGTCCAGCAAGGTCACCAGGCCCCTGACTTCCCTAAGTCTCTCTCCTGGTGTTCCTCCTGTCCCGCATTCATTCAGCTAACAACCAACCACAGGTGTTTTGAGAAGAACGCTTGTAATTGATCAAGATAAAGAGGAAACTTGAGAGCCATTTACCATGAAGGGGCAGATAAAGTGCATATTGGGGGAAATGAGCAGTGTGCTCTAGGAGCCCTAGAAGGTACGGTCAGCATTCAGGACAAAGGTCATTCTGAGTGAAAAGGGAAGGTTGGGAATCCGTGCCAGAGCAGCAAATGGCCTCCCTTTCCAGCCTCATCTCTGCACCGACCTCTGATTTTAGGTCAGCAAATGTATATGATGCCTGTGTTTAGATGACACCAGATTGGCATTTTAAATGTTACTCCCAAAGCCCCATCCACATAATTTATAATCCCCTACCTTCCCCCCATCTCTCTCACACACACAAACATTCTCTCTTACACACCCATACACAAACATTCACTCATACACAAGTACACTCTCACACACATGTACCAACATACCCTCTCTACACATACATATGCATACATGTTCATTATTACACAATTACACCCACACACGTTCATACAGTATACTCTTGCACATACATAGACTCACACATACAATTGGTAGGAGAAAGAAAGAACAACATAGCCATAGCTGCTGTTGGCTGTGCCTTCAGAGGAAGGGATTTTCAAAAGCGGGTAACTTACCAGCGTCAGTATATTCTGGGTATTGTTATAAAGCCTACCATTCCCATATGCTAAGCCTCCTCATAATGTCTGGGTTACATTTAAAAACAAGTAAAAGGTCTCTGCTACCTTTACCCAAATAATCCCACGTGTCCAGGAACCTGGCCAATTGATATAGGTATGAATAATTTACATTGATATGGATTTTGCTTTAGTGATTTAAATTTAAGGTTAATTTTGTAATGTATATAGGTTATTAATGGATAATCATTAATAATAGTCAAGTTTGTAGTCATGTTAGTTAGATTTTCTAGATATATAGATATATATTTCAGTTAGATCGGCATTCTTCATATTTTTCAAAGACTACGGAATATGCTATTAAATGTTTTAAATAACTTAGGACTTTTCATGACTATGAGACACTCTGCTCCTGGCAGCACCAATCTACTTCAAGAAGAAGATGGGCATCGAAGAGGATCCTTATGGAGTTTGATAGCCATGGGCAAGAAACTGCTCTTGCCTGGACTATTGCATAAACTGGACACACAGAGAACCCGCAGAGAGAGGACTGCTGAACTTGCCTAAAGGTGAGATGATCTTTTGGGGTTCCTGATTCATGAAAGAGTCTGCAAGACATTCTTCAGGACAAGCAGATAGTGACTGCCTTTGAAATTTCCTGCTTTGTGGAAATGTCTGCTGGAAACTATGGGCCTGTAGGCCGAAGATGGATGCCCCAACGGTACAGAGGAACTTTGGGTGACTGTCCAGGCAGCGAGATGTCTCTTGTCATTTCTAGAGGATTTCTTGTTTGCTTAGGTAATATTGTATCTTTCTGGAATCTTTGAAGGAGTTGAAGAATAGTTAGTTATAGTTTTCCTTATTTATGATATAGATTATTGTAATTTTTACTTGATAACTGTTTTGTTATATGTAATTTTGCTATGTTAAGTTAAAGCCTTCCTTTTTTTGTTTAAACAGAAAAAGGGGAAATGATGGAGGAAGGTAACTGGTTAATTATAATAAACCAACTGCTTGGCCTCATAGCTTAGCACATAGGTGGGTGGAATAAACAGAATAGGATGCTGGGCGGAAGAGGAAGTGAGGTCAGACTCTGCTCTGCTTCCGGAGAGACTCGACAGCTCTGCTCTGGAGCAGAGACGCCATGCTTGCCATACTCCGCTCTCCCGGGCAGATGCACGCAATGAAGCTCCTCCAACCCACGATGGACTTAGGCTAGAATCTTCCTGGTAAGCGCACCTTGGGGTGCTTACACACATTACTAGAAATGGGCTAGTCCAGGTGCGAGAATTAGCCTAGAAGAGCTAGAGTTCATGGGCCAAGCAGTTCTTTCAATGGATACAGTTTGTGTGTTGTTATTTCTGGGCATAAGCTAGCCATGCGGGCGGCCAGGTGCCGGGGACGCAGCCCAGCCGCTCCTATTTCAACAGATGGCGCCGGGGTGTTGGGGACGCAGCCCCACCGCCCTTATTTCAACAGCCAATGTGTGAGCTGCGGTGGCACCAGGAAGCCCGCTCTCAGGAGGTAGCTGTGGCGGTAGCAGTGTGACCAACCACATACTACTCTGGACAGCCTCGGTGTCTCTACCCTGTGGCCACTGATTCAGGTCTGCTGATCAAGTTCTGAAGCCCCCAGAACTGCCTTGAAGAGGTTCCCACTTGACTCCAGAGGGGATAGTGGCTTTTGTGTACCCCTGTCTTCTCACAACCACACTGTAATCCAAGCCCCTCTCTATCCCATGTTTTATAGCTGTATAAAACAAAACATCCCTGTTTTGACTTTGTGGAGTAGAGGAGAAAAACAGAGAGGGGGGCGAAATTACTAAATGAATTTTAAAGATTAAAAGCAATTTTAAAAAATACTCCAATGCATAAAGGAACATTTGCTCAGTGCTTAAAACCACGAGTAAATAATATTGACTGTAGTCACTGTGGGCTAGACAGTTTGGATGGATGGATGGATGGATGGATGGATGGATGGATGGATGGAGTGGGCTAGACAGTTTAAATG
Source organism: Alexandromys fortis (assembly GCF_014885135.2). Lineage (NCBI taxonomy): Eukaryota > Metazoa > Chordata > Mammalia > Rodentia > Cricetidae > Alexandromys > Alexandromys fortis. The sequence goes on from NW_026068000.1 coordinate 4,375,747, forward strand.
GATGGATAGATAGATAGATAGATAGATAGATAGATAGATGATAGATAATTTTATTCTTGATACTTGATGTGTGCTGCTTGGTTGAACTTCATCACACCCAATGCCATAGATACTTGATACTCCCATTATGTAACTGTTTTAACTAAGGTGTCATTAAAGTATCCACATGAAATTACACAGCCTGTGAATGGCGGAGTTGGCTCCTCCAGCACTGAGTAATTCTAAAGTCTGAGTTGTTCAAATTCTTCCACCATGTTTCCTGGGAAGAAGGGCCTTGGGGAGACTGTCTCGGAAGGGTTTTATAAATACTGCTTTTTACCTGCTACAGTGGAAGTTGGTTTTTGCCTTTGGTAGAGGTCTGTGTTTGTGGATGTGCATGCTGTGTGACCCCACCCCCTGCTGAGGCAACGTCTATAGCTGTAGAAATAGTGGCAGATTATAAAATGATCATAGTCCAAGTGCTATGAGAACCCAAACCCTAGGTTAGAATGAAAGGGTTTTGTAGTATACTAAGAGGAATAAAAATAGTGTTTGACCACTTAGCATCTTCATGTTTGTCTGAAATTTGTATGTAACCATTAGGCACGGGGGCTGAATCACACCCATGTCCTCTTTCTTCTGCCCCGGGGAAGCTGGATGTGGAAGTGGAGCACACAGGACAATGCTCGTAACTGCCCGAGTGGGAGTTTATGGACACAACAAGGGAGGTTCTGGTGTGCTTGCAGCATGCTACTGTTGTGACTTAGGGGGGGAAAATGCCGCTGCTGGGCCTTATTTTCAACAGTTTTTTCAAATATCAATTAATGCAATCAAATGTAGTACAGGGAAATCTTTGCATTTACATTTCTCAGGGCCAGGGAGGGTTTGTTTGTTTCTATTCAATTCCAGTCCTTGGAGCAGCACTCTATGGTTTCGTTAGTATTTTCCAAATCAACTCAGTAAGTTATATTTAACGGTCTCTATGAAACTCTCCACATGAGGAAGAGAAAATAGCCTTGTAACTGGTACCATTTGTGGGAGAAACAAATGGTTCTGCCTAGTTCCATGCAGCTTGAAAATAATGGTGTTTTTGGTTGTGAAAAAACAGATTTTTTTTGTTCTTAATGAAATGAATCATATAAGTTTTCTTATCCACAATAGCAAAATTTCAAGATGTTATTTCTTCCTGCGTTAGTCTGATTCTTCATTGCCACATGTTCAACTAACTCTTAATGAATTAAAAAAAAATAAGAACAGTGACAAACACTGAGTATCATATTTTCGTTCTCAGTCCACCTTTCAAGAGACATCGAAATGGATCAGCCAGATAACCAGAAAGACCCAACCTGGACGTGTGCTTTTGAGAGCTCTGAAGCTTTCCACTCATCAGCTAAACATTAAGCAGCGAGGTGGTCTCCTGCCTCCCACGCACAGGGTCCCAGGAAACCATCATTGATGAGTGCAGTAAAAAGCTTGAGTGGGGCACAGTGGTGCACGTTTTTAATCCCAGCACTCGGGAGGCAGAGGCAGGTGGATCTCTATGAGTTTGAGGCCAGCCCCATCTATAGTGAGTTCCAGGACAGCCAGGACGGTTACACAGAGAAACCCTGTCGAGAAGGGAGGGGGATGGAAACTTGTCCACAAAGTGACATTTGGTTACTTTTTTTACACTTAATCTTGTGCCTGAATGCAGACTTGAACCAGACTCTACCAGTAACCACTGGTGTGAGTGAGCAGACCCATTAGGCTCTGGCTGGGAACGGTGCATCATCTGGAGACTGGCTGAGCATTTGTGTTATAGCCTCCTCCTCTGCTACTCCATGAACACACTTTAGAGACTTTGAAAGATGCACAAATATAACTAGAAACCATTAACCTTATCATCCTCTTCAGTCGGAAGTCTGAAGGGGAGGGTAGCACAGAGCTAAGGGAAAAGTAAAGAGTACCTCATTGCGGGGCAAAGAGAGAAGGCATGAATTGGACATAGATTGGAACTTTACCCAGCCTCTTGTGCTTAAAAGTTTGCTTTGTCTTGATCAGAGAGCCTGGAGTCTTCCAGTAGACAAAGTTATCTTTAGAACTAAGTCACTGACATCTGGGCCAGTGTGACTACATTGATTTGGAATTTTCCTACAGTTACCATTGTAAGACAAAATGTCTAGTCTCTGTGGCAAAGGAGAGGTGACCAGATTCTGAGTCCTGTGCCTCTGCTGTACTGAAGCCTTTCTTCTTCCTCTTTCTTTTCCTGTTCCTCCTCTTCCCCATCTTTATCTTCTTCCTTCTCCTCCTCTTCCTCCTTCTTCAGCCTGCGCTTTCACCTTGAGAGCTGTCCCATGATATCCCATGTCCCATTGTGTGGGTAGAGGAAGAAGAAGGGGACTGATACACTGACACCCCTCTCTTCAGTCTTCTAAGTAGATCACTACAATTGGGTCTGATTCTCTGAGATTCTGTGTCTCATTTCTGTGGGTGCACATTCATGTTGGGAGTGTTTGGATAGACACATAGGTGAGTGTCCTGTACATTTGCATATGTGTGTGGAAGCCCAGAGAAATCCTCAGGTTGCATTTCTCAGGTATATCCTTGTTTTGAGACAGGATTTCTTGCTGGTTGGACAGCAAGTCCCAGGGATTCGCCTGAATCCACCCCTTCAGTGCTTAGTTTATAGCAGCATTATAAACCTATGCCTACCTTTATCCATGACTTCTGGGAATCCAATACTGGACCTTGTGTTTGCAAAGGCAAATCTTTAGCAAGCAAATTGTCTCCCCAGCCCTACTTTCAATTCTTTGCTAGAGATGGAGGCAACATTCAATTAAGTTCTTCTCCCATTGCTGGGGATGTATTGTTCTTGGCTGTTTTTTCTCCACATAAATACTTACATATACTCAGTTATGGTGATAAGTTTAAAAGAGACTGAAAATACTTAGCCAACTTATTTATCTATTTGTATAATGCTTTTGATCTATACAAATGTTGTGACTCCAATTTGTGTTTGGAAGGCCTTTTCTCCAGTATTGGGGGCAAGAGATAATTGTCCGTTGGTCCAGGTCAAGCCTTCCTTGGAGCTTTTTACAGCCTGACCATTATCATCACATAACCGCATGTGTTGCTGTCCTTTGGATTGTCAAATGCAAGGACTCTCATGCTGGTCTCCAAGAAAGAAGCTGATAAATGGGAGCCAAATGTGGCATTCCTTCAAAAAGAACACAAACGTGACAGTTGCAGGCACCCACAATCTATTTAGGTTGCTTGAGACAGCACTGGAATTCTGTGCTGATTGCACCATGCATTATGAGGCCAAAGTGGAGCCTATAAATGCAGAAAATGTGTAAGGCCATCACTAGACAGCTGAGTGACATTATCTCAATAGAGTTCCTGCTTGTGTGAGGGGATTTATTGTCTGCCTCTGTTATAGTGACACAGTGTACAATATTTAAACATTTAAGGCAGATCTTGAGTGAGCTGCTTCCGGTTTTAGAAAAATTGTCATAAAGATAGGGGATTAAAAATTTATTGTGCCCAAAGCATCTTTATAATTTGGCATTATAGCCTGAGAAATATTTAATAGCTTTGCATAAAGTAATATAAGGAATTATATCTGAGAAAGAGCTACCGATAATTATTATATCTCATTCTTCATTTAACAGATAACACTTATAACTAGCCCATGCTTTCTGGTGAGCTCTATTTCCTCTACAGGCCTTAGGTTTAGTTTTTGACCTAAGAAACGCCATAAACGTATTTATTCTTTCATTACTCTTCAAAGGAAATAGGAAGGAAGTGAAAGTCTTTGTGCCATGAATCACTTCTTTTCCTTCTTCCTTTGTTCCTTCCTCTTTCCCTCCCTCCTTTCTTGCCATCATCACCAGCAAACCAGCTCTATCATTTACATCATTCTTGACTGACGGCAAACAGCAGAAGGAAACAGAAATTAGTGTCAGTCATTGGTACGCCAGTAACATCTTGGCTTCAGCATGGAGAGCATGCATCCGCAATGATGCCCAAGAGAGAAGAGCAGGCTAGGAGCATACTACAGTCATCAATGTTCCACAGAGAAGTAAGCTGTGTGCTTTAAAATAATACATATATGATTGGTATTTGCCCAAATGCTCAGTTTACAATGAACAAGTACTTAAGGAAGTATAGGTTGGCATAGACACATGAGGTTGGTCTTTGTTTCTGAATAATTCTAATTCTCTACAGAAGCCCTCAAGCATAGCTTTTACGGTGTTCCTCAATTTAGAATGACCCAAGTACTTCAGGAAGTATAGGTCAGTATAGACAAATGAAGTTAGTCTTTGTTGGCCCTGAAGCTAGGCTTTCACAAGATTCTGGTGACAGTTTAACTTCATCATTGGTTTACTGCCATTAAGAAAACATCAGAATTCAACCAGTTAATTCACAAGTTGTAAGATCAGAAATATTTCCTTTTTTCAGATTGATAGATCAGATCAAATTGGAGAATCTGGAGATGGGGGGGATCTCTAAATCTCTCTCAATTTTCAAAATTTTTGGTTCTCCAGCAGGCTTTGCATGCTCACTAAAACTTTGCCTTTCTAATAGGGGAGAAAGAGCTTGGAGACTGGGTTGTTTAGGACACGGGGCTTGAGATGGAATGAGTAAATTCAACCCTTGATTAGTCTGGGCAGAGCGGCCACATGGCACAGAAATGCTAACAGCTTCATGCACAACAATGAGAAAACAATAACTTTGATTAACAATGCAAACTTCTGTACTTAAGCAGGAGAGGTTGTTTGTGTGTCTGCTTGTTTTATACACATGTACACATATACATTGTATGCAGGTGCGTACACCCATGCATACAGATAGGAAAGGCAGAGGTTGATGCTAGACCTTCCCGGATCGTCCTCCACGTTAGTTTTCTTGAGACGGTCTCTTCACTGAACCTGAAGCTTGCTAGCCTTTGGATCATCTTTCTCTTTACCATCCCACATCCCCATTCCTAGTACTGCGCCTGTTTTTAAAATATATCCTGAAAATACAGACTCAAGCCCTAAGCTTATGTTGTAAGCACTTTCTCCAGTGAGCCGTCTTTCCAGCTAAAGTAAAGGTTTGGTGGACCATTGGAAGGAACACTGGGTTGAGGGATGTGTTGGAACCCTGGGCTGAGGGATGTGTTGAAACACTGGGCTGGGGGATGTGTTGGAACCCTGGGTTGAGGGATGTGTTGGAACCCCGAATTGAGGGATGCATGAACTCTTTGTTGGTCCTAATTGTCGCACACCCCGTCAGGGGCATCCTGGTCGTTGTATTTTGTTTCAGTCACTCTCTTCACTTAGACAAGTCCACATTTATCTTATCCTCAAGTCCCCTTCCAACCTTGAAATTGCCAGTTTAGCTGAGCAGATACATTTACTTGTTCTCTTATTCTCCAATACTTTCCTAATTTACTGATTCACCAATATTTTACATGTTTTCAAAAGCAAAACGTCCTAGAGTTTCTCAGAGTACTTGAGCCAACAGCTTCTCTATTGTGAAGTATTTATTAGAAAATATCTTAGTGAGTGGATGGTGGCGAAGAGTGTCCAGCCACCTGCCTTGTGCCATGTTGCATTTCTGATTTCTCTGAGCACTGGGAATATTTCTTGGTTTTGGAAAGGTGTAGTCACCTTAGAGTAGTTGTGTGTCACCCACCGTTAATCTCAAGTATAGAAGCTTCATCTAAGACATAGCCTGCAAGAAGATGCTGTGTGGATTTCCGTACTGCACACCGGGTTTTCTTTTAAATGTATGGCTGCAGTATTTTTCTTTGCTAATATATTTTGACATCTTCTTGTTGTAACCTGCTGTTCTCTTTAATTGCTTATTGTTATTAATTATATAGTGGTGGTGTAGTCGGCTGCTTGAGCCACTTGGCTGTAAAGAAATTCATTCATCATTATTGCTGTTGGAGCTACAGAAAACTTCAAGCATTCTGCCCAGAGATGAATGTTGTGTGCTCGCATCCAGTAAGATTTGGAACATAGACCCAGTCTTTCTGTCTGCCGCACTTCTCATCTGGGCTGGCAACACTTTTCTTTGCTCTGTCTCTGTTGTTGCTTTCGGCTTCTCTCTTTTGTTTTGTTTAGCTCTGTTGCATTAGTCCTTGGTGACCTGCCTCTCCAGGGGAGCGGCTGTGTTCTCAGCACTCTGCTCTTTGTCCCATCTTCTCCCCATGTCCCTCCCTGTAAATTTTCCCTCTCAAGAGTCTCCTGGTCATAGCACTCCTGCTTTCACAGCTTTGTTACGTATGCATCACATTTTAAATTATTGGAGCTGGTTGGACATTATCTTGATCCCCTACCTTTCTGAGAAAGTGGGCATGACCCCCTTAAAAATAACAGACAGTCAGAGATCATATGTGCTTAGAATCTTCAGTCAGTAGGGTGGATGGATGGATGGATGGATGGATTGATGGATGGATGGATGGATGGATGGATGGAGTACAGTGCTAACCTCAGGCTGTGGGTTTACCCACATCTTGTTACTTATTGACAGTTGCAGCTTCTTGAAATCTGAACATAATTTAGGATCCACAACCCCACAGCTGCCTGTGCCGTGGAACAGCCAGACCAGTGTGCCCCTCTGCCTTCTGGCGGCATGACATTAAATTCACACTAGTTAAGCTAACTTAAATTGAGCCTCCTTGAACCTTCCTAAATAAAACTAGTGGCCTTAATTACAGCCAGGCAATTTAAAGGTTATGGAGCTCTAACCAGTACCGCAGTATATCACTTTAATAACGCAGAGGAAATTTTCTCTGAGGGGTGGCATCCTCTGATTAGGAGAATGCAAGTTTCACATTTCCAATAAACTGTTTTTAGAAATCTTACCGCGTTTATGGCACCATTACCTTCTTCTGTTTTTCAAGGCCAAGTTCCTGAGGTCACACCAGGAAAAGATAAAAGCATGCATATAGCATATTACATTTGCTGCTTCCTGGCTTCCTAACATTGCCTGCAAGTGGGAAGAGGCTGAATCCTTGGGCGTCAGAGAGGACCCCACACACAACTCCTGTCTGCAAGTGTCGTCACAGACACAATTTGTGGTTTGGGATAAATGTAGATTCTAAACACCATAGTAAGCCAAAGGTTTCATCTCTGCATAAATAATCAACCAGATAGTTTCTTATGAAATAGTTAGCCGTACAAGGATGATTAGCTTTAAAAATGAAGTAGAGACTGGAGACATGGCTCAGCAGTTAAGAGCACTTGCTGCTCTTGCAAAGGTTTTTAGTACCAATATGGTGGCTCACAACTGTCTGTAACTTCCGTTCTAGGGGATCTGCCCCCTTCTTCTGACCTTCATGGATAAGGCATACATGTGGTGTACATACATGCTTGCAGGAAAATAATCATTCATATCAAAGTAAGAGTAATTCGATCTTTGGCACTGGGGAGATGGCTTAACAGTTAAAAGCATGTACTACTATTCCAGAGAGAACCAGAATTTGGTTTCCGCTCCTCCATGATATGCATGAACCTGTTCTGCTTCAGCTAGCGCCTGTTCTCATGTTCACCTACCACAGATGCACATACATAAACATAGTTAAAAATGATAACGATTTCGTTTTAAGAATGCCCGTCTGTCTTTATTCCTAGACCTGCGGATAACATCACAGAAGCTGTTAAACCTCACTCCATCTCTGTCTGTCTGATTTGTATTTTTTTTTTGCAGCTCTTTTCTTTCTTTTTTTTCATCATCAGCAGTAGCAGACTGCTTTCTAGCAAAGATAAACAGCTTTTCAGTGTTGGAGACTTTTTCCACATAGCTAGTGGCTTTATGCCAAACAGCAGAAGATTTTTTTTTAAGAAAGAAAAGCAAAGGCCCTGACCCTTGCCGAAAACTCAATCCTGCACTGCAGAAACATTCCTAATGCGGCCCGTGTCTGGTCCACATTTCCCATGGCTGGCCCACCACCATGTGGGTAGTGTTGACCGCTGTATCTCTTCACTCTCAAAGATGTTTTCCCCACCATTTAATATCCGGCAGGTTGCAATTAGTTTATGCTGCATGAACTATCCTCTTCCGATTTTACCAATGTATGTTTGGGTTGTTTTCTTGCTTCCTTCCTTCCTTTTTTTCTTGTTGTTTTTTGTTTTGCTTTGCTTGAGTTCAGTGCTTGAAGGTAAATTTACCTGTGCTGCTGCCAGTACAAGAAGACCAAGATGCAAAGACTTTAAAAGTTAGGTATTTGATGTAAAACAAGAGAATCTGTGAGCTAAGTGCATGATAAATCTGTATGACTGTTTTAAGTAATTAAAAGAATGGAACCTTATCATAAAAATATCAACTATTTAAAAAAAAGTTTGTTTAGAGCCTGGGAGATAGTGAACTGTGTATCTTGTAAGCATGAAGACCTAAATTCAGTCTCTAGAACATGTGTGTTTTGCCAGGCGTGGTGGCACACCCTTATAACCCCATCTCTGGAACATGTGTTTTACCAGGCATGGTGGCACACCCCTATGACTTCAGGGCTAGAAAGGTGAAACAGATCCCTGGGACTAGCAAGCCAGCCACCTCTACTCAGAAAGCTTTCAGTTAGTCAAAGACCCTGTCTCAAAAAACAAGGTGCATGAAGTTCCTAAGGAACCCAAGGGTGACCCCTGGCTTCCACACACACACAAACGTAAGTGCACACACAGGCACAGATGTACACCTGCACTCATGCACACAGAAACACACATGCCCATAATGCCCATACAAATGAACACCAAGAAAGAAAGAATGCTTGCTTGTATATCATGGTATACACACACACACAAACGTAAGTGCACACACAGGCACAGATGTACACCTGCACTCATGCACACAGAAACACACATGCCCATAATGCCCATACAAATGAACACCAAGAAAGAAAGAATGCTTGCTTGTATATCATGGTATACAGTTCAGAGATGTCTCCGTGACCTGTGACAGAAGAGTTCTGTTTATGTGCTACTCATGTACCTGTGTGTACTCTGTGTATGATCCATGTGCTGTTCGGGGTTGTGGCATCCTCTTACCATCCTGCATCTTGCAATATTGTATAAACTGGTGAATAACGCAACACAGCACCCAGAGCCGCCTTGGTTTGAAGGTGCCCTGGGCTGCCTGCCATTCAACTCTGCTAGGAAGGTGAAGTGCATTCTTGAGTGAGGAAGACTGTATTTCTGATCACACAGAACACACTACGCAAAATGCAAGTCATGGTTTTGAACTTGGCCTTGTGTAGTTGAGAGAGAGAGAAAGAAAGAGGGAGAGGGGATCAGAGAAGTACTCTAAGGGAAGGAGAAGCAACAGAGAAGTCTTTTCTAGTATCTTCTCAGTGGAAAATGGATCCCTTTTCTCATGGTGAAGACTCACCCATGTTCTGTAATAGGAAACAAGTTTCTATGCAGACCTAGCAGGCTCCTTTCAAGCCTAACTTCTTCACCCCACTCCCACCCTTGCACTTGGCTTGCACTGATGTTAGTTTTCTGTATGTATGTTGGGTGGGGTTAGCAGGTAGATGCACATGTGTGAGGGGACCAGTGGGACCTGGAGCTGTCTGATTACACTAGCTGGCTAGTGAGCTCCAAGAATCTACCTGTCTCTACCTCCTTAGCTCTGGGATTAAAAGTACATGCTACCATATTCAACGTTTTTTAAAGAATTTTTAAGCCCCCACCCCCCGTGTGTGTGGTGTTCACGAGAGTTCAGGTGCATGTGCCCACAGAGATGTGAAGGGTCAGGTCTCCCTGGAGCTCAGGTGGCAGGCCATTGTGATCCTCAGGACATGGGTGCTAGAAACTGAACTTGGGTCCTCTGCAAGAGCAGTCAAGACTCCTAAACACAGAGCCACCTCTCCAGCCTTTGTGCCTGACTTCCAACCTGGGCTCTGGGGAATGAACTCAGGTCCTCATGTCCCTTCAGCAGACACTGAGCCATCTCCCAGCCACAAGCTTTACTAGAAATATGTATTATCTTATTTGTTTGCTTAATAGTGCTTTCTCTTGGGTTGGGACTCCCACAAAGTTTCACAGGAGCTTGTCCTGGTAACTTCTGTTGTTTAACAAAGCACTTAAGAGCGAAGTTCTCTCCTTTTAAGTCTGTTTGGCATCACCTTATGTTTCCACCAAGCCTTAAACTGTGAGGTGTATGTTTAGACTCATTAAAAGGAAGAGATGCCAGAGCATCCTTCAGACTGGAGACTTATCTTAGTCCGTATGCTTGCCCCAGCCCCCACTTGTGCCAAACAGGGTTGCTGAGTCCTCGGGGCCAGAGGAAAGCCTCCTTTACAGTGTTTTATTGTTTATCGTTTAAACAACATTCCAATGTTTTCCTGCTCCATGAGCGTATTCTAATAGGCATTCATTCACAGGGCCAGTGATAACAGCCAAGGCATTGGATGGCACTCCATCTCATAGCATCTAAAATCCCCCTGCCTGCCTGTCCCACCCCTGCCCACCTGGACCCCCTGCTGGTTTCCAAGCTGCTGATGTTTATGGGGCTCTAGGCAGCCCCTGGGCTCTTTAAAATCTGCTGGGTACTATGCAGCCTACCCCAGTTGAATCATTTCCTGATCCCTTCCTGCTGATAATGAGAAGTTCAAGAAAGGAAACAGCAGTGTCAGTACCAGTGGCTTTGCAGAGAAAGTCCAAAAACATTGCAACTTTTAGACTATTGGTAGAAAAAAAAATCACCAGGACCTGGGTTACATGGAGACTTGCACCTCGCAGTCTCAGAATACTGTTGTAGCTCAGGCACAAGGTTTTCATAGATAATGTTTGGCTTTCTGTCAGGTGGTGTGGCTTACGCACTTGTGCATAGAGGGTCACCATCTGGGTCACTGGTTGGTTGATCACATTCTCAGGGCTCTTTCCTTTGTATTGTAAAATGTCTTAACCTTAATATCTCATGCCTCTCTCAGTGGTTTAAGAAGCCTGACAGAACCAAATATTGCCAATGAGGAAGCTTTCAGAAAGTACCCGTCAGTCTTCAGGCAATTTCATCTTCATGTTAAATTCTTTCAGAGAATAAATAAGGCCAGAACTTTCTCGCTGGTGTGTGTGTTGGGGGGGGGGGGGCTACACTGTTTCGTTCTCTCCAATTTTGCCTTACTCAGGGGCTTAATGACTAATCTACTGGCGGACTTTGCAGCCTAAGTTGTGTTCTCCATTGCCAAATTATCACCTTGGTGTGTTTATGTTAGGGTTGTGAAATATGTGTCGTGTGTAACGCAACAAATTACCGTGGCCAGAGTGCCGCGGACCTGAGAAAGAATGGGATGGCTGTGTGCATGGCAAATTGCAGGGCAGGCTGCCTATTTTTCTAGCCCTGGTTTCCAGGGTGAGCCAGTGTAGCCGAGGGCTGGATTTGTCACGTATGCCTTTGCTTTGTTAGTTCTCAGACCCCTGGCTTATAAATGTGTGCTTGAAAATTAACTCAGGGAAGAAGCAAAGCAAAGCGTGGCAGGGGCGGGAGTGGGTGTTGGGAATTGGTCCAGGGCATAGTTCTTGGGTTTAAAATATATATGTGTGTGTAAGCATAGAGTGGTACACACATTCAACTGGCGGACGAATTACAGCTGCAGGGCATCTGGTTCCTCTGCTTGGATTCTGAGGGTAGAGTTCACTCCCTGTCAGATCAGAGCTTTTTAAGGATGGCCCCTGTCACATGATGTGGGGCAGGGGTGAGCTTCGACTTATAGATTTCTGGAGCAGAGGACCCTTCCAGTCATTCTCGAGGGTAAATAGAAGGGGTTCTACTTATAAACCGTTAAAATCATTCCCACTAATGGCCCTGGTGTTGATGAGATGATGTAGGAGGGGCTGCCAGTGATTTCCAAGATAACTAACTACATGTAGCTTACCTCCTGAACATTTGCTTGTACCTCCTCTGGATTTTTGTTCTTTATTGAGGGAAAGGGGTATAAGCATGGGACACATTGTCTGTAGGCTGCTGAGAGGATTGCCATTGTCTAAAGCTTGTGTTCAACTTGGTGGCCTCGGCTTGGGCATCTAAGTGGTAACTGTTACTCTTTGCAGAGTGCAGCCGCCCTCTAGTCCTGTGGGTCCTGAGTTGACAGTGGACAGGGAAAGAACGAGCTGACTCTGGTTGAGACAGAACGAGTGTTCCCTGTGAGCACAAAGTTAGTCATAAATCATCACATCTCTCAGGCAGTGCACACCAATTACATATGCAGACTCCTTCCCTGAAACATTTAACACGGGAGTAAATATTTACATGAGTGTCAAACTCTCGTGTAGACTTGATTCCTGTTTACATTTATGTCCATACTTACATAAAGATTAGCGAATGAAATAATTGTCTTAACTCCGGTTTCTGTATGTGTGACATTATTTCTCAGTTATGCTGAAGCGTCCTCAGTCCTCCCTTGCAGTGGAAACCAGGACAGCTATTCATCAGCCTCTAGTATGTGCTCAGTAGGAGAAGGCCACACTGACCTTTTATCCGTGTCACTGGGTACCCTCACAACTGCCAGAGTACACAATTTGGGGATGCTGTGTGCATTCTGAAGAGAGCCAGGCTTAGAATGGACTCTTTGGCTGGTGGATTTGCACTCTGCGGTCTTATTCTCCCTTTCCTTGCACTGATTTCTATTTTCATGTTTATGTGACCAGAACACTTCCAGTCCTAATGAGCAGCACTTGTGATTTTCTCTACTCCATCATATTGTTCATTTCCCACCAACCTTTTAGCTACAAAGATTCCAATGTTGCAATCAGTCTTTATTAGCAGAGCACAGAAAGATCTCTCCCTCCCCTCTCCTCCTCCTTCTTTCCTCCCTGCTTCAGAGTAACATGCAGAGATAAAGTACACTCGTTCTAGAAAGTCTGGTGACTGTAGATAAGCAGAAATCATGGGCTGGAAGCATCTGGAAGTTTCATCCAAAGATCCCACCTACAACTCTTCATGTTTAAAAAAGGGCTGTGCTAGCCTATTATAGCCTTAATGAAATATTGTAATGGTTATTAAGTCAATTGACTCTGAATCTCTTTTTAATAAATGAGTCAGACTGTATTATCCAATTACTGTCAGCTGCTACCTTTCCAGGGAGGAAAAATGGTGATTGTGATTGAATTTTTAAGCTCTTTGGCACCTTTAAAAAAGAGGAAGCAAGGTGCAAGTTCTGGTTTCCGGGCAGATCCCACTTGAAATTGAAATTGGAGGTGTTGATAGGACCGTGAGCAAGGAAATGGCCTTTGGTGTAGATGTAGCCCTCCATGGTGTGGGCTTTCAGTTCTTTAACAGTGAGACACTGCTGCAGACCACAAAGGGGGAAACAGTTCATGAGGGCAGATTCAGCAGGGTCTCTGGATGAAGCGACTTTTGAGATTCTCCTTATCAAGTTGTGCTGGCATTCTCTTATGGCTGTCCCTCCTCAGTTAGAAGGGAAACAAAGGGTTTAGCCAACAGTAGACATAGATGCTTGAGTCCCTGTTGTAGCCCCTGGGCTCTTATGTCAGAATTCTTGCTTCTCAGCTGCTGGCCCCTATTTGGAAAGATGGTGCAGACTTGAGGAAGCAGAGCCTAGCTATGAGAAACAGGACGCTGAGGGGTCCTGGGGTTATCACATGCTCTGCCTCCAGCCAGAGCCTCTACTTCCTGATTCCCCCCAAACAGAGCAAGCACATGAAACAAACTCCACAAAACAGCTGGAGCACCAGCTGCCATGTCTTCTCCATGGTCAACTGTGCACCCCTAAAACCGTGGTCCTCCCTCAAGCTGCTTCTGCAGGCTCTCTGTCACAATGACAGCTGAGAAAGCTATCTTGTCCACGAACCTTATGTCATGGCCCTGTGTGAGAATGGGAAGAGCTCGGGGAAGGAGCAGAAGAGAGGATGGCCAGGGTTCCCATGGTCGGCTAGAGTGTCCTTTCAGGCTTACTATTAGCTGGATAACAGTTGAGATGTCTTTCTCTCTTGCTCAAATGACTTGGAGATGCATTTATGTGGGGGGGGGGGGAATCTCACTGTTTAACCTACAAATAGAAGACAATTATACTTGTATTGTTTTTCAATATTGTAATGAAAAATGCTTGATATGATATGGTATGATTGGTATCCCACAAACAAAAGGTAGAATCTTTGGAAAATAAGTCTTGCTAATAATGCATAAGTAACTCCATGGCTTACTGTCACCATTCTTGATTCATTTGACTAAATTTAAATCATTTAACTTTTGGGGTACTGCCTTACTCTGAGTTGGAAACAGTGAAAATGGGTGAGGACATTTTCCTAACACTCATACAAGCATGTCTTATTCACTTTTCTTATTATTTTACATACACCGTGTGTGTAATCAAAAAGAAGAGTGTCACATTAAAAAGCCTCTTAATTTAAATAATTCTGTTTATGTACATATAGCAGTCAGCCACTGTCCCCAAGGAAAGACATCAGTAAAACTGGTCATGTGACTTAACAGTCTGATAACCCAAGGACTCAGAAAAACTGTGTCCACAGCTACACCTGGCTATCCCTTGGTTCTCAAAACAAAAAGTAGGGAAAGAGAAAGTATATTAATTGCTATTTTTCTTTTTTGCATTTATTGAGTACAGTGTGGAAAAGTAATCAAAATTTTTAGATGGTGTTTTGAAATTAAAACTATTTAGTATCTTCTTACTATTCCAAATAAAGTTATATAGTATTTAGGAAATTTTAAAAATTGAGATATTTCAGGTGATCCAATTCTCGGCATAAATAGTGTTTCTTATGTCTCCTAATGAATCTGGGAAATTTCTGGTGACTTTAGGATTTAAGAGAAAAGAGCAGACTAAAAAAAAAAAAAAGAATAATTGATCTTCTATAATCCCTGAAGCTTTTCGTGTAACCCCTTGTCGTGTCGGTCGGCACAATTAGACTTCTCCTTACACATAATTATAATCAAGGAGTTTGCTGTGCCACCCAGATCCAGAGTGGGCTCTGTCTCCTGTGAAATGTGAATTGTACTGGGGGCTTAATTAGTGCTTTGCTGTCTCCTGTACAAATGCCTGTCCTCCTCTTCGGAAGACTCACACCTAAGTGAGAAGAAAGATTAGGAATACAAATAGAGCAATTTTGCTCCTAGTTAGCTAATAATTCACTTTGTAATTGAACCTTCGTATTGTCAGATCCCAGCTCGTGAAGCACCTATGCAGGAATTTGCCTTTGAATTGAGGAAATGCCTTTGGCGTTGAGACTTGCTGTTCCCAGGGTGTAAAGATAGCTAACACGCCTGGTCTTAGCGTGTCTGACAGATATCTTAGGAATATCTCTAACTTTTACAAACAGAAGGTAGGCGTGTGATGTAGAAAGGGTGTAAGCTGGTGTGCCGCCTCTCGCTTGCTCTCCCAACAGATCATCCTGGGGATAGCGGGTGTATGTTACGTCATAGCCTATGTAAGTCATGAACCCTGAGGCCAACCCACTGGCTCCTTTAGTTATAGCCCCTCTGACCCAGAGAACAACTGTACGTTCTCTAGGTCATGGCTTTCTCGTCTGTTGAATGGGTGTAACAACAGCACTCCTCGTGAGTGGTTGTGAGGCTGAGTGATCTGTATTTGCAGACATGTTGTTTGCAGCTCGGGAAATGCAGTAAGCTATGTCATTCACCAAGTTGTTAGCTTTAGTGAGGGGACTGCTGTCTAGCTAGACTATGAACTGTTAACTTAGCAATCGTCAGCCAATCAGAATCTTTCTTCTGCCATCTTGTGATAGCTAATAATCTAGAACTTGTCAGAAGTGAGCCTGGATCACAGAAAAGTGGGAATGAGGCAGGTAGACAGGTAGGAGCCAGGGGCAAGACCGAGACTGTCAAGCAGAGTTAAGGGATCAGTGACCTGGGGTTGAATATGATGGGCTAGGAATGCAAAGCAAAGAAGCGAGCGCTGATAAAGCATCGTACGAATTAATCTTGCAGAATTGCCAGAGCATCTCGTAGCAGCAGAAGTCTGTACTAGAGGAAGACCAAGAAAACCTGTGGTCAGGGGCAGAAGCAGCTTTACGGTCTTCTGGGCAAAGCAAAAGAGCAAGAGGCCATTCCACTTTCCTATTCCTTCCATTGTTTAGGCCTTTGGAAATATCTAGAACTCATAAAATCCTAATCATTAAAGTAGAAACCTTGTTATCAATACACTAGAAATCTCAAGGTAAAATATGATTTCTGATTATTGGTTTTTAAATTTTAAATGTTTTAAATTGCTATTACCTCGATAATGACATAAGATGGCCAGAAAGTGTACCTACTGCCCCATGCTTAGGGGTCGGTATATTCTGGGTGGTGTAGCTATACACAACTTCATATTTATATTTGGTGGGAGCAAGACTTTGCAGTGAGAGGCAACCTTGGTCTGTTGTAGACATACGGTTTCACCTTTTCTGTCATGTCTTCTCCACAGATGAAGGACTGAATCACGAGTGCAAACTCTGCAGCCAGACCTTCGACTCCCCTGCCAAACTTCAGTGCCACCTGATAGAGCACAGCTTCGAAGGGATGGGAGGCACCTTCAAGTGCCCTGTCTGTTTCACAGGTAAGACACTTCCTAAAGTAAAATCAGCCTGTGTGTGCTCTGACCCCGCTGCGTCCTTCCTCCCAACCGTACTTCCCACTGCTTGGCCTTTTACCGAGCGACTCCAGTTCAATTTGGGGGAAGATGTTTGATTTCTGCTGATTAGCATTATTGATTGCAGTCTGCTTTAGAGACTGAGCCGGGTGGGAAGGTTAACTGTCAGGATGAACAAATGGCATTTCAAGTTCTCGCCCAAGTTTACACTTTCCACTTGGAAAATGACGTCCAGGTTGGGTTCACTCTGCTTCCTCGCGATGTTAAAAGGTTACCAAGGCCAGACTGCTTTTCAGTCCTCCATGTTCAACTAAAATTGTGGTCCTGGTGTTCCACATGTATGTGACCTCAACCTGGAGAGTTTCATACCATCTTCATGAAAAGCAGTGTGTGTGTGTGTATAACTGAAATACTCCCAGGCTTCTTTGAACTAGTAAAGACATTAAGCGGGATGATTATTTCTTGTGAGATTGTATTTTAAAAGTTGATAGAACTATACAATTTTATGAAAGCATTATTTAATGTTACAATGGCACAGTTGTCAGATCTCTCTCTCTCTCTCTATCACACACACACACATACACACACACACACACAATCAGAATTTATTATTGGAATCCCATGAAAGCTGAAGTATGATCACATATTCCTACTCCTGCCCCAAGAAGGTCATGGCTACTTTAAAACTCCTCAGTGATTATTTTGCATGTGTCTGGGACTCGGAAGAATGCATATGTAGACACAGAGCTATAGATATCTTGCCCTCAAAAGTAACTTCTTTGTTTGCAGAGAAAAATCACAGGCATTGATTATTTACCTTCACTGAATCCAGTCTATAGATTTATGTTCTGTAATGAAATAGAAAAACAGGGCCACACCCATTCACACCCCTTGCTAGTCAAGGGTATTGCTAGTTAAGTATGTATTGATGACTGTGCCTTTAACAAGGGCCTTCATGCTCCCATTCCATCTGTTAATCTTTCTATTTCTTTGGTTTACTCTCCCAATGTTTTTATTTTATTAAAGCCACTGTTACACTCTCACTATGAATATGAATCATAAGATACAAAGAATCAAGAACCCAGGTCCTTTGTCCAGGTACCTAATAAGGCTTAATCAAAGAATACTGGATCAAGTCTCCACAATTAAATGTTATAATGAAATAGTTCTTTCATGTTGTAGTTGGAGCCTCATAAAACATAAGGACCTATGTGGACGTAAGTTGAAAACCTGGATAAAATTCCCATTTTTGTTGCTTTTGTTGTTGTTGTTGTTTTTTAGCTAAGTAAGGAAACAAACCGCATCAAGAGCAGTCTGTGTTTCTGTACAGACAGATGTGATTGTTTTATTGTATCTTGAAGTCATCTGGAAATAACAGTTAGGAAAAAGAAAACCTTCCTTCCGATATAAAGCGTGTTAGGTGTGAAAGGACAGCTGAGAGGTGTTTTTCAGGTAATGAGAAATGCGATTAAAATGTATGACTCACAAGAACAATACTGTAATATTATAGGTTGTCTGGCAATTAGAATAATTTTAATGATCAGAGTGGAGTCAAAGTCAAATGGCAGCATCCTTAATAAATCCTTTCCATGCCTATACAGATTAATATTGTAGATGCAAACTTTTTTAGGTCACAGTGCACCAGGCATCCATCAGAAGTCAGCTCTGCCAACCCAAACAGCGCCTCTGGCATATACAATTTAATTATTAATAGTATGTCTCCTAGGTAAACTGTTACACAGTCTTAGGGCCTTGTTTTGTAGTCATTAAAATTGAACATGTTTATATTATTGAAACCCTTGCATTCTGTGTGTAGGCCGAGTTGATCTTAAAGTATCCAAAGAGAATTTACCTGCCGTTCTGCTGCACATTTATAGACAGTGCCCCAGAGTAGCTGGGGGATATGATTTTTTAGCATTAACACATTTAAATGGAGAACTGTTTGCCAGCTATAACTTTAGGCAAATGCAATAAACAGGGTTTGGGCAGCCATGATTTCTTAACCTGTAGGTTGCTGCAAAGTTGGAGTCATTTCTTATGAGACAGAGCTGTGTATTTGACAGTTCTCGGCTTTTATTTTCAAAGATTTATAGGGGAGCAGGGCGTCATTAAAGCATTGCTTTCGAGTCTTTGGCTTGAATTGGGTGCTGGGTGGAGCGCATCCAGACAAAGGCCAGAGACCCAGCCATGAGCAACTGTGTTCCTGCTCTCCCCAAATGTCAGGAGCCAGTCCTGCCAGGCATTCTCCCTGCTACCCGTGCATGGTGGGTCATCAGCTCAGAACACAGCGAGCTAACAGTCACCCACCTCCGTTCTCTTTGTTATTTCAGTGTTTGTCCAGGCCAACAAGTTGCAGCAGCATATATTCTCTGCCCATGGACAAGAGGACAAGATCTATGACTGCACGCAGTGTCCACAGAAGTTTTTCTTCCAGACAGAGCTGCAGGTAATGGCCTCCTGAGAAAGCAGGGACTGAGCCCACTTGTTACTATCACAGGGCATTTTAGCTGTGGGTTCAGAATCTCTCTTACTCTGGATTTCTAAAATGCTTTTGTGTTTTTGGAGGTAAAAAGAAAATTAGAGACCAGATTAATAGACACCAAAATAATTTTGCCTCTGGCTGCTGTCAATCATTAAAAAAAAAAAAGGCAAGAAGAGGCCTATAATTGGATCTTCTGACCCAGCGTGAAGGACGTGGGGTCGGGTGGACCGGACTGCGGGATCATTCAGCGCACTTGCCGGAGTTCATTCTCCCAAGTCTTGTTTTATTCATGCTGTCTTCCCACTGGGAGTCATGCTGGATGGATGTCCAGTCATTGTTGTCCAGAGGCTGAACACTGGAAAAGCAAGAGAGGGTGGGGAATAATGAAAGAAATTATATTCTTGTTTTGTCCATGATGTATTTGCTCCACATTGGGCAACTGAGTAATTACTGCTGAAACCACAGCTTTTGGGTTGAAATCTGAGCACCCCAAGGTATTGACTTGGGCCTTTGAGGTACCCTTTAGTAGACATGTGACTGATCTTGGTCCGTGACTTCCCTGAACCTCAGATACAAAGAAAAAGAACAAACGTTATACTCACAGGTTCTTATAAGGCAAAAATAAAATTATAGGTATAAATATAAGATATAAAATGTGCATGTTTGGTTTCTTGGGTGACTCTCAGGAATAGTAGCTAAAAATAAGAATCAAGTCCAGGGGCTGCAGATGTTGCTCAGCGGTGGAGTAATTGCTGTCCCGCACAAGGCATTGGGTTAACCCAGGCATCACAGAAAAGTGGGGGAAGGAAAACAAGATTCAGAGAGCGTGGTGACACGTGCCAGCAGTCCCAGGATCACAAGTTCAAGGCCAGCCCCACAAATAGGAAATATGAGGTCACAAAGACACTCTGTCTCAAGAAAACCAAAAAAAGGAAGAGAAACAAAGAGAAACCTGGACTCTATTCCAGAATTGTCACTTCAAAGAGGAACATGACTCTTTCATTGCCTTTTGTTTCTTAAAGGGGAAAAGGGAAAGAAAAAAGGAGTAAGATCTGGACTATCCCCATGAGGAATTTCCTTAAATCTTGCTTTTCCTATGGGAAAAGTGGGGCTGCACTTGAACTCTTAGATTACAAACATCACTGACACTACTCATTGGCTTGCAATGGGTGTGTTTGGATTCTGCACCCGGAGCCAAGACCAAGTAACACAGAGATAGCCTGCTCTTACCTACACACCTCCTGCCACCTCTAGGGGGGTATCTTTATGCCCCGGGGAGGGGGTGGGTTTGGTGGTGCAAGACTTAGAGGAGCCACAGATCAGAATAGAGAATCTGCAGTTTTTCTACTCGGTTATTATTCTAAACAACTAAGTTAGATGGCATTTAGGAGGTAAATGAAGCCACTGAATTACACCATTGGCCGTGAAGGAAAACTACAGTTGCTATTTAACATTTTGTTATTTCTAAGTGCTAGATCCCATCACGTACGTCTGCCAATAAGTATAGAAAATAGTCCAAGTTGTACTTGTATCAGACTAAAATAACATTAACTTCCTTCGTGGGGAAAAATACTGGTTTAATTTCAACATGTGTTAAAGAGTAAATCATATGAGGCACGGTCTTTATGCCTCTGTACAGATGAAAACACTCAATTGTTCTGTTGATTAGCATGTAAAATTTGAAATAGAATGAAGTAACAGCTTAGGATGAAAGTTGTAGACATTGCATAGGAACTGAAACCTATCCGACATCTAAATGCTTGCACCAGACTTTTAGTTTGGTACTTGATGGGCACATTCCAAGCTGGCACATTTTCGGTGTCTTTCACAGAGAGCTCAGCACTGTGATGGTAGAGACCTGTGACCCAACAGATCAGACTTATTTAGACACATCCTTCCAATGCGAGAGGCTTCCTGGAGCATGTGGTCTTCACTTTCTTTCAGTGTTTTTCTCCACCTCTCTGATCCTGGGTAGCCTTGAGCAACTCAGAAATTTCTTGAAGAACCTTAAAGAGTTTTGGTTTATGTGGGGATCCATCTATTGTAGTCCATTAATTTCTGTAACTTCCAGGTTGTAGCCTCTTGAGGTGAGGAGGGTGTTTACACAAATAATGTCAAATGCTGTAATCAAATAGTTTTGATCTTTCAGACAACTCACAAGCATCTTGGTGACCAAGCTAGAGGTAGACGATCTAGAATGCACTGCTCTCTCTGCTGCCCTGAATCTCTGTGGCCTCATGAAGTCAGAGCTCTCTTAAGACACATCTGATTCATTCACTCTAACTGGGTTGTGAGCCAGAGCTGTGGAACATGCATGCTTGTCTTGACATCTGTACCAACACTCAACCTCTGTGGCCACCACTTCTTAAATAAGAACAGCACTGATGGTTACTGAGGATAATTATTGCAAAGCCGAGATGAAATACTGACTTCATATTCATTTCTTTGGAAAGCTATAATCCAGCCATGGGAATATCTAAAGGTCTGTTTTCTAAAATGTTCAGTAATAGCGGTGGCTCCAGTTTCAGCAACACTGGGGGAAAATGCATCAAAAGTTGACTTTTTCTAGTTTTAACAGTACCTTCACAGTTATGTTTTGACCCAAGAAGTCCAAGTACCTATTCTTTCAGTACCCATAGTACCTTCGAAAGTGAAGTTTATGTGTTTTTTAAAATATCAGTTAATTTCCTGTATAGAAAAATAAGTAGAGAAGAGAGTTCTTTTGTTTGCTAGGATGAAGGAGAATTGAAATGAAATAAAGATGACAGTAGAAAATACTGTCACAAAAATAACAGAATTTATCATCCACTATCTTTGTACCTTGATATGTTAAAAATGTATTTTAAGCCACTTGAACTCATCTACTTTTTCATTCCATTAAAGTTTAGAAAGGACATTGCACAGGAGTACATGAAATTAAATATCCAAGAACTGCAATTATATTAGCTATCTCTTTAAGGTTCTTCAAGAAATTTCTGAGTTGCTCAAGGCTTCCCAGGATCAGAGAGGTGGAGAAAAACACTGAAAGAAAGTGAAGACCACATGCTCCAGGAAGCCTCTCGCGTTGGAAGGATGTGTCTAAATAAGTCTGATCTGTTGGGTCACAAATTATCTGCCTCTTACTTCAGGGTCAGAATAATGGGGCAAGCATAGAACAAACATTCTAAACTGCTCAGGCACCACTGTGGAATAGCATCCAATGGCGTAGAGATGATCTTCTGGCTTCCTTTACTATTTCACAGTTAAAACACGAAAGCAGCTTTTATGGACAGCCATTTACTTGTTGGATATAAATTTTACCTCCATGTATGTGCTTATACATGTATATATTATTGTGTGTATGTGTGGATAGATGGGTAGACTTACAGAGGAAGCAACGTTAAGGAAAGTTATCGCGGGTTTTTTGTTTGTTTGTTTGGTTGGTTGGTTGGTTGGTTGGTTGGTTGGTTGGATTTTTGAGACAGGGTTTCTCTGTAGCTTTGGTGCCTGTCCTGAAACGTGCCTCAAACTCACAGAGATCTGCCTGTTTCTGCCTCCCGAGTACTGGGATTAAAGGCGTGCGCCACCACCACCTGGCAAGTTATCATGTTTTTGTGTGAGATGCAGTTATATAGATATGTATGTATATAAGTACACATATATATGGGGTGTGTACTTTCACTTACATTACATACAACACCAATCCAAATTTAAGAAATCCCTCCGATGCTGTCCCTCTTCAGAGGACTGAGCATGCAGTTTTAGTCTGTGAGCATCTTCAGTTGTCACTGTGTCTTTCTGTGAAATACTCCACGTGGGACAAAGGAGCACACACTGTGTGTTAGTGTGCAGCCCTCATCTTCAGTCGACCCTGTAATCTTGCTGACCCAGAGTCTGGAGATGAAGGTATAGAGTGCTTCATTCTTCCTGGGATATTACCTTTGCATTTTCCAGGAGCGCTCATGTCCACCCACACACACAGACTTTTGTGGGGAAACCTGATATATTAGCCAAGGCATGTGGCAGGAAGGGAAAGGTATTTGGGAATAAAAGCCCATTACTTCGACAAATAGAACTTTATGTTATTTGGAAAATAAATGGATGTGTTCGGGATTTCACATGTTTCCCTAATAGACTGCAGGGTTTTTTAAAGCAGAATTTATGGGGCTAGAGATCTGATTCCACTGTTATGGGTTGTTACTGCTCTTGTAAGAGGACTTGAGTTTGGTTCTCAGCACCCATGTCAGGTAGCTCACAACTGCCTATATAGCTCCCACTTCAGGAAATTTGATGTCCTCTTCTGGCCTTCACAAGGCCCATATAAATGTGTGCACGTGGAGCTGCTGGACGTGTGCACACACGCGCACATAAATGATGTAGTAAAATTAATCTTCAAGGCAGAATATAGGGCTGCTGCCTTAAGAGGGCATGATGTGGTCGAGAGTGATACCCTTCGATGCACATTTGTGTCCAAAGTGGTTTGTGCAGTGGTGAGCATTTTAGGAAGCTGTCAAACGGGCCTTCTTTCTCACCGCAATCCTTCTTCCAGGCACCACTCTGGAACAGCTGCGACTGAGTAGCAGTGTTAAGAGTCTGCCTCTACCTCTGCACTCTGAGGGAGTCGGCCATCATGGAGGGGTTAGTGGAGGTAGGGAAGTTCTTGTAGTGTGGTAGAACAGATTGGCCTAGCTGAGCTTCGACTCCTGTGTGGCAAAGGCAGGATGTGCACAAGAAGAATACAGCAGTCACCTGGTATGTGGGCGGAAAACACCCTGCAGGGTGTGATTTGCCCTCAAGTTGCTTTCCCAGCTTGTCACCTGATTTTGATGTATATCTTTCATGCCACAGTTTTACTAGTGCTTGAGTTTTATGGTCACATTTCTGAGAAGAATGAATTGCTCTGTATAAGAAGGAGCACACAAGACAACAGCACGGCATTGAAACGTGCCTCTCTGGGTCCCTTGTTACCTGGTTCTCAGTTGACATTTCAGTACAGGTGCTGCAATTATGTGCTTCAGAGTATTAGATTATGTGTATTGGGGCATTTCGGAGTCTCTGTCAATAAGTACACTAGGCCCAGTGATGTTATTAGGTTGGGGGGGTGATACATAATTCCGTGTCTTACGTGTACCATAATGCCACTCATGCTGTGAGATACCAAAAACAATTCAAAGTATGTTTACAGTCAACTTTCAAAGATATGATATAGATAAATCATTCTTATATGAGATGGTATCTAATCTATTGTTAGAACGATTCCAGCAGAGGGCGTTTGTACTCTCCAGCCCAAAAGTCCTGGGAGGTACCTTCCTTGGGGTGGTAAGGAAGACATCAGACCGTCATTGAACAGTGCTTCCCTGGCATCCGGCATTTCTAGTGCTGACCCAAGAAAACAAAATCAAGAATGGCCATTTTCTGGAAAAAAAATCTCTCTCCTAGAGATCAGAAACTTCCTCAGGTTTCCTAGTTCTCTGGCAGGAGTTTTCAGTCCTGCATTGAGTTATTGTTAGGCATAGCCTCTATTCACAATTGCCACACATCTTGTAGGTCTTATTTTACCTTTTTAGCATATGACTGTACAAGTATATGTACAAGCTGGATTCCAGGAGTCTTATTTCAAAGCCCTGTACCCACTCCCTCCAATTAAGTCCAAGAAAAGGGAGTTTTGTTTTGTTTTGTTTTGTTTTTCCTTCATTGCGTCTTCTTAGATAGCAAGGTGGAAACTGGGTTGGACTGAAGAAAACTTTATTCAGGTTGTAGTCAAGTTTTCCTCCACCTGAGCCTGAAATCTCTCCATAAACAGGGAGGCTGGAAACAGTTTGCAGCAAATCTGAATAGAACACTTGTAAAGCTGTTCTGACCACCAAGCCTGTCTCCTCACAGCCCTCCTGTATATTTCAAGTGGTTAGTTTTTATTTCTCACAGACATGAAAGTTTTTGTCATTATCCCCATTCAAACCATAAAAGCCACAATCCCAACCTGCCTTGCCCACTCTCGGAGGGCGTTCCTTTGCAGCCCCAGATGGAGATTTGCCCCTACTCTGTCTGGACCTGACCCCTTGGGAGGACAATCTGTGAAGACGCAACACTTTTCCCCTTCCTGCTATTCTGGCCCACACCCCTTGGCACGACAGTTCTTTAACACCCAGAGCCTCTGCATAGCTACTAGTCAGCCCTTAAACGGACCAGGAAGACGCCGCGGTTTGCGAGAGTATAAATCGTGTCAAATGAGTGCATGATCTGGAACTGGCCCATTACATACATCGCTTCATTTCTTTGCTTTGTGGGCCTGTGGGGCTTTGGAAGCAAACTGGTACCAGGGCAACTTCCACTTAATTTGCTCAGTGGTTAAATTGATCTATCTCTTTTATTTGATCGGATCTCCAGGAACCAAATCATTTGCATTGATTTATTGATTGGTGCTGTGTTTTCACCATTAGTTTTGATCACTTTCAGCTGTTAATATTGGATAATTCAATCAGGATTGATTGGCCTTACCAGTGAAGGCAGAAAGTTAATCAGGTCAGACGCAAAAATGGGGCATAGGTAATCTAACCTTGGTGTGACTGTTACCTTACTACCTATTCGCCCCTGCTGTGAACGCGAGGGATTTTCCAGGCTCAAGGGAGAGTTTGCAGCGATCTCACATTCACAATGCATCATAAGGTGAGGTCGTTTTATTTTGCCTTTAATGAAACTACATCTAGAAATTAACAAGCATGCAAAAAGGTAAGTGTGATTGTCACAAGGAACTCATTTGGACTAAAAGCATTTTCAATTACCCATTTTGTCCCAACAAATGTCTAATCTGTGTGTGCACGCTTGGAGGCACAACCTGGGTCACCCATTTCTAAGTCTGGCCCTGACTGCTCCACCGTGTGTCCTGGTAGTGAGACGTCCAAGAACCAAGTGGTTATTGTGACCAGAATCAGGGCAGCCGGGGTAATTGCAGTAAGTAGCAAACATTTTATTTGCATCTGAATAGTTTCTACTACTCCCCCCTAGCTCAGTTTTCAAAAATTCTCCATCCATTAATTTCTTGATGTTCATATTGATGGCTGCACTTCACTATTAAAAAAGGGAGCACCACCTCTCTGTTCTAGGCCCCGCTTCCTCCTCCAGCAGCGCTGTTGTAAGCAAGCTGCCATTCCATTATTTTTTGTCTGGCCCAGAGCTGACGACAGATGGCCATCTCTGAACTGCCATCAGCCCGACTTTATGGTGCATCCAGCTAGGGCGTACAGACAGCGCTGTGGCCAGTTCTGCCGCTCCCTCCCTCCCCGCCCCCTGGAAGTGTTTGTCACCTCTGCCACATTCTGCCTTGGCTGGGCCTTTCTGGCCCTGTAGTCTTCTTCTGCGTTGCCAAGGCAGCCTGCTGCCACACAGCGCCAGAAGATCTGCCTCCGTTAGAAACAAGAGACTGTAGACACAGTTATCCTCCAAACAGGGGCTTCTGCCTGGGCACCTTTGTAGTCAGGTCCATTGGAGCAAGCTGGAAACCCAACTTCTAGAACACCCTGCGCTCCAGACAGACTCGTGGAATTCCTGTTTTAGATGTTTACTCTACACATGGGTCGACACCTCACATTAGCAGAGACTAAGTGCCAAAAATAGACCCTTGGTGTTTGCAAACTTTCCTCCGACTATTGGAAAACACCACATCTAGACCCAACTGTTGTGACAATTAGGGAAAGAGAGATGACAATCACAGACTTTAACTATCAATCCCCTGAAATGAGCAGAGAATTCAGACCGGCATCTTCCGGATCCCTCGAGGTGATGATCTTCGCACTGCCGCCCAGCAATGAGCTGTTGTGAGCGTTTGGAGAAAGATTGATAGGCTTCCCTTGATCGGGTTTGCTAAGGCAAGGCAGCTTCAGAGCCAGCCGTGTATTTTGAGGGGACTTCACATTTGTACCCTTTATTGTTATATTTGCAGCGAATCTACAGCTCGTAACAGGCTGTGCCCTGCAGCTATGAAGGAGTAAGTTCCCCTTATTGGAGGGAAATCGGTGTTCTGTAAAAGCCTGAGATGGGGTGGGAGAGATGAATGGCGCTTAAAAGCCCTGCTCGCGGTGCTGTCGTTTGGAGCAACAACTCTGGAGCTCTAAACGACAGTGAAAAGCAGAGGAAAGGAGTCCTTTTTCTAACGCAGAGAAATTTCACACTGCCTGAAATAACCCGTCTCCGTCATTGATTACTTTCCTGGATAGGCTCGGGGAGCATTAGGAGGTGGGCGCAGCTTCTGAATAGAGGAGAGCCTGCAAAGGTGCACCTTCTCTGCCTCCCATCGGGGCCAGGGGCGGGAGCTGTCATCCTCTTCCTTGCACAGTCCCCTCCCCCTCCTGCATGGATGTAAGTCCTCGGCCATGCCAGCAGAGCCCATCATCTTTCCCCGGAAACCTGATTCCACCATCAAAGGCTTCCTGTTCTACATGAGCAAAACCCGATTTTATAATTGACCAACCTACACCCTGGGTGCATTGGCTAAGCTCGTGTGCCATCTACACATATAAAAGGTGACTCGTGCCATTAAATATCATCAGTATGCTGGACGATGCTTTGAGTTTATAAGGGTGAAAGGTCACTGTGCCGGAAAATAGAACAGTACATTTGCTATGAGACAGGCACCAAGACCTCGTTCCGTACTCAGTTATAATTCATGATGCTACTGGTGGGAAGCCCTTTTCCCTCTGTGGAGTTAAGGCATCTCCAGTGAAGCCTGCTGAGAGCACCCTATGTCCTCACCACCATCTGTGCACTCCCTTCCGAGGAAGGAGAGAGCGAGAGAGAGAGAGAGAGAGAGAGAGAGAGAGAGAGAGAGAGAGAGAGAGAGAGAACACTTCCCGTATTTCTCTCCCCTCCCTCACATGCTATCTCCTGGTGTTCTCCAAAACAGAACAGGGCTCTTACCCGACTAAACAGAGAGGTGGGCAGGATGACCTGGTGAATGTCTCATTTAGAAAATATTAGTCAGAAAACAGAGAAGCAGTAATGCCTCAAGACCATGGCTGACTTGGCTGGAAATGTACTGTCAATCAGCATCTAGTAAGAGGTGACCCTGGAAACCTGGGAGCCCAGAGGTGCAGTACATACAGGCAGCCAGGACAAACCAAGTTCATCCTCTTCCCAAGCAGCCTTCAGTGTCAGCAGTGGACTTGACTGAGTCCATGATTCTGAGGCTCGCCCCCTGCTCTCCCCATGGATTTGAACCAGCTGCTGGCATGAATGCCGCCCATCCTTACACACACAGCCTGTCTGTGGTGGCATGCCACCCCTTCCTGAGGTCCGGCACAGACTACATTGGGAACTTCCTGGGCCTCAGTTCAAAGAATGTCACTGAAATAGCTGTGGTGAGCAAAGAACTGCAAACTGTGTTTTGAGGTGGCCAGAGCAGAGAAGCCCTGAGCCAGCAGGCCATGCGTGCACATGTCCCCTCTCTCCGTGCTTTCTGGGAAGCCCCGAGGTAATGAGACAGGAGAGGATATCTGAACCTAGACCTGCTTGTTGCTGGGCAGTCCCAGATTTTTCTGCAATGCCTCCTGATCGTGTGCCATCAACATGATCCACTGATACCATTCCCTTCAAAGCGTCTGGAAGAGCAGCATCTGATTTAACGAATAGGATGCCATAGGTGACCTACTGTGCTATAGATTCCAGAATGCTTTTAGGAAGCTCAGACCCCAGCTAATTTCAGAGGCTTTGGAAGGGCCATGACAAGGTCAGAGGTCACAAAGGGGCCTCCTTGCCTGTAATTGGCTAGCTATCCCGTTCTGCCATTCGGGTGTGTCTGTCACCTCCTTCACCCTCCCGAGGAAAAAGTCAGGCAGGAGTGGCTGGGCTCGCCAGCCAGGTTTTCTTGGGTGAAAGATCACTTTGAGATGACACGGCCGAGTAGTCAGCCTGAATTCCTGGTTGGTATTTTATTAATTTTGCACCAAGATAAATCCTGAAATTCTGACAAACTCCATGACAGGTGAAATTCCTTCTTGCAGAATCTTCTCAGCGAGAGGCTGCTCATTTCGTTCTGTTCCGAGGCAGGCAACAGGAGGGCAGCTTTATAATCAGCCCTCAAAGGACCCCCAGCCGCCCCAGAGTCTCGGACTGATTGAATAACTCCTGGGCCTCTTCCCCTAGGCCTCCATCAGCGGGGGTCCTGTGGAAAGCAATCTCCCGCAGACTGGCACTGAAGTGAGCTTTAAACCGCCATTTTCTGCTCTCCAGAGGAGCCTGGAGTACTAAAAGATAGATGGACTGCAGATATTTTATGAGAAACTGTCAGAAGAAGAGCAGAGTAAATGTTTTTTTCTTCTTCTTTGAGTCACACACTACATCACTGTTGAATTCTTCCAGCCTCCTTTTACATTTAAAGTAAGAAATTAATTGGTTGCTAACCTTTCATTCCCTTTTCCCTCTTCTTCCTTGTCTTCCTCCTCCTAGGGTTTTTTTTTTCCCTTAAATATTCACACGGAGGCCCTTTGCTTAACCACAGTTGTAGAAAATCAGTACCATTTGCAATGAAATATTTATAATGACAGAATGAAAAATTGGATTCATTTTCTGGACTGCAGCCGAATGAACCGTCTGCAACTTTGCACTAGCATCGTCTCCTATCCATCCTTGGTCCTTTCAGGGAAACACCCCGTGTGCGCTTACCTGTGTTCAGGAGGGCACCTACCAAAGCAGAGAGAGGAGCATGTTTGTGCTAGAGCTGCTACACAGGGAGCTGGGGTAGACGTGGCCCACAAAGGAGAGCAGAAGGTAGGAAGAGCCGCAAGAAGTTTACAGGATTAGGGAAACGATGGGGCCCAAACTGTGTAGCACAATGTGAGTAACAGTCCGCCCTGATGTCTTAGCTTGGGGCAGATTTACATGGGACCAAGGGACATGGATAGACAGCACCTAGCTCTCCTTTTTTTTCTTTCCCGTTTAGGGTTGGCTGTGACCTCACCTCTCCAGTGACCCTCTTACCTAGGGCTGTTTGCTCACAGATCTAGGGTCGATCCTTGCATTTTTTCCCCCTCAGATCAGAGACAAAGGGCTTTGTTAGGATAACCCAGGGTCGCCTGAGAGCCTGCCATCCCTGTGCCAACTTGAATGGGAAACAGGCGCCATTCACTCTGCCTTCAGGATCTTATTGAATGTTAGCTAGGAGCCCAGTAAGTGAATCGCAGTCTCTAGAATGTCTTCTCTGCTCACACAGTGTGGGGTCACTTAACTGTCCCCACCTGGGGAACCCTTCCCGGCTTCCAGCTTAGCCCTCTCTCTTAACCTTGAATTCATTCTCCTGTTGGAACACCGGGCTTAATTAGTTATCAGAGTTTCGTTTTGATGGTTTCCACAACTGAAAACAGTTTCTACTGCTTTCCAAACTACCGCTGAATAAAACGGCTGTGAATATAGACCTTCAGGGTTTCAGGCCCTAAATTTGCCTCATCACGCCTCAATGGCTCCACAAGATCAATAATCCATATTTTATTATAAAACAAAGGCTGTCTGTAATTGAATTAGCTCCCTCACCCCACCTGACTCGCCCTGGTTCACTCGTGGAGAAGATGAAGAGAATGCCCGCATACTATTTGGATGGAGAGGAGCTGGAGAATTTGTGCCAGGATTTCTTTTCCCAGGGGTGGTCTGACTCACGTATGTATGGATGATAGCTCTAAGTGTTTACGTCCATCTGTCCTACAGCCATGGGTCCTACTGACATGGGTCTCCTACAATAAGTTTTGCTTCTGACCAAGACCCAGGTGTCCACTCTAAAGTTCTGAAAGGAAGTGAGCTGGTCTTTGTTTGGGGATTTGTTTTTTCTTTTCTTTCTTTAACGATCCTTGCAGAAGTATTAGTTGTATTTTCCCCAAGGCCAGTTCCTCTTATCCATCCATGGACTGTCATTTTGGAGGTTTTCTGAATGCTTACTCTATCCTCTTTGAAGCAAAATTTAGCACCAGTTTAACACTGAACGGGAAAAGAGAGGTGCCGTTCATTATTGGACTCTCAAGACAGGGCTGTGGTCTGACTTGTGTGCCCTTCCACAGTCTCAGAAGGTTGCAGGCTCCAACAAGCGGTGAGATTTACCTTTACATTGCATTTCATATAAACATCCATGGTTTTGCAAAATCTGCTGACAGTTCCGCTATAACATAGGCTGCCTTGTAGCTGTGAAACGCAGCCTGGAGATATTTCACTGTAGTGTTTCCTAGAGTATCTGATTCGCAGAGAAAAGAGGCTTTCTTAGGCGTGTGTGTCTTAGGACGCTAGTGCCTTTTTTTTTTCCAGCACCATGCATGGATGCAGAAATCGGTTACCCCTTAACTCTTATTATTGCTTTTTTTCTTCTTCTTCAGTGCCAGGGTTAAGGGAAAATCTTTTTAACATTAGTTTTCCAACAGCTTAAGCAAGTCTGAAATATAGACCCAAGTAAATGGAAGCTGTAATTGTGGAGTGTAGAGACTCAGTCCCCTCTCAGGCCGGGGAAGGAACATTGAGCAGTGTTCGTGTACTGCCAGCTGTATTTCTGCGTGTGACACAGGTTGCCCAACTGCTTGCAGTGATTTTCAGTGTTATGAGGCAGGCTCGCAAGAACAACGGCCTCCTGACAGAAGTAAAACGCCATGCGGCCCGAGTCCTTGGCGAAGGAAGGCTGCATGGGGAGCCCCAGCATCAGACGGAGACGCACCCCAGCACAGACTCTATTTCAGTGCCTGGGCTCACAAGTCCCTGGGTCTACTTCTTCTCTTGTCCAGTGCCTTCTGTGCTATGGCTGGCTTGCGTTTGTGTTTGAAGTACCAGGCAGTTTAATGAAGTTATTCTTTTATAAATTTTGCAACAGCAAAGCAAGCGCGAGGGCTTTAAATTAGAATAAGTGCCACTTCTGTGTGGCAGGCTCCTTTGAGGACTGATTAGAATGAAGCCTCCTGTTGCCTGGCCCTTTATGCATGGCAGCGCGGCTCTGTGTACTGTTTACAGCTCACCTTTGAATTTGCCTAAGCGTGCACCGTCCTGCCGCCTGGCCCTCTGCTCGTTGAGACTGTCGTTCTTCCAGGATCATGTTAAATACTTCACATTAAAGAGTGCCTTTTTTAATTATATCGCTTTATTGTAATGAATTCAAATTAACTTGGAGGAGCAAATTGTATAAGGATGTGGGGTTATAGATTGCTCTCTCCATAGTTACAGCACACCTCTGTGTGGGGGATTAAAGGGCCGTCTCTCCGGTAGCGCAGAGGACTTGGAGGGGTGAGGAAACTGTCGCAAAGAGAAGACCGAGAAGCAAAGCAGAAAAGGTGTTCAAAAGTGAAAGGACCGTGGGGATCTCACGTGTGGGGCTCCTAAGCAGAAAAGGTGTCTAGAAGTGGGGGGACCGTGGGGATCTCACGTGTGGGGTTCCTAAGCAGACACAGGTCTCCTTGGTGGAGGGATACTTCCTTAAATACCTGAGATGGAGTGCAGGAGCGAGCATAACACAGGAGGCTTCCATAGAAAATGAGAGAGACAGAGCCGGCCAGATAGCTCAGTGAGCAACAGTGCTGGCTGCCACGCTTGATGAGCAGAGTTCCATCCATCCGGATCCACATTTTGGAAGGTGAGAACCAGCTCCACCAAACTGTTCTCAGATGTGGGCCCCTGACACACTTGATGTCTGCTCTGGGTGCCTGTGTGAGCTGCTGCTGAACAGAGATGAGTTCAGGAGACACAGCGAGGGAGACTTGAGAACGAGGTCCTGAAGCTGTGTGCAGCATATAAAAATACACAGAAAGGCAGGCAAGCAGGGGGAATGAGCAGACCTTCCTAACCAGAATGTTTCATTTAAAGTGAAGGATAGTCAAATACTGTCCTGGGGCAATGACATGTTTGTGCTCTTAAAGAATTTTCTCACAGTCTCAAGTTTCCGTAGGGGTTTCCTCAAGTTATATTCCCCATTTTTTTAATGATACGAGGACCACCGAGATCTACACCATCGGTGGGACGTTTAACTGTGGAGCCCATGCCTGAATATAACTCAGTTCTCTGCACAGCAAAGGTTTTGCTCAGGCATGGAAACACACAGAGGCATCCCAACCCCAGGGTGTGCCTCATCTTCAGTACCGCTTATTTGATATAAGCAGGATGCTGTATTTTGGCCTAGCAGACAATTATTTGGTTGATGATGGTAGGCAACAGGTTTTCTGTTACCTTTAGCATGTTTGACTCATGCCTGGATATCTGACAGTGTGATAATTAAAAACAAATATGGCTGGGAACTGATTTCCTGGTAAGATCATTTGCTGTGCAAGCATGATGTCCTGGGTTCAGATCCTCCACATCCATGGAAAGCTGGCTATACACCTGTACACCTGCAAGCCCAGTTATGGTATGGGGAGACTGGAGGATCACCTAGATGGGCCTTCCAGCCTGGCTGAGAAGAATGGGATGCTCCTGGGTCAGTGAGAGACTGACCCAAAGGAATAGGGCAGAGTTCAAAAGCAGAGCACCTGATATCCCTTCACACACACACACACACACACATAGGCAGAGTTCAAAAACAGAGCACCTGATATCCCTTCACACACACGCACACACACACGCATGGTGGGGGGGCTTCCTCCAAATTCAGTACATTCCATCTATATAATTATTGGAGTTCAGTTGACGGGAACCCAGTCCTATCATGTTGAAAGGCAGAAAGAGGCACGGCTCCTTCTCCTCACGAAGGTTGCCTTTTGAATATAAATCACCAGTGCTGGGTGCCTTTCCCATTCTGATCAGATGACCTTTCGAGTCTGAAGGCCAGAGTTGAAATCCTAAGGCTGCCAGTCAGTTTTTACAGTTTTTAAATCAATGCCTGGCTCCCACGCCCTTCAGTTCCCAACTGCATCTCAATGGACCCCTCACACAGCTGTGATGCAAACAGAGCAGGAGGAGTGTTGCAGCTGACTATAGGACAGCCCAACTTGACTGAGCCTGCAGCAGTGGTGGCGCATGCCTTTAATCTTAGCCCTCAGGAGGCAGAGGCAGGTGAATCTCAAGGGGTTTAAGGCTAGCCTGGTCTACAGAGTGAGTTCCAGGATAGCCAGGGCATAGAGAAACCCTGTCTCAAAAAAATTTGCAAAAGCACAGATCTTGAGCTAAGGAGAGTGACTAGGATTTATTTCACTAAGTCCTCTTTAAAAAATTAAAATTAAAAAGCAATCCTTCCAGGATTCAGACCCTAAGAGGGGATGGGAGCCTCATATCTGTAAGGCTTAGAAGAGGGTATTTTTGAGCAGTTATCAATCTAAGCACCCATTATTTGTTGCTA
Source organism: Alexandromys fortis (assembly GCF_014885135.2). Taxonomy (NCBI): domain Eukaryota; kingdom Metazoa; phylum Chordata; class Mammalia; order Rodentia; family Cricetidae; genus Alexandromys; species Alexandromys fortis. The sequence goes on from NW_026068000.1 coordinate 4,409,998, forward strand.
ATTACTACCCAAGTCTGTTAATATTTAGCAGAAGTTTGTTTAATTGTTTTTGTCTGGAAAGAGATGCCTGGATCCAGCTTTAGCTGGGAGAGCCAGCGGTATGCACCGCAGAGCATGGTGGAAAGGGAGTTTGTATTCGCTCAGGATTAACACATTAACGTCAGGAGAGTCCTCTCTTCCCCGTTCTTGCAGCTATTTATCTTTAAGGTATTAAAATTAAAGCACGAAGAAGGGGGCACTGTTCGCTGATGTAGAATTGGAAGGAGGTCATTCTTAAGCTTGTTTACAGATGTTCTGGTTTAGAAAGCTCCAGTGTGATAAATTAAACATTACAGTGGAAAAAAAAAAAAACTAAGGCCTAGCAACAACTGGTGCGTGGACACATCTGTCTGCAGAGCTGACTTAATCCCTGAATATCACAGTAGACGGCCTTGTCTGTTACGCCTTCTGTCCCCCAATACACTGAGACTGGAGTTTCGGGTCTGAGGCAGAATCATCAGGGCCTGGCCCCTCTCCTTTCTGCTTTCTATACTATGACTGCATTTTTCTGTTGACCCCTTGCAGGTAAGCAGGTAGCTCAGTTTGTTGATTGACTGTAAAAAAGAAAAATCAACGTTGTCCTTTTAACCTATCTCCCAGTGGCCACTTTACTTTGTTTGGCCTGTTCTTCCAGTCGGAAACTTATTGTGAGTTTCAATGCAAATGGTGGTGAGTCCCAAAGGGCAAATTTTCTTTTTTTTAAAAAAAAAAAATTTTTATTGTGTTGTGACACAGAGACAGAGACAGACAGAAAGAAACCACCGTGCCACAGTGCATATTTGGGGTTCAGAGTGTAACCCAGGGAAATGGTTCTTGCCCTCTGCTTTGTTCATTTGAGCCAGCACTGCACTGACAGACACGCACTGGCACAGTTGGCTTCTGCAGGCCTTTGGGTATTGGACTCGGGAACTGACACTTGGAAGGCATGCATTTACCCCCAAGACGTCAGTGTCTTCCACTATCCAAAGAGGAGAATTTCTAACCTTTCTGGTGTGAGGAACAGTTAGAACTGAAATTGTGCCGTTCTTTTTAAGGTCTTCCTGGAAAAGGGAGCTGTTTCATTGTTAGCACTGCTCTTCTGTAGCCCAGCAGCCTAAGCTGCCCTTTTTAAGTGGCCTCTTTTATTTCTCTATACTGCGTAATTGTCGCAATACTGGGGATCATTGTGTGCTCCAATGTAGAAGTCGCCCCCCGCCCCAGTCATCACGCTTTGCTTCTGAAGGCCCACATTGAACTAAGACTCAGGTAATTAGTAATTCTTACTACATTATAAACTACTGTGAATTTTTCTAGATTGGTTAAATATTGCTTGCTTGTTTATTCAATTTTTTTTTTGTTTTAAAGAAAGAGCAAAATGTGACCTCATGAAGTAATCCCAGAATTTGGAAGGCAGAGGCAAGAAGACCAGTTTGTCATCCTCAACTACGTTATAAGTTTGAGGGCAGCCTGAGTTACACGAGACCCTTTCTAAAAACAAACAAAAAATCATAATGTGTTGAACAGAGCTCTTTCCAAACTGATGCCTGCCTGTCTACATGATCTGATAGATCTTAAGTGCACAGGATCCTGTGATGTCTACAAAGTCTGTCTCCTGCCCCGTGGCTCTCCCTTTCGCCTGTGTTCCTGCCCTCCTTACCTCCTCCAGCACCAGACAAGTGTAAATTCTCTAAGAAATTGACTTAGCCCCTCACAGAAGGCAGAGGGCCCTTGCTTTGTTCCCTATGACCCCTGTCTCTCTTGGCATATGGTATGGACGATGTCCAGGAACATCCTTCATCTCTTCAGAGATGCCCACTGGACTTCCAATTGGAAAGCTATGCTTTTGTGTCTGCGCTCTATTCTACCCAGTTAGAATAACTCCTGCCAATAAACATAGGCCACCAAAGTGACTGTGCTACCTCTGGTATCTGTGCTATATTCTACCCGGATATAGTAATTCCTGCCAGTAAACAAAGGTCACCAAAGTGGCTGTGCAGCCTCTGGGTTCTTTCCAAGTAGACATTCATTTTCACACCCTGAATAGTAACTCTCAGAACTTAATTCTTGAGTCGCAGTGGACACTGTTAACAGTGCGAACATCCCTGGGCACTGTTGCTTCCTTGACCTGAGGTGGGCTGTCCTTGCTGCTTGGATGGAGAGAAATTCGCTGAGTGAGTGAACATTTCTGGAGAGATTTGGTTCCACCCACAAGGAGTGTAGCTTATAATACATCTCAAAGGACCCTTTGCAGAATTGCTAAACAGTTGCCCACATTTATCCTATGACATTGTTTTTAAAAGCCATGCAGTACAGTCTTGTGTGGTATTTATGTGTCTCTTTGTGGGACACACTATTTTTGTAAGGTGGCAGACATATCTCATAGACTGAGTAGCACACCCTAGCACAACATGGCAAGCTCAATATATTTCCAATAAAGAAAAAAAAAAACAAATCAAAACCTCCAACTTGATCATAACTCAGTAAGCCCATGTCAAAGACAGGTCACCCATAAGGGCTCCTAGAGGCAGCTGCTCAACACTGCAGCAAGGTATGTCCAGTCTGTGGCCTGTGGGTGACACCAGCAAAGGTTAGCTACGCGTGGAGACCAATTCAAGGTCATAAACATAAACCCTCATGGAATTTTCTTGTGGGTTTGTTTTTGTAACGTGATTGTGCGGTTCTCAAGTGTGAACTGTAGAGATGACAGCATCCCCTCACGGTATCTGGACCAGCTTTCTACATTTCTCCTTTGCCATGGGCCAGTTCTTACCTGTTGAAACTTAAACTTCATTCATGCTAGATTTTCCTTATCTCCAAACTTTTGCTTATTTATGCTCACGTTTTTCAAATACCATAAAGCAGCGGCTCCTGACTAAGTGATTTGTCTCACCAGAGGATATGTGGTGATGTCTGGGGACACATGTTACCCTAGAGACCACCACACCTTGTGTAGTGCCCAGGGCAGCCACAACTGTATCTCCTAATGTCTGCAAAGCTGAGGCTTGGGAAATGTGTAGTAAGGCAAGCCCACGCTGCTCTCTTGGAATCCTCTGATTTTCTTTATCTAGGGCAGGAATGGCATTTGTTTCATACAACAGTCAGAAAGGTAGTACGTCGCCTCCCACGTTTTACTCTGGCGTCCTAGAACACTTCTTGGCACCAGCTCATGAACTCGCTCTCTCTCGCATGCTAGAGAATTGGTACAACTCAATCTTTCTAGGCTCATTAACACTAAAATCCAACGGAGAACCAGAACTGTGTCCGTCAGTGAATTTTCCCAGAATTCTAGCTCTCTTCCTATGAAAAAGATGATAGAAACTTCAATGCCAGAATTGTTTGAGAAACTGGCCTAAAGTCTGAAATTTGTAAAACATTTCTCTCTTTGTGGGGGAACAAACTCTAGTGTGGCTGTCCCTTTCTGTCTGTCAGAGCATGTGTTTTTCTGGTGATGCCATTTTACTTTTGTTTTAATATGTATCTTTGTGTCACCCAGAAAATGCTCTGAGATGTCAGCTCAAGCCCATGTCAATTGCTAAATGTCAAAGGAAAATGCATCAGTTTCTCTGCAAGTTCATAGTGATGACAGTTTCACATGACAGAAATAAAGAAGGCAATTCTGTGACTTCAAGCATGATCAGAAATGCAGAATCTGTTGCATTAAAGAGGGACCAGATGCAGATCAGGATAGGTGGGTCAGAAATGCTAACTCTGTGTTACGGTAGAAGAGTTCCAGTAAATTCTTCACTTGTAAAATCATAGGTCAGCTTTCCTCATCAGAAGAAATCTGCTATTTGTGTACATTGGCTGTCATTTTTATTTTTCTTATTTGGTCATCAAATCAGTAAGGGAAAATAAGACATATTGCATAAAAGAACATGCCTCGAACATATCTCATGAAAATGTACGTGTCCACAAAGATGTTCCTGATGCTTCCCAGGTAGGGTCTGTGGAAACAAAATTGTACAAAATTCCTCCCGACAGGAAGTGCATGACGGCTGCTGTGCAAACGGTATGACTGGAACATGAGTTGGTTCAGGTCTTTGGTGCGGTTCATAGAACATTCTTGCTGCTGTCCCAGCGCTATGGGGATTCTGTTCCTTCACATCTGAAGATATGAGAACTTCCCTGGTTGTGTGGACTCTGACGCTTTTCGTTATTAACATTCCTCTCCTGGTGACCTTATTAAAATGCTGGAGGGTCACCCCTTGCCTTTGTGACTAATTGTTCCGCATCATCCAGGGTCCATAGCCCAGCACCCTGTCATCACTCCCTGTGTACACTTTCAGGACATTTTACTAGCAGAGAAGAAGTTGGGAATGAAAAAGAGAGAGGGTAAAAATGTAAAACTCTTGATTAGAAAGTATAATTTAATAGAACATGTATTGAACCAAATGTATTGATTAATGTAGAAGATATAGTACTTATATTGATTTGAACCAGAGATTTAGTACTAAAAGCTCTAAGCCAAAAAGCTGTTGCAGATTGCTACAAAAGTCAGTTTAATGCTGTCCTTGGAATGCCTTCAGAAAGAAATTCTTCTAATGTTGGAGGACTAGGTAGAATGCGGTATATGTCAGGCTGATCCCAGCGGGTTTTATTTTGTACTCTAATAGCTGTTACGAGCCTACATTATATCCAAGGAGTAATTTTCCTTAGAGGTGCCCAGCTCGCTTTGTGTCAATATTCTAGCATTTTAAGTCACGTACAGTATATGCTTCTGGGAACAGGGAAGGAGCCAGCCAGACTCATAATGGCCTGCATTCATTAATAAAGGCAGAGGCTTCTGTCCCTCCATTGCCCACTACAGGGAAGCCTCCTTGGCCTTTAGGGACCCTGTACAGACACATTTAAAGGAAGCTCTATTTTGAGTGGGCAAGAGATGAAACGCACGACTTGGAGGTATTTCTTAAGTCAGCTCTGTGCCCGAGCACAGGGGTGACCTTCTGGGTCAGAGAAGAAGGTAGGTCAAAAAGACTTATTATCCAGACTGCTGGAAACCAATTGCTTTTGTTTAAAAATAAATAAATAAATAATGAAAAAAGCCGGGGCGCTTAAAGGTGGACAGTGATGTAGAATTCGGTTTACAGCCTGAAAAGAAAGCTCACAGCCGAGTGTGAGCCGGGATGTGCTTCTGAGGAAAATGGGAGCATACTGATTAGCTGCTGTGTTTACAGATAAACGGCCAACCCAAGTGATAAAAGGAAGGGTAATATAATTAGTTAATCAGAGGAGATTGATTGCGGATGTTTGTGTTCCTCAACTAAAGGGAAAAGCCAACATGTTGCCGCAGCATTGCCACCATCTGTTGAAAGACCGCACACTTAATCTTTATATTCCTCTGCTTTTTCTTTCTTGCCTTGCTTTGTTTGGGGGCCCCGATTTCATCAGTTTGGAAGCATCTCATTCAGACTGAGTCTAGCCACAGTGCAAACTGGGGGCGCAGTGGCTTAGCGGGGAACGCCCCCTTTTTTGTCTTCTTGCTCCCTCTTCACTCCTTTTCAGAATAACACACTGACTCTCTCTCCTGCTTCCTCGAGCTTGTCTATATTTGTTTTGGCAGAAGCAGTTATAAATAGACAAGTCATGCTTTAAAGAGAAAAAAAAGGTTTACATCTTTGAATCAAACAGATTTTTTTTTTTCGCAGCCCTGTCTCAGGGCTGCTTTGACTACTGTGGCCAGGGAGCATTTCCGTGGCGTTAGCGAAGCACAGAGGGGCCGTGTTTGCTAGAGATTTGGAAAAGTCCAGATAATCTGTGGGTACCACTTTTGGGTGTAAATCTAATTTTTTAATCCTGAGAAAGTAGAATCCTTGTCTGTACCCCTTTCAAAGCTTAACTTTTATCATGGTTCTAGATGAAGAAATTCAAATTGCCATCAAGATGTGAGGAAAATTGGATCACCTCAGAATTTCAAGGTGAACAGTTTCAGAGGATCATGGGTTTTTATTTTTATTTAAAAAAATATTTTTCTTGGAGTGCATTTAAAACAGGATTAAACCGTTTGACCAGCAAATGTGGTCAGCCCTCCGAAAGACGAAGTTGAATTATTCATTTGTGAGAGTGCCAAGCCTAAAATGAGAATTCCAGCCTTGTAAAATGGAAGGCGTTTCACAGTCAAAAAGAAGTACGTAGTGCTAGGAGGGGCATTTTTAAGGCCCTCATCTGTTTTTTAGCTTCTAAGTTTAATTTCACATTTACAGGGGAAAGAGAGGGAGAGAGACAGAGAGACAGAGACAGAGAGAGAGAGAGGAAAGAGAGCACTCCGTCCAAACTGGGCCCCTTACAGTGAGGAGAGTGTTCTTGGAACCTCACCGTTAGATTAGCAGGCCTACATAGATCTTGTCTTAGGCTTGAAGGTATGTTGTGGGTTTGATTTTTTTTTAAAACACAAACCCCCCTCGTGTAAAACAACTGTTCATAACTGGGATTAATGGTTTTCAATTTTCAGTTACTTAGACATGGGGTCTCCAGGAGATGGCTTTTTGCAGAGTAGAATATGGCTCTCTGTGGGATTGCACAAGTTTTCCTCTCTTCCACTTCCTTTTTTGTCATCGCCCCCCACCTCCAACAATGTCGCGCTGATGTTCCTCTCGATTATGTAAAACACTTTGCCTTCATTGGAACAGATATTTTTTCTCATAACCTGTCATTGCATTAAAGTGCTTTGGGGACTGTGAATTGCTGTGTAAAATTGGTGAGATTACCCACTGCTTTGTTCTACCGAAGTGGTTTCCTTCAGACCTAAAGAGCTCAGAGCTCTGCCCCAGAGGTTCTGGGAGGGGGGATGGTGGCAATGGTGCTTTCTGCTTTCTCCTCCTGAGCATCCGCATCCGTATCCTTGACGTCTCTCTCAGTACTGGCTCTGTGCGGTGGTCCGCTGCCAGGGCAGCGATGAGCCATACTGCTGCCTCTCTGCTCCCCACTTCTGCTGCTGCCTCTCTGTTCCCCACTTCTGCTCTCTCCATTTTCCCTTTCCTCTGGCTTCTCTGACATCTGAAGGCCACATCTGGAGACTGTGTCTTTGTGTCTGTTCTCACCCACACCTACAAGATGACTGGATGAGTGTGTGGCTCAGATGCACACACCGTCCTTCCTTCTACATCGGGCCGTTTGTTCTTTCAGTGGGTTTGGAACAGGGCACATGTTTAAGAAGCAGGAATGTCCCAGGGATACTCCACGGAAATCCCTTGAGAGGGTTCGAGAACATCTGGAATTCTCCTCCCCTTCTCCAACAGAAATATGCCCATTTCCCATGGACCTCTGGGAATATGCCTCCTTCCCACCGTGAGAATTGCTGTCACTGGGGGTGGGGTATAGCCAGGACTGGAAGAGACCCTTAAGTGGGCTGGAGCGAAAACCAGGAAATGAGTATGATGCTATATATTGTCAGCTTTCAGGACCTAGAATCGCCTGGGATGCAAATGCTGGGCACACCTGTGAAGGATTATCTAGATGAAGCTAGCTACTGTGCATGCTTATGAGGCATTATCTAGACTAGGTTAATTAAGATGAGAAGACCCACATTAACTGTTGGCAGCACCTTTCCACGGGCTGAGATCCTGGGTGGAATAAAAAGGAGAAAACAAGCTAAACACAAGTGTCTGATGCTCTCTGCCTCCTAACTCTGGTTGTAATATAACCAGCCGCCTCACATCTTGGCTGCTGTGACGGGCTGCTCACATCCCAGCTACCGTGACGGACTGTATCCACAGACTGTGAGTCAAAACAAACCTTTCTTCTTTAAGTTTCTTTTGCTGGGCACTATATCTCAGCGGTATTGCAGTTCTAACGCAGTGAAGGTGAAGGGTGTTCACATGTGCAGGTGACTCTGCACTGTAGAACCAGCTGTTTCGCTGTTTCTTTTGAGAGGACATTCCATGGACCTTTGCTTGGTAGAAGCTTGTGTTTACCAAGACTGCTCTTGTTCCCTTCATAAAATTGTTTTATCTCCTTCTCTCAGCCTTCAAAGTGTTAAGTCCTTGGTATCAGTGACTTCAGTGTGTTCCAATAATGTGATTAAAATATATCCACATATATAGAATGTGGATGTGTAAATGTAAATGTAAAAAGATGTGTAAGTATTTAGTGTGGTTGTTAAAAAAAAAAAGCTAGACCTGTACCTGTGTCTGTTGTGAAGAAACAGAAAAAAAATAAAATAAAATGGGTAAGCCACATGAGGAAACTTAAAAATAAAATGATATAGATAAGTTAATTGTTTTAAACATTATTTTCAGAAACAAAATCAAAGCTCTAAAAAGCAGCTGTCAGTACCTCATCATTAGCTATTAGTGTCCTAGCTTCTTGTGTTTATATCATTTTATAATTCTTTATAAGTTTTTTTTTGTTTTTCTTTTAGTTCAGACCTGTCTCAGAAACCATGTTTGACTTTAAGATACCAACAGAAGCAGTGTAGTTTGGGGTTTTAACATTTTAATGCCTATAAACCTCTAATCATAGCTGTGTTGATCTCTGAGAAAATAGGAAAGCTTTGTGTTCCCATCAGTATTTTTAATATGCCTTCAGAAAAACACCTCCCAGACATATTCAGAATCAATACCCAGACAGAAGAGCTGGCATAAAAATAGTTTACTCTTAAATGCACTTTGAGGCCAGTAGTACTGGAGAGTAAGTCATCCTTTGAAGAGGACGGAAGAAGGGAGTTTTCTATAAAGCCGCTTTGGCAGGAGTGATGTGTTCCACCATGTCTTCAGCTTAGTGTGGTCTGTGCCAGAAGCTCACTCCCCAGTCAAGACCGTCACCACACAGCAATGATCATGGTGGGAAGGGACCTAGGCCCACTGTCCATTTCCATCAACAGAAAGCTAAATCTGAAACAGGGAGGGGAACCCTGGCCCCTCCCATGGCTCCCCACTCTCTTGCTGGTGTACCAGCCCCAGTCAGGAAGTACCCGCTACCTAGCCCTTGGTCATGCAGCCTATCCCTCGGCACAATTGGCTGGGTAGCCATCTTCAGGAATATTAAAGACGGGAAAGATCTCACAAAGTCTTCTGACTCAGGTACTCTTCACTTCTAAGACCAAATCTGAACATTTTAATGATGCTTAAAAAGATCCTCATATTGTTGCCAAAACCACTCTTCATCCTTATTTCATGCAGTACTCTTGCTTCCGAACCCTCTGGAAGATCTTGGCCAACGCGCGCACACACACACACACACACACACACACACACACACACACACACTTCCTTCATTGCCTTTACCATTAGCTGTCCTTTAATCCGCAGTGTCCTCCTGGAGTCTCAGTTTCCAGACTCAGTGAAAACATCAGCTTACCACCCCAGCTGCTCGAAGCCTTCCCTGGTGACGAGGCAGGCCTAGGAAAATCCATGGTCACATCACTGAATTTTTACATGGTCACATGTCTTTCCTCTTTAGACCAGGAGAATGTTGATGAGCTCAAGGCAGGAACCATGCCTCGTCCCATATCCCATATCTATCCAATTGGTCAGGTCCTCTCTACTAAGTGCAGTAAGCTGTGAACCAGCATCCCACAGGTTTTCATGAACATGGGAATGCATGAAGGTACATCTAAATTCCCAACAGAAGGCCAAAAGGCAAGCCTAAGAAGATGAGTGCAGCATAAGCAGGACCGAGGGCTTTGGAAAGTCAGAGTTGAAATGCGCTTAAAGTTGGGTAAGCACGAAGCAGTCATATATTAAGCTAGGCTTTGGAGTTCTGATCAGGAGTGAGTGAAGTGTGAATGAGGAGGGGCAGAACTGCTTGAGGAAGTCTGAGTGGGGAGCTTAGGCCACTTCCAAAGTTCAGTCTTCTTCGTTGAAAACCTGCAGGCCCGTGGCCACCCTCTGTGGTAGACTGGACCCTCCTTAGCACCGTGCTTGCAGCTGGAGAATGCCTGCACACTTTAGTTCCTCCAGTTGGACACATGTCCCAGGTGTCCTCTCACAATTTGGAAAGAAGTTACCCATTCCAAAAAGGACCTACCACTGTGCCTAGTGTGAGGAATACCTGACTATCGAATGCTGCCCAGGAACCTTGGGAGAAACATGAGCACCCTGGGCAGGGGAGGGAAAGCAGGCTGCTGGGATGTTAAAGCATCCTGCCTGGCCACGGATGCCATGCACCTTCCCAGGGGTGCTGGAAGTGCTTTCTGATCATTTGTCATCAGCCAGGTAATCCTGTTCTTCAATACCTGCATTTGAGGATGGACAAAGCAGCTGCGGCTGTCAATATTCACCATCTAAGAGAGATTAGAGTAAAGCATGTTTCAAAAATGGGGATGATATGCAGGTGAAGAAACTCATAACTGTGGTACCCTGGGCATTGAAGCATGGGCTGTGCTTTGATTGGTAGAGGTGGTACAGGGAGGGAGGGTATCTGGAGGAGGCATGGCCCAGAGAAAAGGTGGGGTACTACCAACACGTCCCCTCTCAGAGACTCCCCTCACCTCCGTGGAGGTAACAGTGCACCTGTACTGCACCCAGGCAGTGCAGCCTGTTTGAAACTCACTGGTCCAGGATGGAATCAATGCATCCATCCATCCCTATGCAGAAACATGACAGTCCACACCATTGTGTACCTACAGCACTTACCTATGCTCATCCATTAGGAAGATTATCACTGAAGCTTCTCCCTCTTTCTTTTCTCTCTACAGAATCATACGATGACCCAACACAGCAGTTAGTTCAAGTACAGCCTCTCAAGGAGAAGGACTTTTGCGGCACAAAAAGGGAACATGTTTTACTCTTTGCACGAAACTTACATTGTTCATGTATATTCTTCAGAAGCATTGTATTGTATCATAAACTTGTATTATCAAACTGTTGGATGTTCATCTGTTGGAACTTCTGAGCACCAGATAGACTCCTTGTATATAAAGTGATGCACATGTAATTATGTCGTCGATGCTAAAATGGTCTTATAAAGACAAGTGGACTTGGGCCCTATTCAGGCAAGATTTTCAAAGTGAACAAAATGGCTTAAGAGATAATGTTTCAAGGAAGACAAAACTTAAAAGAACTGTTATCATGTGACTCTGGCTGGACTTCCTTTTACTTACGCTTAAGCCTCGAATTTCTCTTTTGGTATATCAACGGTTAAAACCCAAGACTTTTTTATTGCTGGAGATTCCCGTGAACCATGAAGAGACATTCTCACAGAACAGAACCCCACGTCTGGATATGGCCCATATATATATTTGTAAGCCTTGCAGTGTGACAGGTAGCCTCGCCATATATGCAATAGTTGTTACGTAGACTGTCAAAGTTTTGTTTTTCATTTTTTTTTTTTTTGTTGTTCCTGGCTACATTTGAAGCTTTGAGTGTTCAAGATGTTCCTTAATGATTTCACCCAGGCAAATTCTTGAATCGGTTGAACTAACCTGTATGTTACTGTTCTCAATGTTTACTCTGCGGTCTGAACCTGGAGATTACTGGAATTGTTTTCCAAGAGGAAATAAATTCAGTTTACCATCAGCTATGAGTGTATTTGTGTGTTTTCTTTCTCTAGTTATTCTTACCATTAAAAAAAGAGAAAAAAAGAAATCTAATTGCCTGCACCCCTGGATATAAAATCTGCTCCTGAGCAGATCCCAGGCATAGCCTCAATCATATTTAACCTTTGCACATGGGGCCAAAGGCAGCTGGGAGGAGATTCATCATGCAGCATGGGAGGAAATGAGACCCAGCCTACTCGAGCTGTCTTAGACTCTACCAGGTCACATTGTACTTGAGGACTCTGACATCACAGATGGATGTGATGGCTGTTTTCTGCATAATTTGCAGCGCAATTCGTGTCGTGCTGTGCAAATCTGAACCCATGGTGGATGGCGGCAATTTGCGCGGCTGTTTGGCTTATGTGTACTTAAGGAGCAGCATTGTTCAGAAGACAAAGCGCAGAGCGGCAAGTCAGAGGGCTGTTAGTTCTGGCTCTGGCGCCAACTCCCACTGGAATCTTCTCCAAATGGCTTCATCTCCTGGCCTGGGACCACCCAGCCAGAGAAGGTAACGAAACTTGGTCATCAGCCTTTTGACAGCCATGGGATGGCTCTCTCCGAGAGGCCTGTCTCCACAGCCTACCACAAAATACTGAAGAAATAGAAGCCCCTGATTTCAGATCTTATGTGCAATGTTTTTTAAGGTGGAGAAGAATAGCAATGTGTGCACTGGGTCTTGATAGACATTGTTAGTCTGAACAGTATAAATTATTATACCCGTGGACCACATTCATGGAATCATGCATAGAATGGTTACCACACTCTGGGTTCTGTGACCTTGTAAACTCTGAAGACCTCAAGCAGATAGCAAAAATATGCATAGCCATGCAGGGTAAGGGAAATGCAACCCGGACTGATGGGCTTGTGGTCCCCTGTGGGCAGTGGGCCTGTCCAGGAAAGTTCCTGCCCAGCACCGCAAGGCAGAGCCTTTGTTCCTCAGTTCTCAGACCTTGGCCTATTTGACATTCCCTTGCGGGACTTACTTGTGATGTCATGACATGCTGGACCAGACACCCAGAGTTTCTGATGCCATGGGGCACAAGTTTATGCCTTTCTAAAAACTTGAGTGATGCTGGTTACAGACCACACTTGGAGAACCACTACCCGGCCTCATTTACAAGTCATGGAATGAACAAAGTATGAATAGCCAAGCATATGATATTATTTATTGTGTTTCCAATAAAAGAAAACTTTTGTAAAATTTTAATATCATTCACAAACAAGTATTTTATAGTGATTAAAGTATGCCCACCTGCCATAATGTTTCGTGTGTGTGTGTTTAGCTTTTTAATGCAAGGGAAACCTACACCTATACATTTCACAATGGATTGCCAGCATGCTATTTAATTAAAAAGCCTTTTCACTGGCTACATAAATAATGAAGTATGCTTAGAATATGCAAGTGCATCCGTAATTAAAATACTCAACTATATTTTTTAAAAGTTAAGGTCTCTGGTCCATTCAGGGTTTTGCATTTAAGATGAAATAGCCACATTTAATAATGGTTTTTAGAAGCTTTAAAAATTTTTGGTTGTTAATGAGAAAGTTATATTTTTCTGAAAGGATGTTGTTGGTTTATGGAAAGCAGGTGATACATTATCCCTGAATTAAATCCTAAATTGCTCATAATATTGTCTCACAGATACTTCCTGGGATTGGAGTTTCCAGGAGGCAAGAACTGCCCATTGTATTAGTGCACATGACCGACCTTGTAACTGCGTCAGTGCAGGTATGGGTCAGTCTCTCCTGAGACAAAGCCGGGAAGCCAGAAGAGTATACCATTGTTCATTCCACATTCATTGGTTGATCCTCCAAAGACTATAAAGTTCTTTCTAGCTAATGGGCTTCTCTTCCTTGTAACCGATGATCTTTGGCTGTCAAATGATGAATGGTGTCCAGACAGCTTTGATAAGTTATCTTCTTCGTATTTATAGTCTTCCCTCCTACCCTAAGGCTGAAATACAATTTAAGGATAATAAGAAGCACCAGTGTGCGCATTGTTTTGTGTAGCTGTGATCAAACACCTGCTATACCTAATATAAAGCTCTCAGACAGGAATGGTGGGTCTGAACTCATCGTCCATTTGATTTCATGTGTGTAGACAGTATATTACTGTGGCTGGAGAGAGTGAGAGAAGAGAACTGGACACTTCCTGACCAATCAGGAAACAGAATGACAGAAGTAGCCAGCGACAATATGCTTCCAAGAATGCGCCACCAGTGACCTGCTTCCTCAGTTTAGTCTGAAGTTTCCAGAACCTCCTGAAATAGCACCATCAGCTGAGGACCAAGCATTGACATCCTGGGTCTATGGGGGACATTGCATATTCAAACCATAACAGCTGGTATTATGTAAAATCTAAGGGGAGAATGTGGGTGCGAGTAGTTGCTTTGACTTTGCTTTAAGGGCATTTTAGCATTGACTTGGAGCTTCCTGGTAGAAAGGGGGAAATAACCTGAATGGAAGGGATACATCACTCTCTAGAGAGAAAACAGTTCCTGGCACTTAATTCCAAATGAGATTTCTCAAAGGCCTTATGTCTGGGTAGGTGGCCAATATTACCCTGTTCATAACCACTATGGAAGAAGGCTGATGCACATCTGAGAAGCCCGGGTGTACCTGCTCATCCTGTGATACACAAGACAGGCACCAGAAAAAGCATGGCCTGGCCCCAAATCTCAATCATTGCAACGTTAGGAAGCTGCTCCAATGGAGAATATCATGTGATTCCCACCCTCAGGGTCAAAGCTTGCTCTGTATTTGGAATCACAGGGGGACCATCGAACAAGTCTATTGTTGGAGTTCCATCCCATAACTACTGATCTGTTGGCCTAGAATACAAGCTGGGTATCGGAAGCATCGGGGTGACTCCAGGTCAAGTGTGAGAGCCACTGTGTCAAGTTCACCCTGTCGGGACTGTGTTGGATTCCAGACTAGAACTATGACACTAGCATGCCAGGAGTGGAAAGGGGAAATGGGGCTTCAGTGCCCTTCCCTCGGTGTCACTTTTTACAACTGGTCATCTCAATAATCATTTTAACTTTTAAGTAGTATAGTAACTAAGTGACACAGTGAGGTATAAATAGAGAATAAAGGGGAGAAAGGAGCCAGGAGTCCATCATCCTTATGTTGGTCCAGGGACTGCTAATTTGGCCAGTGAAATCTTGTCCCTTGAAATCTCTGACAGTCTGAAGAATCCTGTCCAACATAGAGAGATGGGTTCTGGTTCCAGATAGCGCATGTCTAAGGAGTCACACGCAGCTTTGGTGCGTATGTGCCATGTTCCAGTTTCCAAATGCTGGCAATCCATCCTGCTTCCTGGAATTCAAACTCTATTAACCCCTCCTGTGTGGACCATATGAGATATACTTCAGCCAGGCCTGCTTCTGCTATTGACTAACAATTCTAATCTTCATCCCAACTCTTTTTTAGATGATAATGAGTTTTCCATGCTAAGATTCATACTGTGCCACTTTAAATTAGTAAGATGTGCAGATTTGAAATTGCCATGTGACCTCCATCTTCATCACACATGAGGCTGAGCAGTATGTGTGTTCTATCTAGCCTGTTTCTATCCCTGGACAGTGAGAGTTCAAGGGATAAACAATAATAACAGAAATTAATATTCTCAATGCAGGTCAGATCTCTCTTCTACATTGCTATTCAGGCCAATTTACTGATCTTTGGAAATCACACGAGTGGATGATAGGGTAGAAATTCTACCTTGATGATTGATAAATATAATCAGTGTTTCAGCCCAGAAGGTTTGCCATGAAGCAATCAGCTAATCACTCTAAGCATGCCTTCCCAGAACAGTTATGAGTCTGTTTTGAAACTTGACCAAGGAATCCAGGGACCCCTCAACTTTCACTACATAGAACATGGCAGCCTTGAATGCGCCTGCCTGTGCCTGTTGGGCACAGCCTAGCAGAACTCTTGAGAAGGGAAGTTCAGAAAGCCAGATCCCATTACAGAACACCTGCAAACCCTCCTCCAGCTAGCATCAGCAGCCCAAGGCCTCTTACCTCCTCCCTCTCCAGGAGGAAGTTTCCACTAAAGGCACTAAAAACTTGAGTTCAAGGAAGAGGGATGACTCTGGATAAAAAGCACCCAGCAGGAGTCTCTGGCAGGCAGAGTCGAAAGCTCAGGTCGGGTAAGCACTGTGTTTCTGGGTGGGAGCCTTAGAGGCGGGAGTAGCCGGGACCACCTCTCCAGATTCCTCTGTAATGAAGTCAGCTGTCAACTCCTTTGGGGGAAAGACACAGAGCCCCTTTATTTCCAAGCAGGTGTTGCAGCATATTAAAGGTTGCATTCCATCTTGTGCTCACATCCTGAATGAGCCAGTTTGCAGGCAGGCTCAGTTCTCTCTGCAAAGAGGAAAACTTGGCAATGATGGAGGCTGAATACTTAAATGGCAATCAACTTCTGGCTCGTATCAATTAATTCCTTCATGGACTTCTGCCTAAGTATAGCATCTTGAATTCCCAGCTGTGGAAGCCATGAAAAACAGCCCAAGCCACACATGCCACCATCTCAGAAAGGGCACACCAGCAAAAGAACAGAATGGTGGGCAAGCCACCTCTGGGTACCCATGATGCTGATGTGGGGCTCTTGCCTTTCATCACCTGTGTTTTACAGAACAGGGCGTATACCTGTTCCTCTGAATGAGAAACACCAAGAAAACTTCTAATAAGTTTATGTGAAATTTCTCTGAAGGCCATCACATTCTCTTGACTCTGAAATATGCAGATTCAATCAGACGGGGGAGGGGCTTAGAAACCAGTAGAAAATGTCTCCTCACTTAGGAACTAGAGAAGCCGATTGAAAATGGTTTTCATCTCAAGGAGCCCACCACAGACACCCATGTGCTTCTGTTATATGGTCAAGAAGCACTTTGATCAAGAGGTGCAACAGGCTGAGGGTGAGTGGGCACGGTTCCTGGGAGGGCTGGCAGTTCTTCAGTTCTTCCGACACCTGCAGACAGTGCAATTCAGACCACACCAACTACATGTGGAATGTGGGTGTTCGGGTGTCTCCTCACTCAGGCTTAAGCTCCCCAGAACTAATGATAGTGTGACTTGCTTCAGGATGCAAGCATTGGAAGTCAAGTCACCTAGCAGGCTTCCCTTCTTGTTATCCTCCCCTGCCAGTGAGGTATGACTGACCCTCTGCTCTCCTTCCTCAAATCAGAAGAATAGCATCCCTCCCTCAGAAGACCACACTTGTCTTCTGGAGTCGCTTTCTGTCACATGCTGTCAAATATCGGGGCCTTCTAGTTTATTTCAGCATTGTGGAGCTGTGAGGAGATGGCTGCTCATTTGGTAAAGTGCTTGTCTTGCAAGTATGTGGACTTGAATTTGATCTCTGGAACCAAAGTAAAGGAGCCACATGTGATGGTACACTTGTAATACTAAAGTTACGCAAGTGGAGACAAGAGAAATTCTGAAAGCTCTCTGGCCAGCTAACTTAGCCTGCTTGGTGATTTCAAGGCCAGTGAAAGGGAGACCTCTTTTCGAAAACCAAGGTGAGTGGCACCTGAGGAGGACCATCTGCCCGAGTTCCTGTAAACATGCACACGTATATGCACACATACACACCAGGAAGTTTAGGAAAAGATAAACACAATGAGTACTTAAGTTGATTTAAGTTGAATTTTAAAATGTAGTTCCTTGATCTGTCTTTGTTTCAAATGTTCAGTTGTTAAAATGTGTTCATAGTTCCTATATGGAGCTGTACAGAATCCTGTTGGACAGTTCCAACCCAGTCCTCCCACCTCCATGTCCCTTCAGTATATGAATGGCATCTTCATCTAAGTCGCTTCTCTGTCTCAGTATCTTCCTCGTACTCCTATCTTCAGCTTTCCTTCTGTATTCAGTGAATACACATACACACACACATACACACACACACACTCACTCACCTTGGAACATCCTCCCAGAATCTCTTGATTTCTTTCCAAATTTCTCAGTTTGTGGTCTGTTTCCACCTCCTCTACTTCCTGATGGTACCTCCCCTGCAGGCTGATGTCCTTCAGTTCATCAATATCCTTTTACCTAAAATGTGATTTCCAAGGTCACCTGTAACGGCCTCAGCAGACATTCTGCTTATTTTCTTAGTTGGTGTTTCTTCTTCTCCTGCCCCTATCCTCCTGCCCAGGTTCCCACATCCTTGCTTGATAATCATCCTTGTGGTGAGTCTTTCATATCCATTACCTCTTCATCTTCTGGCTTTCAGCCTTTCTCTAATGCATCCTTTATATGGCCATCATGTTAATCTGCGTAAAACATATATTGCATAATTTTCTCATTCAGCAAGTACCCATGGCTTCCGAGTAATGTAATGAAAAGAAGAGGATCAAACTGAAACTACTTACAAGTTATATATACCAACCAATCCCTTCTCTTTCTGACATGACTTCTCCCATCTTTAATTGAAGGATAGGTAAACTTGCAAGATATTGTAGGATCTTTTTTTTTTTCAGTCTCTTACTCATGGCCAGAAATACCTGAAACATAGTGGTTGTCCATTCTAATAAAGCAACTGTGTTAGGTAATAGAGATTGATTTACTCTGGACTCTGTTTAGGCTAGTTCTACAGTGAGTGCCTTGTGTACACTGAGCCTCCGATCGCTCTCACCTCCCCATGTCTCTCATGAGAAGTATTTCCTAAATACACACTCCTGTGAGAACCTTCAGTACTGGTTTATCTCCTGCAGGAGGTGAATGTTCCTTTGACTTGCTAGCTTAACTTACTGGGTGGGTCACCTTTCTATCACCGTGGTGAAACACCACAGCCAAGGCAATGTTCAAGCAGAGGAGTTTATTTCGGTTTTCAGAACTAGATGGCGGGTTCAGACTGGTGGAGGGGGCAAGGCAGCAGGCAGCCAGAGCAGGGGACAGATCACAGGAAGCAGAGAATGCAAACCGGAAGTGAGCCTTGACTATGAACTACCTACGTCCATCCCTCGGTGATAGACTTCAACAAGTCTGCACCTCCTTTTCATTCCCCGAACAGGAAAACCAGCAGGGACCAGGTGTTCAAATGTCTGGTCAACTGGGCACATTTCTCTTTCAAATAGCCACATTTACTCCTCTCAACTTTCCCGGCCTGGTACTTCACCCACATTCACCATGCTTCGTTTCTTTGCAAAGTGAGTTCACCGCTGCTTTGCTATCTTCACTATTCACACCTAGTTACTCCGGCTCTTCGCATGCTCTTTCTTCATCCCCCTCTTACCTCAGTTCTGCTGTTTTCTGGACCCAGGAAGCCCCTGCTAAGCTATCTTGCTATTTCACTTCTCTATGCTGATTGGACTGAGAATCTGGCTTGGTGATTCCCCATGCCCTTGAAAACTAAAACTCAAGCTTTTTTCTTCCTGCCTGGACTATTTTTCTTTCAGGGATGAGGGTAATCTCTCAGTGTGTGCTTTCCCCTCACTGTTTTCTTTGTCTGATTGTTTGGTTTGGTTTGGCAGGATCTCATGTATCCCAGACCACCTGGAACTGGATATATAGTTGAGGATGACTTTGACCATCTGAGCTTCTGCCCATGAATACTGAAATCACAAGTGTGCCACCGTGACTCTTCTGTACGATGCTAAAGATCAAAATCAGAGCTCGTGCACACGAGGTTACACTCTACCGACTCGACAACATCTCAATCCTGTCTCTGTGTTTTAACCCACTTTTACTGTTTCCACCTCCTACAAGTTCAATAAAACATCTATTGATGAATTCCTGTCTTAGCTATTATTTTCAGTTAAGTGGTGTTCAGCATACTTGGCCTATGCGCCTCTTGAGTCCAGGCTCAACTGATATGGAGGTGATTATTTGTCCTCTGTCAAGTACCAAAGACAGAAACTCCCCTCTACAGAAGCTTTTTGACTAACAGTAGCTTTATATGCTGGTGACTGGTTATAAATAAAAACATAAGTGTGTTTTACTCTAGTAATTACATGACCATGACTAGGGCCTCTACCCAGCACCATGAGATGGATCAGAATACATTCCAATAGTCATATAGGTTAAAGTTCAAAATTTGCATGCCACTTTTGTATCAGCTTCAAGTTAACCAATCATTGTTGAGGCATGTTAAGTCAGGGATCCTAAGGACAGTTACCTGGAAACTCAGTCTCTGCCTCTCTCTGGGGCTGCTACTTGTCCCTACCTCTTGAACCATGTGAGGAAGGCATATGATTAAGCACAAATAATTAGCCCCAAGATCATGGAACTGCAACTCCAAAATGCCTTCATCTTTGGTCCTCTTGACACCAGTGATTTCATCCTATAAGTTTAGTACCAAAATTCTGCAATGAGCCCTCTGTAATCAGCAGCCAGCTATCGGACAGAAAATGAACTAGATGTGGTCCACAGAAGACAGGACACTCTTCCCTCTATTACCAGTCCCCATGTGGGGAGACAGGCTCAGGCTGCCCATATTCAGTACTCAGCACAAAGATTAAAACAGCATTCAAAACCAAATCTGAAAAAGTGCTGGATCCATATGTAAATCCAAGCATTAGGCCTTTCCTTTCTCAGAGCAACAGAGATGTTGACTGTGATTGCAGATAATAAGAGCTTTCCCTCTGATGAAATGCACCTATACTGAACAGAGCACACACTATATTCCCATGACAAATATATTTACACTCAACACAGAACATGGAGAGAAAAGAAAATGTCAATAGTTGACAGCTTCTTGGCCTATGGGGTGTAATCCAGGAGCATAATAAATTCATTTAAGCTCGGTGTTGAATAAATGCATGTTAGGGCCGTGCATTTTTTTGGCCTTTCCCTCGACACATTGTTTGAATACAATGTCACGTTCCTCTTCATGTTACTCAATCCTCAGGCTGCTGTCAGCAGAAACATGGACGAAGCTGATAGTTTGGGGGCAAATCTGCAGTAATTTCCCCTAAAGATGGAAACAAGAACGGCCATGAAAGAAAATACCTTATTGCCAGATGTTGCTGAGTGACTATTTCATATTTGCAAAATACACTTCAAGATCACTGGCTGCTGGGGGACTGCAAAGTCCAAAAGCAAGATGTCTGGTCACAGAAGATCTTAATCACACCGATCAATGGATAATCAGAGTCAAGGGCTAGAAACCACATAAAAGAATACCTTGATTTAAAAGCTAAATATGTGCTTCTCCCCATTAGTATATTTCTTGTCTCATACAAATTGGATTCGAAGATAATGCTTCTCGCTGGCAGATCTCACAAGCTAGCAAGCATTTCAGGCTTTGTGTGTAAAAGCCTGACATATTGGTTCAGACTCAAACTAGCATGTTGCTGGGAGAGTTCAAGTGTATGAGAAATACTACACCCTACTGTTTTCGTAAGCACGGAGCTCCATTGAGTTAAGACAGATGGTAGCAGGCAAAGATGCAATCTTATCGTCAAAAGCTAAAATATGTCAAAAATATGGTAGCAAGCAAAATAGAGCAGATCATTTGCTTCGCGTGTCGCAACAGCTTGCAAAACATGTTAGGGTACTGAAGCTCTGGTTGTGTAAATAAAGGAACAGTAAGCAGAGAGGCAGCCAGTGGCATGAGAACCTGCACATTCATTGTCCCTCTTCTGTGGATTGGGTACCAGAGACAAACATGTAACCTCAAGGAGCTCCAGACAAACATCAGGAGCCCCAACCTCCCCCACAACGATCTCTTTCCCGTCCCTGAGCAATGACTTTCTCTGTGCTAGATAAGCCATTTAACTAAATTACAGAAGGCGTTCCAGCTTCCCAGAGGAAACAGGATCCACTGAGAATCACCCTGCCAGTCAGCTCAAGAAAGAGGAGGTGGGTGTCGCTCTAAGACAAGATGCGCCCAAGGCTTTCTGTATCCACCAGTCTCAGCTCAAGGTGCTTCCTCTGACCACAGGCCTTCTGACTGTCTGGCCTCGCTGATTTCTTTCTTATAACCAGGATGGTAAGGAACAGAGGCCATGTTGATCATGATAGTGGGATCTGGAGGTGCTGAATCTTGAGTAGCAGCTGTGGATCCGATTGTGATTTGCTGACATCAAATGAGAAACGTGCTGATGTACCACAGTTATGTTGGCTATCCTGTGTCCAGTAT
This sequence comes from Alexandromys fortis, assembly GCF_014885135.2. Lineage (NCBI taxonomy): Eukaryota > Metazoa > Chordata > Mammalia > Rodentia > Cricetidae > Alexandromys > Alexandromys fortis. The sequence goes on from NW_026068000.1 coordinate 4,431,572, forward strand.
GAGTTTCTCCATCTTCCGCAGCCAGGAAATACTGGAGCGGGAAAGCGACGACCATCAGTAAACTTGCCGCGTGGCTCAGCATCCGCACCTCTGGCGATGGTCTGCACCTGTGCTCTGCACATTTCCACGCACTCAACTCTGCGTCTCAATTGCTGGAAGGAGCTGCAGGAAAAACAGCCTGGAGGTTGCTGCTGTTTGGAAATAGTTTGATCAGCTACACGGGCCAAGAATAAGGCAAAGAGAATCTGCATTGTTCTTGAAGAGGCACCAAAAGAGACTGAGTAGGCCCAAAACTGTAGGAGACCAGAGTAGGCAGTGTCCCCTGCTGAGTGGCCACCAAGTAAAACTGGTAGCTACCAAACATTTGGTTTTCTTGTTTTGTTTGCCACTTTCTTTTTATTCTTTGTTCCTTCTCTTCACTTTTCACGTAATGTCCACTGTGTGCTCTGGACCCTAGTCTGACTTTACACTAACAAGTAAATTCTAGCTGTGAATTCCATAGGGCAGTCATCTTACCTCAGCCTCCTGAGTGCTGGGATTATACCTGGACACAGTTACAAGACTTGATGTGATCTTCGGGTTTGGTTTAGTTTGGTGCTGTGGGGTGTGCTTGTTGCTGAGTGTTAAGAAAACTAAACTTTGCCATTCACAAAATTTCAAGTTGAGGTGTAGTGTAGCAGGCTTTGCTGGGCTGCCAACCCTCAAATAATGACATGGAGACATATTATTGCATATGAATGCTTGGTCCAAGCTTAAGCTTGGTTTGTTTCTAGGTAGCTTTAAAAAAAAAAAACTTAAATTAACCTATTTCTATTAATCTCCATGCTGTCCCGAGGCTCGTTTACCTCATTTATATCCATACATCCTGCTTTCTTGTTTCCTCTGTGCCTAGCTGGTTGGTCCCTGGCAGACTAGCTGGCTCCCCTCTTCTCTCTGCCCAGGAGCCCCGCCTATCCCTCCTCTGCCTAGCTATTGGCCATTCAGCTTTTTATTTGACCACTCAGTTGCTTTAGGCAGGCAAGGTGAAACAGCAACACATCTTTACATAGTTCATAAACAAATGCAACACACCTTTATATAATTAAACAATGATTCTGAAATGCAAACAAATGCAACACATCTGTACATAATTAGACAAATATTCTATTCCACAACAGCATAGTGCTCACTACAGCTTGTGTAGGAGAGGATTCCTCATGGAGAATTTAACCAAAATACTAGTCCTGCCTCTGGCCTTAAGCATGGAGAAAACATACAAAATGGAAGGTACAGAATATGGGCTTAGATGGTAACTCAACCCCACAGCCAAAGTCACTCCAGAAAAACATTCCTGAGAAGGAACTTTCTGGAGTAAGGAGTCTGGAATCAGAAGAGTAGCTCATGCTATGAAAGGGATATGCAACCCCGCCTACCAGGGGTCACATCCCTGCCCACCTCGCCTCTCCTGCACCCTCTCCATCTCCATTTCTCTTCAATCCAGCAAAATCAAATCCTTCCAATGACTTGTGATTGGTATTATAATGTGAATTTCTGTTGTTTTGGTGTTTACCTAGAGACTCAACCCCAAGCGGCTTCACAAAGTGACTTTTTTTATATTTATTTATTATGTATACAATATATGCCTGCAGGCCAGAAGAGGGCACCAGACCTCATTACAGATGGTTGTGAGCCACCATGAGGTTGCTGGGAATTGAATTCAGGACCTTTGGAATAGCAAGCAATGCTCTTAACAGCTGAGCCATCTCTCCAGCCCCCACAAAGTGACTTTTGTATAATGATTTCTCATGAAACTTTAAGAAATTCTGGTGTTAAATGTTAAAATAATAAACATTGAATACATACTACATATGTGTCTCCCTCAATCCACACAACCTCATGTCATAATGGAAAGCAATTTTGTGAGGGTCTTGAAGAGAAAAGAAGATATGACTCAAAGTCAAAGATTATATGATGAAAAATGAGAAAAATGTTTTTATGGGCCATATGTTTTAGTTATCACTTAAAACTTGGTGAGATGGCTCTGTGAGTAAATGTGCTTACTGCTGAGCCTGAGGAACTGAGTTCAATCCCCAGAACCCACATGGTAGAAGGAGAGCAGACCCTTCAAATTTCCTCTGACTTCCACTCAGAAGCCATGTGCATGTGAACATGTGCACACACACACACACACACACACTCACTCACACACACACATATAAACACACACTACCACCACCATACTAATAAATGTGAGTTAGAGTTAAAATTTTTCTAAAGAAATAGGTAGAATTGTCTGTCTACATATAGACTATCTATCGACATTAATTAATTAACATCCTACTTGGCATTTCATTGAGAAGAATAATCATTTAGAAGACCCAATAAGACCTCTGTAACTGTAATTCTGTGATGGGAGGTTGATTCAGGGTGGGCTCTTGATAAATAAAAATGAAACATGCAATTCACACTTTCTGCTAGCATTGAAGCAGGTGAATCCTACCTGGCAGGCTGTAATGAATGCAGTAGACTAAAGGGAATACCTTAGCTTAAACAGCCATGTGCTTTAGTTATCAATGGGAGCATAGAGACAATGGTTCCACCTCACAATTTGCTTGTTTGTTCTTAATTGCACATAAGTGGAATTTCTTCCATTGGTGGAACTGATATATACAAATCTTTGGGGGACTGTTTTTATAAGAGAAAGGAGGTTCAAGGCAAAGTAATTTCTCAGAGAACTTAAATGGGGAATTGGTTCTTATTGTAACACTGCTGGGTAGCAATGGGGTGGGTCCTGAAGTGCTTCCCTGCTGTATTTTCTTTGAGCAAGGACCAAGGTTTTAGGGTATCTCTAAGGTAGAGAAAGGTCATGATCACATGTTGACCACTGTGAAGAGAGACTGTGATTGTGAACAGGAATGTGATAGTTCCAGTTGGTACCCAATAATTGTTCATTTTTATTCATGAACACAATACTCCTGGAAGTTCCTTCAACCTGCAAATAGACAAGAGTTCAAAGAGCTATTAATGCTTTTATTTTTCATCACGTTTTGTAGCAGATGCCATACACCACACTAGCCTTGCAAAAGTCAGTGATATGTAAAATGCCTATTTTATTCAGTCAGTATGGTGGGGGTTGAGGAGACAACAATACCAGTATGCGGAAAAATCCTGCAGATAATTGAGAAGCTGATGAGTTCAGAAGAGGAAGTCACAGGAATCCAGAGTCCAGGGAAGCCCTCCTAGGAGAGGCAGAATAGATGTCAGTAGAAGCCCTAAAGTTGTGAATCCCATGCAAAAGATGCAGCCTAGGTGCTAAATAAGACAAACTGCTATTGTTTGGTAGGAATTGTTCACAAACAAACAAACCCTTGAATACACGGAACACTATTCATGTCTTATCTTCAGAACCACCAAAACAGTGTGTCATCCAAGTTTCTAACATCTGAGGCCTTGATGGAGGAACTGACCCTTGCAGGGTAACTAAAATTCCTAGAGATGGCAAATGTCCCTCCAAAAGTGTCTTTTATCTACTGATAAACTGTATGCTTGCATCCACCATCTCCTTGGTTGAACTCTAAGAGTCTCTTGGTCCTGGGCCACACCCTATTTCTTCCAGTCAGTGCTGTGTAGTGCCACGTGACCACCAGGAGCCCTTACATTGGAAGTCCACCGAAACTATTCAAGCCAGTCCTCAAATCAAAGTAAAGTTTTTGTCTACAATTTATTGTTGCTTTTCTACTATGACCAACCTTGGCCCTCCACAGATGGTTCTATGTAGAATGTTATACTCCTTTTCATGGCAATAATAAGAATAAATATTTCTTCCAGGGCTAAGAAAATGGCTCCATTAGAAAGGCTTGCTACACAAGCATGGGACTGATTTCCTATTCCCAACACTCATATAAAATATCTAGCACAGTGACTCATTTCTGAAACCCCAGAAGTGAGGAGGCAAAGATAGTGAAGCTGAATCAGTGGTCTATAGGCTCCTTGAGAGACCTGTGTCAAAAATAAAATAAGGAACGTTCAAAGACACCTGGTGCCAACCTCTGACTTGTACATGCATACATGAGCAAATGAACCTGGACAACACATGTAACACACACACACACACACACACACATACACACTATTTCTTTTTTCTTGGTATCACTTCCATGTCTTTTGCCCTACTAGGTTTCACACAAATACTGAGTGGTTCAAATGAGATATGTAAGTAAAGTGTGAATAAGGACTGGGAAAAAACAGAACTATCAGTTCCTAGGAAAATGGGAGTTTGTGAGCAGCAGGCCAATAGGAAACGATTCCCATGGAAGGCCAGGCTGACATACCTGCAGGTAGAACTGCTCTAGAGCCTACAATACCAGACTGTCTCACAGGATGATGACCAGAGACAAGAAAAGCACAGCAGGGATTTGCTAGCCCCCATAGTGGGATCATACCTGACACTGTCTCTGCCAGTTGCTTTGGGACATATGCTTGCCCCTTTGCCACACAAGTCTCAGAATCTTAATTTCACTTTCTTTGTTCCATCCCTGGGAACCCTGGAACATTACAAGAATATCTTTCTAATTAATGGAGTTAGAAAAATGTCACCACTCAGGGGACATGAGCCAAAATTTTTATATCTGAATAAAGCTAAGAATTGGCTAAACTCTGAATCCTCACCCATGTTAGAGCATGGTCACAGTATCACTTCTACTCTACCCAGGGACCATATAGTCTCAAAATTTCCTGTTTATCTTCTAGGAAGACACTTCAGCAAGTCTAGCAAAGTGGGTCCAGTGCAATAATGGAAGGAATAAATAATATCGCAGTATAACAACTTCCTCTGAGTCCTCCTTCATGCCTCTGCTTTTCCTAAAGATGGCCCCATGCCTGAAATGACGGTGATATAAAGGGAGGGGGAGCTGTGATCAGAGATGGGGATCATAGCTGGGAATATGGAGTGTTGGCAGGGCTATGTCTTGTGGGCTCTGAAGAGGGAAGGCGGTCCCTATGCATGTATGAATATGAATGCATCATTGCAGGAGCTGATTCTCTTGGGAGTGCTTCTTTATAAAAGAATTTGGCTCCATTGTTGTGTTTTCTTTCCTCTCCCATTCCTCTTCTCTTCCTACTCCACTCTCTTATTCATCTGTCTTCTGCCATCAGGCAGACAAGGAGGACTTACTTACTAGATGCTATTCTGTGGACCGTCATTCAACCTTCCTGCCTCCACAACCCTAAGAAGAAAATCTGTGTTCTTCTAGAATTGCCTAGTGTCTGATATTTGTGGACAAAGTGTACTCAGATACATTCCTTACCTTTGACATTTTGTGTGGGTAGAAGGTTGGTTTTGATGAGATTGGGACAAGGCAGCATTCACTGGAACTGGTTAAGACTGGATTTAGCCCTGTCATGATGCCTTTTTCTCTGTCACCTTGAGCCTAATTGATCCAGATTCTCTGCACTGGGCTGGGTTTGTCCTATGTTCAATGTCTCATGGTTATTTAGGGAAAGCCAGAAGTAGGCTTTGCTTTGGTTTCAGAGTGACTAGAACACTGTTTTATGGAGTAAACAGGTTCAGTCAACCACAGACAAAGCTGATGCTGTTTGGGTTTTCATCTGCCTCCTGATGCTGGTCTTGGTTGACAATGAACCTGAAGGAATAGCACCAACATTTGAATAGCATTTACACATGGTCACAGACACACCAAACACTGGACTAGTGATGTGAGGTTTCCCTCTGTATGCTGTGATTACCATTAATAAATAAAGAAACTTGCTTGGCCTGTTGGTAGGACAGAACTCAGGTAGGTGAGAAAAACTAAATGGAATGCTGGGAGAAGGAAGGCAGGAAGAAAAGCCATGTAGCCCTGCCAGAGACAGACGTCAGAACCTTTCCAGTAGGCCACAAGCCTCATGGTAAAATATAAAATATTGGAGATAGGTTAATTCTAGATGTAAGAGCTAGCTAGCAATACAGTTAAGCAATTGGCCAAGCAGTGTTTTAAATAATATAGTTTCTATGTGATTATTTCAGGGCTAAGCTGCTGGGAACTAACAAGTGGCCTCTCTTCATACTACAAATTGGTGCCAACATGGTTCATTAAATCCACTTAAATTCTGTCTCAAAAAAAAAAAAAAAACCCTGAGAGGGCTTAAAAAGGAATTCTAGATACAAAAATACAAACTTTAACACAGCTTCTTGCTGTTTGCTGGCGGTGTGCCACAACTCCTTTAAGAGAGGTTTTCCTGATTCAGAAGCAGAAAAGAAAAGCCAAGGTTTTGAAATGAAGGCTTTCTGGGCTGTGCTGCCAGTGAGACCCCTGGCTCTTTCAAGAGACCAAGCATTTGAATGGGATTTGTGAACAATGTGCTACGGCTTGCTTGGTGGCAACATGGATTGGCTTTGTGCCTAGAGACGGGACACCTTGCATGGCTCCCACAGTCAGCAAGCAGCTCTGCCATACTGACTGGGCAGGCCAAGCAGGAAGTGCCTTATTTCCCCTAGCAATGGTGCAGCTTAAGTTCATAAGAAGCATTTTTAAGATGTGCTGCTTGGCAGTAAATAATTACAGATACACAATAGGACAGATTCAGACATAAAAGATCTCTAAATGAGACACAATGTGTTTAAAAATGTGTGTAGGCTTGAGAGAAAGAAGAAAAACAATATAGAGAGTTATAAAAAGAAGTAAATGGTTTTACAAGAAAGGTAAAGTCTTTAAAGAGACAGAGTACAGACAGTCATAGATTTAAAAAAAAAGTGAAAAGAATAAGCCACATAAAGATGGAAAATACAAAGAGTCGGGATTATGTATACTATTTTGTTTTCTTTGAATTTTTTGATTGTGAAGGAGCTAAGTAATCAACATATAGACTTTAAAGGTATTTTATATTCAAAATATGAATCTACAGATATGTTGCTTTGGAAAAGAGGTTCTTCTTTTGTTTCCACAAAGGATGAGAACCTGTGGATTCATTCCAGACTAATGTGGTTTGATGGACCACAATCCTCCAAAAGGTTGCCGCCAACCCCCCAAGAAAAAAATACTTTGCCCAACAAAAAGCAAAAAGCAGTATGGACAAAACTGTGCCCATATTTCCAAATATTGTCTATAAATGTTTGTTTACATTTAAAGAGGGATATGATATAGATATGATTAATTTGTATTTGTATGGATCTTGGTTTATTGATACAAATTTGAGGTCAATTTTGTTATATGTATATGTATTTCTTATCTTGATTAAGGTATTGTGCTTGTGTAGCTCATTTAAAAATGTAATGTATAATTAAGAAATATAGATTAATAGATAATTATCTATAATAGTCAAACTTGTAGTCATGTAAGTTAGGTTTTCTAGATATATAGAATATAATTCAGTTAGGAATTCTTTAAATCTTTTAGAGCCTTTCAGAATATGACATTTAAAATGTTTTAAGAACTTAGGACTTTTCATGACAATGAGACACATCTCTTCCTGGCAACGCCAACTACTTCAAGAGAAAGATGGACATTGAAAAGGCTCCTTGTGGATTTTGTTAGCCATTTGGGTAAGCAGCTTCTCTTGACTGGGCTGCTTGATGCTATGCTGTGTGTACTGGTTATTCAGGACCTACAGAGAAATGACTATTGAACTTGCCTGAAGGTGAAATTGTCCTTCAGGGTTCCTGTTTCATGAAAGAGTCTGCCAGACATTCTGCAGGACACAGAAGAAAGTGACTGAAAACTACTAATATAGGTGGAACTGTCTTTGAAATTTCCTGCATCATGGAAAAGTCTACAGGATACTACAGGCCTGTGGGCTGAAGACTGAATGCCCCAATGATACAGAAGAACTTTGGGTGATCGTCCAGGCAGCAAGATGTCTTTGTCAATTCTAGAGTTTAGAAATTGCTTACAATGTACTTCCTGTTTACTTAGGTAATATATCCTTTTGGGGTCTTTAATGGAGTTGAAGAATAAATAGGTATAGTTATAGTTTTCTTTAGTTATAATAAAAGATAAAGTAGATATAAATATTGTAACTATAATTCTTGCTTGATAACTGTTTTACTATATCTAATATTAGTATGTTAAAACCTTCCTTTTTATTTAAACAGAAAAGGGGAAGTGTTGTGGGATTTCCCTCTGTATGCTGTGATTACCATTAATGAACAAAGAAAAACTGGCTTGGCCTGTTGATAGGACAGAACTTAGTAGGCAGGGAAAACTAAACGGAATGCTGGGAGAAGGAAGGTGGGAAAAGAAGCCATGTAGCCCTGCCAGAGACAGACGTTGGAACCTTGCCGGTAGGCCACAAGGCTCATGGTAGAATATAAAATAATGAAGATGGATTAATTCTAGATATAAGAGCAAGCTTGCAATACACTTAAGTAATTGACCAAGCAGTGTTTTAAATAATATAGTTCCTGAGCCATTATTTCGGGGCCAAGTGGCCAAGAACCAACAAGCAGCCTCTCTTCTTACTATAGACTAGTCACAAAAGTTTTTGTTGTTTGTTTTGTTTTCTTCATGAGCTTATTTCTTTACTCTGAAACTGGAGCTACGAATTCTGCTTATTCGTGTAGCAGAAAACCAACCAGATTAACCGTGGGCGTGGCCCCGGTGCTCATTCTTATAGTGCCGTGTAAATACACTTTTTCAACTCATTGTTTTAAACCACCCCAGAGTCACCTGATGCTAGTAAAATTCAAAGAAAGTGACTTTTCAATAAATGGATCATCAGAGCTTTGTATGCTACCTCCTAAATGGGTCACCAAAAATAAATCTCTCAAGGAGGAGCTGCTGGAGGATAAAGGATGTCAGCCTTTCTCCTCGGCGAGGTTGGCTCTCCTCCAGCCAGTCCGAGTGACCTCAATTACTTACCACAAGCCATCATGGTTCAATAAAATCAGTCTGCAGTTTAGGTGGCTGGGGCTCCATCCAGGAAAGCTGCCGCGCTGCGAGGCAATGGACACAAAGGCTGCTGAAAACCATCCAGATCGTATCTGAGCTCCCGGCAAGAAGGAAATGCCACCGCCATCTGCCTGTTTGTGATGACCTGGGAATAAATAAAAATTAACCTTGGCCCTTGAATGAATTGTGGAGCTTATCAACACTTCCTTCGTGTCTCTAATGACTATTGTGAAACAAGTTGACAATGGAATTTAGAGGGACAGGGGCAGGAGGGTCACTGCTCTAAATGGCCCTTTACCAGGCCTGGTGCTTCCTGTCCCCATCGACTGTGGAATGTACCATCCATGTCCTTGTACCCCAGCTTAGAAATGGAGAGAAATAAGGAAATGACTTGTTTTCAATCCAGCAGGACTTCAGCAAATCACTGGGGAAGAAAGGAGAAAAGGAAAAGAGGGAAAAAGGTGAGTGGAGAAGAGAGCTCGAGAAGGAGGAAGGGGGGAAATAGTAGAAACGAGGGTCTTGGGTGACCAAGGTGTCCAGGGATTTGCCTCTGACCTCTACCCAACTGCCAATCAATAGGCCAGTTCCTGTCCTGGTGCCCTGATGCACATTATTTCTTTAATCCTTGTAGTAGCCTTTGAGGCTTTAAAACCTAAAAATATATGCATGCCTGGGAAATTCACCTACTAAACTCAAAGCCTGGGGCGCGACCCCCAAAGTGACGGGCTCCAAAATCCACTCTTCTACAGTGAGCCTCCATGGAGACACCACTGGACACTGGGGGGAAATATTATTAGCCATTAACTTTATTTTGATCTAACAAGCTAGTCACTTAGTCAGGCCCTGAAGAAATGGAGCAAGGTGGAAATGCAGCCTGATTGGGTTAAGGGAGGTGGGGGAGAAGGGCTGGGGAGGGCTTCACTGTCGCAGAGGGAGAAATGACTGCAGATTACGGCATGCTAATTTAGCTTTATTGGTTGTGGCAATTGCTGGACCTCTGACTGCATGCAGGTTCTCCTCAGAAAGCCCACAGTTCCAGGTGTTTTTGCACTGGATTGTGGCTGTGCTGTCAGGGGTGGAACCTACCAGAGCCCTCACCATTGAGAAAATGCACGTGTAGATTATATAAGTGGATATTTATCATTTATATACATAGATGGGTATAGATACAGTGTGACGGATGAGTGGGATGGGTATTCATGTATATGCAGAGGCATGTTTACGTGTGTGAACATATGTGTATAGAGGCTAGACATCAGTCTCTCTCACTGACCTACAACTCAGCAGTTCAGCTACACTATCCAAGAGTCAGCCGACTCTGCCTTTCTAACTCTGGAATTAAAAGCATACACTACCACATCCTAGCCTGTGTGTATCCTGGGTGGAGGTAGGTCTTGGGGATCAGACTCAGGCCAAGTGCATGTGTGGCAAGCACTTTCCTAACTATAATAGCTCCCAGCCCTTGGGATACTTTTTCCCTCAGGATTCTTTCGGGGCTGGAGCCTGGTTGATTCAGCCACAGATTTTACAGTCCACCTACCATGGAGAAAATGTAAAGGAAATGCTATTTCCATCAGATAATGCAAGGTCTGTAACTCTAGAAGCAGTAGCTGCGAGTTGGAAGGCCACCTCCACAGTCACACTCAGGAGGAACAGAGCATCCCTGGGGTTCTCAAAGCTAAGCTTGGCACTCATTTTCTCTTTCAAATGATGATTCTAAATAAATATGTGTGAATTCTCCTCTCAGAACTCGGAATCGGCTGCCAGGGCATGTTGGCTATTACATAATTGGGAGCGTAGTGAGCTGAACCAGCTATTTCTGAAACTTCTTTTGTTTTGTTCCACTAACATTGCTTTCAAAAAAGAGGGAGACGTCCCTTAATCCTGACATATGGTACCTTCTATTTATAATGAGATTAACAATTCATTCACACCTTGATTGAATCCTGCTTTATTGAGATGTCACAACAGATTCTCTCAGCCTGCAAAGGGAAAGACTTACAAATGATAATATTATGACAAGCAAGACACCTAGAAGTAAATGAATCATAAGTGATGACAATTAGAAAGAGTTACGCACAAACATGGAACTGGAGCCATGATGGTTAGCAGGATTCCTGTCTTGCAGAGGGAAAGCCAACTGGGTGTTCCATCAGAGAGAACTTGAGATCCCTTGCAAGCTGCTAATTCATACCTTACTTTCTTCCTGATGGGGAAAACAGCTTCCCGGTCTGCGGTTTAGTGGTGTTTATGTGGCCGGTCTGCAGCCTCACCTGCGAGCCTGCTGTTTGAAAGGGACGCGATGAGGAGGAGCTCCTGTCTAGGATCAGAATGGAAGTGCAGGTGTCCTCTGCCACCTCCATCTGTCACTCATCTCAAATCACTTAGCAGATCTTACCAATTTTGCAGTTTTCAATATTTTGTTTATTTCTTCTTTTCATCTTTCCCTTTTCCATCCTCTTACCCCTCCCCCTTTTCCCTCTCCATCTCCTATATTTTTTTGTAACAGGGTCTTCTCTGTGGCCTGGTCTGGCCTGAAAGCTACTTTGTAGCCCAGGCTGGGCTCATTGTACTCACTCACACCGCCTAGCTTTACAGGCTGCACTCTGCTCCAGTTTCTCTGCTTCACTGTAGCTGGACATGCAGACATTTGGTGTGTACCGTTACTGCCTAGGCTGAGGTCTCTGATTCGTGACAAGTTACCAATCTTTCTAAACTACTTAAAATCTCTCTATGGCTTTCAGTGGCTTAGAATTCAGATTCAGTGTTTTGGTCCTTCAGTCTTGCTCTGACCAGTGTAGCAAGAGGACAGAACAGGCTGAAGTCCTGGCTCTTCCTGCCAGGTGACCTTGGGGACACCATTTGGCTTCTCTGACCCCATAAGTCATCCTCATCTGTAAAGAAGAGGTTAACAGTTTCGGGAGAATAAGAATCAGCTACAGGGAGAACTCTGTGCAGTGAATACCTGTACAGACATCTGACCTCCTGATGCCTGACTCAGCTTAATGTGTGGAAAACCTTGCTCTCTCTGCTCCATCCCCAAGGGCTTCTTCTTACTTCTTTTGTAGAACTGCCTTACCCTGTTCCACACTCCAGGGCCTGAACATGAGTGCTGGTTTCTTCCTCTAATGGGAATATCCTTGACAGCTCCTTTCCATACACTCCTGCATCCATGCACTCACCCTCTGCCATGCACTCCTGCATCCATGCACTCACCCTCTGCCATGCACTCCTGCATCCATGCACTCACCCTCTGCCATGCACTCCTGCATCCATGCACTCACCCTCTTCCATGCACTCCTGCATCCATGCACTCACCCTCTGCCACGCACTCCTGCATCCATGCACTCACCCTCTGCCACGCAATCCTGCATCCATGCACTCACCCTCTGCCACGCATTCCTGGATCCATGCACTCACCCTCTGCCATTAACTCTGGCTCCCAGGCACCCACATCCTCTGCCATGCACTCCTGGTCCCAGGCACCCTCATCCTCTGCCATGCACTCCTGGTCCCAGGCACCCACATCCTCTGCCATGCACTCCTGGTCCCAGGCACCCTCATCCTCTGCCATGCACTCCTGGTCCCAGGCACCCTCATCCTCTGCCATGCACTCCTGGTCCCAGGCACCCTCATCCTCTGCCATGCACTCCTGGTCCCAGGCACCCTCATCCTCTGCCATGCACTCCTGGTCCCAGGCACCCTCATCCTCTGCCATGCACTCCTGGTCCCAGGCACCCTCATCCTCTGCCATGCACTCCTGGTCCCAGGCACCCTCATCCTCTGCCATGCACTCCTGGTCCCAGGCACCCTCATCCTCTGCCATGCACTCCTGGTCCCAGGCACCCTCATCCTCTGCCATGCACTCCTGGTCCCAGGCACCCTCATCCTCTGCCATGCACTCCTGGTCCCAGGCACCCTCATCCTCTGCCATGCACTCCTGGTCCCAGGCACCCTCATCCTCTGCCATGCACTCCTGGTCCCAGGCACCCTCATCCTCTGCCATGCACTCCTGGTCCCAGGCACCCTCATCCTCTGCCATGCACTCCTGGTCCCAGGCACCCTCATCCTCTGCCATGCACTCCTGGTCCCAGGCACCCTCATCCTCTGCCATGCACTCCTGGTCCCAGGCATCCTCATCCTCTGCCATGCCCTCATGGACCGGTGCACCCATACCCTCTGCCTTGGTAACACCAAACACTGATCATAACCTGTTACTGTATCACCTTCTGAGGAAAGCCCTTTTCTGTTGCTCCAGCCACATACGCTTCCTTCTCTATTTTGTGGTCCTCAACACAGCTAAGTGAGCTATATTTACTTTTCTCTAGATAATGCTTCTCTCTCCCTCACCACCAAAAGCTCCCTGGAGGAAAGAGATTGGGTTTATCATGTTGACTGTTACAACCCCTGGACTTTAACTTGTTTTATGTACAGGTCTAGTTCGGAATGCTTTCCTTATTAACAGAGCCGTTGTTGATTTGCTGTAGATTGACAAAATGATGTGTGTCCCCTTCTTATAATAAGTGTCTGCTTTCTCAGCCCCAGAACCTGGAGGCTCACACGTGTGGCAAAGGGATCCAAGAAGGTAAGGGACCGGAAATGAAGAGATCTTCGCAGATTTTACATGGGCCAGTGTCCACTGCAAGGGGACCTGAACAGCCAAAAAGGAAGACAAGAGGTCAACATCAGGACTATTGAAGTGTGAGCAGATCTGTAGTCCTTGCTGGCTTTGAAGCTGGCTAGGGAGGGCAGGAGGCCAGCCGGGGAATATGGGCAGTCTCTAAGCCTGGAAAGAACAAGAAATCAGATTTCCATTTGCAGAGGGAGGAATTCCTGCTGTCATGTTTACTGTAGCCCTCCAAGACCCACTTCTGATTCTTTACCTGCAGAACTAAGACAGTAAGTCTGTGTTGTCCTCAGCCACATTGTCTGCGTCTTGTTACAGCCATCAGAGGCAGTAACATGCCCACCTAAGACCAAATAGCTGTTGATAGTCAGGCCAGAAGGCAAGCGCCTCCGGCCCCCAACCCCTCTTCTGTACACCATGCTACCTTGCCCTGCCTCTCAAGCCTTGTTGGTTTTCCAATTTGCTCTTGTCTTGTGTTTGGGATAGAGGAAATTATTAGAGACACAGCTGCTTACATGCAAGAGCATGCGCAGGATGCAGCGATATACAGATGCAAGTGTACGTGAGAAGGTGTGTGTGGTGACAGAGCTCTGAAGGGCCTCCTAATAGAGTCCCCGGGGAGCAGCAGGTCCCCGGCCAGCACTGCACTCGGGCCTGCCCTCTGATGCCTGTGACACACAAAGCCCGACAAGGTCTCACTCATGTTTCAAAGGCTGCCGCTTTCCAAAGCCACTTGCTATTGTCTCTGCCATCACAGTTTAAAAAAGGAAAGTTAATTAAATATGGAGCAAGACTGAGAAACATCTTTTAAACCATCATGTCATTAGAACCGGAATCCTTAGAGAGCTGCTTAAAAGGGGTTTGAGAACAATGACTGTTCAATCAGATATTTATGGGCATAGTTATGTAAACACACTCTTTATTGTCTATGTATATTTAATATAATTATCAGTTTTGTAGTTGGACTCTCCAGAGACCCAACAAATCACAGTGTTGCTTTGAAAATGTCAGCAGAAAAGACAATTATGTCGCTAGCAAATATTCATAAATTATATTAAAAAGTCCTGTGGAAATGTCCCCCATGTTGCAGAATCTTTCGCAGCCACTGAAGATCCTTTTTATTTCTGTGATTTAAGGGCCATTTTGGAAGCAGTGACATTCTTTGTGAACACTCAAAGGCATGGGCTGGAGCAGCAAAGGAACAGGCCAGGGCTGGAACAAAAGCCCGTGCGGGCCAGGAAAGCCGGGGTTTCCGGACGGCGTGTTACACCAGCAGCCTCTGGCCACACAGGTACATGCAGATGCCTTCCTACATCACCAGGAAAGCTGGGGTCTCTGCATGGCGTGTTACCCCAGCAGCCTCTGACCACACAAGGACATGCAGATGCCTGCCTACATCACCCACATGCAAATTTCATTTCTTAAAATACCCCATTAAAAAGAAAAGATAAATTCAATCTGTTGTCTCTTTTAGTACCTACTTATGGCCATAACTCTTTCCTATTGCATTCTGCTTTAGCAACTATTTATAGTATCCTCCGTTTTTCCTCTCTTATCATTTTTTTCTCATTATACACAAGCAGAAATAAGTGGAGAATTGGGAAACTGCTCTGTAAATTAAAATGCACCAGGCTCTTGCTAAACCAATACGAATGGTGTCAGTTGATAAACACCTAGGAAGCATTCACAAATCACTTGTATTGCAAGACATACAGTCAAGAATCAACATCTTAATTAGCGGCTAATGACATCTGGAAGGAAGGTTAATGTTTACTGCACAAAAGCATTGTGGTTAAAAAATAGTAAAGTTTCCCATACCTTCTTCATAAAAACAATAAAGAAGGAAAGAAAGGCTCTCCAGTGATTCTGCTGGGTGTTAGAGGTGTGTGCTCTTTGGCCACTTAGAGCATCTTAATTCCATAAGGCCTGTACTGATGTGGTTCTCATCTCAGGAGCCCAAAGCATTTGCCTCTGCCTCATCTACCCTCAAAATACCCCCCTGAGGTTAAGTACCAACAAAATAAAGCGGAGGGTAGAGACAGCTATTCACATAATCCAAACCCAAGCCCTGTCCATGAGAATATGTGTAGGATCCCAAAGCGCTGGGATTCCCATGTCTACTCCCCAGACCCGGCTCTTGGAAAGGGAGCCATTTTTGAGCTAAAGTAAACAGGAGCATGAAAATTGTGGACATTGGACCTCTCATTTGCAAAGGCTAAGCTGAGCCACACTCGCAGCTCCAGCCATTCAGGTCTCTTGCCCCCTGGTCTTCGTCACAACGCAGGGACTTATTTCAGGTTGGCCCTGAAGCCGTTCGCTGCTTGCCTCACTTGAAAATGTCTTATTTTACCCTCCTGCCTGCCCACCCTTTTCCCCAAAGTGTGTCTTCCCATCTTCAGTTTCTCCTGGAAACACCAAACGATGAGGGACACATGATGTCATCTTGATGACGAAGGACTCCATCTTGTTAGCTAACACGTTAGGTTGGCTTGCTGATTATCGCTTCAGTTTTCGTGATGAAGGCATGAGCTGCAACCCATTTCCTTTCATCAGGGTGCCTTACCTCAGGCTTGGATGGGTCTTGAAGGGACTCAGTCTCTCTGTACCCAGATAACTCTCCCTTCCTGAATCTGTCACCAAGGGCACAGACATCTCCCACTACACTTTCCTGGGCACATCAACCTCAAATGTGAACACCCAACTTCCACTCATTTCCCACAGCTCTCAAAAGTTAAGGAGATTTTTCTGCTGTATCAAGTGTGTTCAGAGACATGGAGCATTTCATAATTGTGACCCATTCTCTGGGTCCATTAGTGACCCTTGCTGGATGCACAGAGGGGTTTGCATTCAGAGTGACAGATGACACAGCAGGCTTTTCCATGGCATCTCCTTCCGGTAGTCCCCAGGCCCTGAGCAGAAGGATGTTTTTCTCAGTATTCCACGAGGAACCCCACCTCTTGAGTCTTCATTTCCTGTCCTAAGATACAACTCTTCCCAGAATGAATCCCAGTGGAAGGCCCATTTCTTTCCGGGGAAATTCCAGCCATACCCACAAGGGTGTGACTGGCCCTGTGCCTTGTTCCCAAAAAAGACCCAATATATTTGATGTCATGAACACACTTCCCTTTCAACTTCTTGGTCAGATGCAGGTGATGCCAAGGTCTACATGTCCTCAGGCTCTTCCCTTCTTGGCACAACAGCCCCAAACACATTTTACAAAGAAAAACACAGAACCCCATAGGAAACACAAGGCACAGAAAAAGTCCAGACTGCATTCATAATTGAAGAGACATTACATTCTACAATGACCATCTCCATTTCAAGCACAGAACTTCCAGAGTATGGGGCATCCAAGAGGCCCCAACTTAAGCCTGAATGTTGGTGAAATGATTTAGTTCACCTAAGGAAAGTACAGGTAGGTAGAGATGAAAATTAGAGAAGCCTTGGATGCTAATCTGAAGGTAAGGCATACATACCCACCATAGTTTAAACTAGTCAGGGATCCTCCAGCCTTTGGGCATAGCACCTTGAAGCAAATAGGAAACATCTGTTTTTTTCTTCTTTGTCTCTTTCAATTCCAAAGACCCCCATATGAGCAACTTGCTCTCCACCTGCTCCTCATCATAAGGCCCACTTCCCTTACTACAGGCTAGAAAGTAGAGCGGCCAGTGGAGTTCAGACAGGGACCTCTGAAACTGTTCTCCCTCCCCCCTCTCTTCTTCCCTCCTTCCCTTCCTCCTTTTCCCTCTCTGTGTGAGTGTGCGCACACACATGTATTTTATGTTTGTGTATATGATCATTTTGCCTGTGTATACTATGTATGTATATGCACCACACGTGCTCCTGGTGCCCATGGAAATTAGAAACACAGCATTGATCAGAATTATCGATGGTTGTGAGTCACCATGTGGATGCTGGGAATTGAACCCAGGCTCTCTATAAGAGCATCAAATGCTCTTTTTACCTGTGGAGCTGTCTCTCAAGACCCCCAAAACTTGTATCTACAAGATGATTGTTTCAAGTATTATGTTACAGTAACAGAAATCTAGCTAACACAATACCCAAGTGTGCTAGTTAGTTTTTTTTGCCAATTTGACACAAGCTAGATTCATCACAGAAGAGGGAACCTCAAATGGGAAAATATTTTTATCATAACAGCCTGTAGGTAAGGATATTGGGTATTTTCTTGACTGATAATTGATGAGAGAGAGCTTACTGTGGGTGGTACCACATCTCTGGGCAGGTTGGTATTGGGTGGGAATAAAACAAGCTAAGAAAGTCAGGTAAAGCAAGCTATTAAACAGTATTCTTCCATGACCTCTGCTTCAGTTACTGCCTCTAGATTTCTGCCTGAGTTTCTGTCCTTACTTTCCTCAGTGATGGACTGTGACCTGGGAGTTTTAAGATAAAATGAATCTTTTCTTTCCAAGTTGATTTTGACCATTTATACAATCTACAGAGACCTGACTAATATACCCAGATATAGATACTGATCATATGTATCTGCAAACTGATCATATGTAGGAAAATACGTAGACAGAAGTTTCTGTCCTGCCCTGTCCTGTAGCCATTCAGTCCCCAAACAGCATGCAGAGGCTTATATTAATTATAAACTGGCTTATTAGCTCAGGCTTATTATTAATTAGCTTTTACAACTTAAATTAACCCACAATTTTTTTCTATATTTAGTCACGTGGCTTGCTACCGTACTCAGTGAGACATTCTAATTTTGCTTCCTCTGTATCTGGCTATGACTGCAGACTGAGTCTTTCTTCTTCCCAGAATTCTCCTAGTCTGTTTGCCCTGTCTATACTTCCTGCCTGGCTACTGGCCAGTCAGTGTTTCATTAAACCAATACAAGTGACGAATCTTTACGGGGTACAAAAGCATTATTCCACAGCAAAAACATGTTGCTTTCATATGCTGTTTTCCTCCTAATTCAAATTAATTTTATAAATTTTATATTACTTTTTAACCCTTGCTCTGCTCACTTCTATGAACCATCTGTTGTTAGCCCCCAAAGATGAAAAGAGTTTTAAATGAATTATCAAATGCCACAGAATATCAACGGGAATGAATTTGATGAGGAAAGTCCAGGTTGCCATTAGATTTTTCTTTTCTTTTTTTTTTTTTTTTTTTTTTTTGGTGTAGACTTAACCCAACTTGGCTTAGTTATCAACACATGGATTTTTAATGGTTTATTTTTTATGTCTGTCTTCTCATCCAATTGCTGACTGTCTTGTGTCTCTGTGTATGATGTGTATGTGCTGAGAATGTGGGCTAGCTTTATTTAATTTACCCATGTCTAGAGAGCTAAGAAGTGATTTGGTGCTCAAATCCTGGAAGCAATGCTTCTTGAATGTGTGACGAATGTTAATAAGCTTGCTGTCAAGGTCAACGACACCCAAATGTTCTTTTCACTGAAAGTACACTCTCACGTTTGTATTTCACTTGTATTCACGGGCATCACCCACACCATCCTGTTGGAAGGCCAGGATGGTATTTCTAGATGGAAGTCAGCAGTCTATCTAGCCCCACAGGCTTACAGCCTGGGTTGTCTTCAGTGTACGTGCAAAGGCCCCTCGGAGTATCTTAATTACTAAGGCTGTATTGATATGGTACTTTCCAAAGCACGTTACATCTATGTCATCTATCCTCACAACACCTCTGGGCACCATTTGCAGGTTCTGGGCACAGACATGCAAAGGGAGGAGGGAAAGAGAGAAAGACAATAAAAGTAACAAGAAGGAGACACCAAGAGTGAAGAGATGAAAACGAAAGGATCAGAGCAGCTGCTTGGGGCCAGGCAGGGTGGCTACCACCACAACTGCTCCTGGTGCCTCTTGGTTACATCCGTCACACGGGGGCCTTCCTGTCTTAAAAGATGAATGACCCCCAGCTGGCCTGCCACGAGTTAATGACCATCACTGGTGAATAATGACTGCATTTAATTAGGGTTGGACGTTTCTAGGGCTTCTTGTGAAGAGATGGGCTGGCTTCAGAGAATGACCATGCGATGCCTTCTCCTCAAGTGATGGCCCATCTTGATCTGAGCTTGCAGGACTGGCTCTCCATAAATGATGATGCGGAAAACAGGAAGTGTGAAGAATCTCCTCGGTACATCACCAAAGGTGTGAAGACAGGATCTAGAAAGCCAGCCTTTGCTGTGCCAGGCCTGGCATCCAGACAAGGAATCCCTTCCGCGTGGACCCATGACATCTAAAGCCTGGCACCTGGGAGCATGCCACATTTGTACCTGTTGTACAAATGTCAATAACCTGAACCAGTGTTAGTGGAAGAAGGGAACACATGCCTAAGGAATGGACAGCATAAGAGAGACAGTAAGCACAGAGCAAGCACCACCATCATGTAGCTCCGACACCCCAAGATATAGAGCAATCCTCTGGGGTGCACAGGCCACAGTATTATTAATCCTCACAAGGACTGTGTAAATATTTTTCAAAAACTTTTCA
The DNA here is from genome assembly GCF_014885135.2 of Alexandromys fortis. NCBI lineage: Eukaryota > Metazoa > Chordata > Mammalia > Rodentia > Cricetidae > Alexandromys > Alexandromys fortis. The sequence goes on from NW_026068000.1 coordinate 4,451,536, forward strand.
GCAAATTTATTTACTTAATTATTATTTATTTATTTATTCATTCATTTGGTGTACCTGTGCACTCATACACACACACACACACACACACACACATCCATGTACCACAGCATGTATGTGGAGATCATATGGAGATCAGAGGAAAACTCCTTCCACCATGTGAGCACCAGAGAACAAATCCAGGCCACTATGCTCAGCAGCTATTGCCTCTACCCACTGAGCTTCCCCACCATCTGCAGCCAGCCCTTAGACACATATTCTCAGCTCTGCTACTATTGAAAAGCTCGAACACCTATGTTACCTATCAAGTTTTGCAAAGGCAGTATTTGAAATCAGGTTGACCTCAATTGGTGCTTGCTTTCCTTTCTCGGTGCTTTGAGGGGGCATGGGTTAGTTACTGGAATGGAGCCATAGTTTAACAGCTAAGAGCACTTAACTATTCTTGCAGGGTTTGGTGCTGCCATGTGGGTTCTGGGAATCTCTGTGTGCCCCAGGCATGCAGACATTATGTGTACATATGTGAAGGCAAAACACATTTAGAAATGAGTAAAAATCTCAAAGAAAATGGATGATCATTTCTCCCTTCATTTCTTCCTCTTCTTTTCCTTTGCTCCTCTTTTTCTTATTTCCTCTTTCTCCTTTTTAAATATTTGACCATTAGACACACTTCCTGCCTTTTTTGGAGAAAGTGTCTGTCTCCTCGGGACAGCTCTACATGACAGACAAGCAAACATAGCCCATGGCTTTCCTCATGCCAGGGCCCGACGGTGCAGCCACACAGATATTTTTATCTTGCACTCTAAATAAACACAGTACTGGGTGGAAACAAGACGAGGGAAGAAGAAATCCACCGCTCCAGGAAATACGTAATCCCCAGGCAAAGAGCAGCAATTCCAGGGGCAGTCTGGGCCCGTTCATCCTGAGAAGCTGTGCAGTTCTCAGTTTCTTGAGAAGAGAAAGCAAGTGTTACATTACCTAATTCCTTTCTGCAGTTTTGGCTGGACAGATTTCCTCGTTTCCTGCCTGCAATGGTTATGAGGTGTTGGCATGAGGAATGAGAGGTCGGTGATGTCCCCATGGCGAGCAGGGCTGCAGGAGGGGGACGAGGTCTCCACTGTGGGCTCTGCAGGAGGGAGACGAGGTCTCCGCTCTGGGCCCTTGCAGCATATGTCATTGTTAAAGAGCTCATGCACAAAAGGCTACTGTATATATAAATTATTATCATTATGGCAGTAACAGAGAGTGTAGCATTACATTTACAGGATGTCTGAAAGCCCCAAGAAACTGGAATTTGTGGTGAAAAGTGGCTTGCCAGAGCTTTTGAAGCCTGCAAGGGGCTTTGGGATGGTCTGATGGAGACACCAGAAAACCATGGGGCTTATGGCAGGCGTGTGTGTGTGTGTGTGTGTGTGTGTGTGTGTGTGCCTGAGAGCACGTGCATAAGTGTGTCTGTGTGTGTGTTTGTGTGTGACTCAGTTCTATAGGGTACAAAGTCAGAAATATGACACCGACATGAAAATGGACAGAGAATTCTGGTGCTTCAGCAGGAGTAGGCAAGATGCGACGCGAGAAGTAGATGATATGGGCCTTTGGGGGTTAAACCTTCAGCCAGAAAGTCAGCAAACTGCCTATTTAAAGAGAAGGATAAACACAACGAAACAGAAAGCCAAGCAAACAGACAACACTGACAAGGAAAACATCCCCCTTGACTCTACTTCACAGAGGCATAGAGACATTTTTTTTTCTTTGCTGAATTGGACCAAGTCACGTATCTTAGATCCCTCCTCCCCAGAATGGAAAGAACTAGAAACCAGGAAGTACTCACATTCCTAGGGTGGCATCAATCAAAACATGTGGCCACCAGGGAGAGAAAGTTGTGTTTCATTACGAACAGAGTGGATGAACTTTGGTTACAACAAAGCCACCTGTCCCACTTTAATTATCTCCCCAAAGCAATCAAGTCGAAAACTCCCTTCAAGCAGATGGAGGAGGCAGCTTTGGCTTGGGAACACAGGCATGCACCGCATAACAATATCTCTCTCAGTGAAGGACAGCAGCTACCACGGTGGGCCCACAAGATCATGATGGAGCTGAAAAACCCCTATTGCCCAGTGGCATTGCCACGACCCTCATAGCATGACACATTACCCAGGTGTCTGTGGTGCTGCTGGAAACAAGCCTACTGAGCCACCACTCACTCCAGCACATGCAGAAATGAGTGTACACTGCATACCATTGCAATACAGATCATGAGAATAAATGACTGTTTATTGTGGTTGCATGCTATACTACACTTTTATCATTATTTTAAAGTGTACTCCTCCTCCTAAGAGTTTGGTGTCAAAGTGTCAAGCAGTATATTGTGTTAAATCAAGAGCAGCACATTGTTTGTCTCAAGATTGCAATTATCTCTTGTGCTTGATTTAATTTGATGTTGCTTGGTTCATTGGCCCCTACACTTATATAAGCACACACACAGACAAGCATGCACATGCATACACACACACACACACACACACACACACACAGAGAGAGAGAGAGAGAGAGAGAGAGAGAGAGAGAGAGAGAGAGAGAGAGAGAGAGAGAGAGAGAGAGAGAGAAGAAAGCTGCCACAGGTTTGCCAAGTTCATTCTATAGTGTTTGTACAATAGCATCTAGCAATCCTTTTTCCAGAACATATGCCCGTTTCTCAGTGATGCATGGCTTCATTGTTCCTTGGCTATGTAGCTTCATAGAGAGTGCCCAACCCTCCTTCAAGGGGCTCACATGTTGTGCAGGGGAGGCCTAGTTTCTTATTCTCACTTTCAGGCTTGCTTCCTTAATTAGCATGTACATGACTAATCACTGATCTTCATGGATGTGGCCTCTGTGCGTGCGTGCTTGTGTGTGGTGTGTGTATGTGTGTGTTTGTGTGTGTATGTGTGGTGTGCATGTATGTATTACTGGACATCAAATTTAGGACCTTGCACATACTTAGCAAGCATTCTACAACTGATTCATACCCCAGCCTTGGCGCTGATCATTCTTCTATCTTTTCTTTATGTAGTTTACCTTTCTTATAGTGTATCTTATCTTTTTATTAGGAAATTTTTAATACAATGTTTTCTCATTTTATATAACCATCCCCATTCCCACTTCCTCCCATCCTCCTGCCCCACCCTTACCACCATCCCCCCCCACACTGCTCAGAAAGAATCAGGCTTCCCATGGGGAGTCAAAAGAGTCTGACAATTCACTTTAAGGCAAGACCAAAGCCCTCCTCTCTATATCTAGGCTGAACAAGGTATCCCTCCAACGAGAATGTGTTCCAAGGTGCCAGTTCAAGCACTAGGCATAAATCCTGGTCTCACTGCCAGTGGCCTCACAGACTGCTCAAGCCTCACAACTGTCCCCCACATTTAGTGGGTGTAGTTTGGTTCTGTGTAGTTTCCCCCTCTGTCAGTCCAGAGGCAGTGAGCTCTCACTAGCTCAAGTCAGCTGTTTCTGTTTGTACCACGATCATCATCTTGATCCCTTTGTTCATATTGTCACTCCTCCCTCTCTTGGAGTGGTCCAGTGCTTCACTGTAGATCTCCGTATCTGTTTCCATCAGTTGCTGGATGAAGGTTCTATGATAATAATTACGGCAGTCACCATAGGGGAAGGCCAGTTTAGGCATCCTCTCCACTATTGTTAAGAGTCTTAGCTGGGGTCATCCTTGAGTTTTCCTGAGAATTTCCCTAGTGCCATGTTTCTCGCTAGCCCTTTGATGGCTCCCTCGATCAAGATATATCTCTTTCCTCACTCTCCCTCTCTGTTCTTCCCCCTTCTTGAGCACCCCATTCCCTCATGTTCTCCTTCTCCCTTCCCTTCTCTCCCTCTCCCCTTCCACCTTCCTTTCTCTTCTTGGCATACTCCCAATTTTTTTCAAGAGAACTTCTCTGTTTCCCCTTTCCAGGGGGATTCATGCATGTCTCTCTTAGGGTTCTCCTTGTTACCTAGCTTCTCTGGGATTGTGGACTGTAGACTCATTATTCTTTGCTTTACATCTAATATCCACTTATGTGTGAGTACATACCATGTTTGCCTATCTGGGTTACCTTACTCAGGATGTTTTTTTCTAATTCCTTCCATTTGCATGCAGATTTCAAGATGTCATCATTTCTATTGGTTTTTTTCCTGCTCAATAGTACTCCATATTTTCTTTATTCATTTTTTGGTTGAGGGGCACTTAGACTATTATGAATAATGCTGCTATGAACACAGTTGAGCTAATGTCTTTGTGGTATGAGTATGCATCCTTTGGGAATATGCCTGAGAGTGGTATTGCTGGTTGAGGTAGATTGATTCCCAACTGGGATTCTCAACAGAAGAATTGCAAATGGCTGAAAGATACTTAAGGAATTGCTCGACAGCCTTAGCCATCAGGGAAATAACTCTGATGATGGAAAACAACTTGGAGATACCATCTTGTACCAGTCAGAATGGTTAAGATGAAAAACACCAAAAGTAGTTTATGCTGGAGAGGATGTGGAGTAAGGGGAACACTCCTTCATTGCTGGTGGGCATGCAAACTTGTACAGTCACTTTGGAAATCAGTGTATCTTATCTTAAATGGCTGCCCTTTTAATCCCCTCCTTTGCCCTAATAAAACAAACTTAACCTCATTTTTCAACTCAGCATTTTATGATGACTAATGTTGTCTAATTGGCAGGATCTGAAATCATGTAAGAGATGGGCTGCTGGGCATGCCTGCAAGGGAATGTGTAAATTGGGTCAAATGAGGTGGGAGCTCCACGTTAACTGTGGGCAGTAGTATTCCATAGACTGAGGTCCTGGGATGACTAAAAAGAAGGAAGAAGATGAGAACTTCACCTTTCCCTGCTTCCTGACTGTGGATAGAATGTGACTAGCCACCTCCTGATTCTGCTTCCACTTTTCTTGACATGAAATGTTGTTCCCTCGAACTATCAGTTCAAATAAACCCTTTCCACTAAAAGTTGCTGTGGTCAGGGATGTTGGTGTGACAGCCAGAAAGTAGCTAGTTCACACTTCTGGGACTGTTCATCAACAAGCATGCAGTGGGCAGCACAACTATGCCCTTCACTAAAGAATGCCTGGTACCCAGGAGTAGGAGGGGGTTTCAAGATGGAGGGCTTTGTGGATCCATGTAAACTGACCACAGGATCACAGGGTCAAGCTTACGCCTGCTATGCTACCTCTACTGGGTTTAGGGGTCTAACACATTCATCTGGTTTCAGACACTTCTGGAAAGGTTGGGTACAGTAACTCCTAACTCTCTGTAGTTCCAGTCTTCCCTGGATCACATACGTCCCCACACACCTCTTTGTGCAACTCCAGCCTTATCGTTGACCTGATGTAACTGGTTGGGACATTTCAACTGGGTATTGAAAAAAACCAGTGAGGCCAACAAGTGCAGATATTTTGAGTGTTTTTGTTTGCCGAGCTTCAGTAATGACTGGGATTTCCCTTTCCAGGCCCTTCTTCCCCTACAGTAGTGCAGGGCTACTCTCCACATACACAGGGTTTTCTAGATTCCCTCTGAGTCACCTTGCAAATAACAGTGGATATGAGAAACCTTCTGCTGTTGCAGGAGCTGGAAACTAAACTGAGAAGAAGCCTTGGGAGCACAAGAAAGCTGAGTCCCTATGGACGAGGTGGCAAAGACGTCTCGTGGGAAGCAGACACTTGGATTGACAAGCCTTGGCTGCCTCTGCTGAGAAGTAGGATGGCTCTGTGAGCAGATCTATGGGAATATCATGATGCCTATCATATACCAGGGAGAAATGGGCAGTACCATATGCCAGTTCTTCCCCTGGGGCAATAAGAAAGAATTTAGATCCGAGGGGCTGGGGGTACAGATCATTCAGTATGTTCTTGCCTTGCAGGGGCAAGTACTAAATTCAATGCCTAGAACCAATGGGGAGGAGGAGCCAGGCTCCACTGAGCGGCCCATGTTTGTTTGTTAGCCCAGGCAAATTCCCTGGGATTCGTGTCCAAACAGTCCAGCCTCTTGGGCAAGTTCCAGGATAGTCAGAAACTCTGTCTCAAAACAAACAAACCAACAAACAAACCACAAGAATGGGGCTAGGGAGATGGCTCACTGGATAAAGTGCTTGTATACGAGCCTAGGACTAGGATTTGGGTCCCCAGCATTCATGTAAACGTGATAGGAATGTAATCCCAGTGGTCCGGTGGTAGAGGCAGGGAATTCCCTAGGCAAGTCCTAGCCGACCAGCCAGAGTAACAGCACACACAATACCTGTCAAGCTCCATCCCAGCTGGAGAGGGAGAGGTGGACATGAACCCCGGTTCTTAGCCAACAAACTGCTGAATGGTGGCTTCTGTGAGAGGAAGAGTCAGCTTTCTTTAAATATGCGACCTCTAGTAGGTTGACCATAGTCCAGGGCAGGGCCCACAGTCAAGAGTATTTGGGCAGCACAAATTATACATTCAATGGGTTTAAAAAGAAAAAAGAGTCATGTAAACCATGCTCTCCTAAGGGCCGGGGAATTTAAGATCTACTGAGATATAGTGGCATTCAGTTGTATTTTAATAAATAAACTCTGCCTGAAGATCTGAGAGTAAAACAGTCCCACGGGTCAGCCTTACAGACCTGGTTATGGTAACACACACCTTTAATCCCAGTAGCCATAATGACACACACCTTTAATCCCAGTAGCCATCCACACTAGTTGCCAGAACTGAGTGGTGCATGCCTTTAATGATGGTGGTGAATGCCTTTAATCCCAGTCCTAGAGAGGATTATAAAATGGGAGGAAACAGCTTTCAGACACGCAGTCTCATTTTGAGATTCTGGGATGCAGGATCACTATTTCAGACTGAGGTCGAAGTAAGAGGCAGGAGCTGGCTTTCTGCTTTTCAGATTTTCAGGTTGAACCCCAATTTCTGACCCTGAGTTTTTATTAATCGTGTTTCACTGAAATTGTTAACTTGGAAGGAAAATCTCCCCCCACTCGAAGCAGCAAGACCTGGTTTCAAGGACACAACGTCACCATAGTGATAGAGCCACCATTGCTGTTAGCAGAGTCCAGGTGACACTGGGCTTCGTGAACAGGCTTCTCCATTTGAGGGTTACTGGGACACGAGTACATTCAAGGGGAGAGTTGTATGAAGACATCAAAAGATGTTCAGATGAAGTTGGAAGGGACTGAGATGAGGCTTCCTTGGGTCTTTGTCTCTGTCACTGTTTAGTTGCTGGGGATTCCAGATTGAGCACAAGTATTTCGGCATTTGTGCTTTTCTTTGTCCGAGCTCCTGTGTGTAGACAGCCTCACCGTCCGTGTGGGGACAGATTCATCTCTCACCAGAGGATTCTTCAGCATCTCACTCTTCACTCATAAAGCTCTTGAGGGATGAACCACCTACTTTCTGGCTCTTTTCCTGTGAAAATATGCCACAGATTTGTTTCTTTTCCTTCTAATTGGCCTCTGCTCTTTCTGACTTCTCTGTCATGGAAAACTCAGTGGTTCCTGTGGTTGGAAAAAAAAACCTGAAATCAAGAGCAGCTTCTGAGTCTGGAAAGTGCTTGTGTTGCAAGCTTGAAGACCTGGTTCTCATGGAGGAGAATGTTTGCAGTCCCAACCCTATGACAGCAGAGACAGGCGGATGCCTGAGCACCTTGCCTGGCCAGCATAGCCTGATTGGCTAGTCTTAGGTCAGTGAGAGACCCTGTCTCAAAAAGACAAAAGAGACCTAAAGTGGATGGCTCCTGATGAAAATGTCTTAGGTGGTTTTCTGTCCTCCCTATGTCCCTAAACATACAAACACGCATGTATATGTACACACATACATGCCTATACATCCACACATTAACAAAAAGGAGAGTGTCTTCTGCTGTGAGGTAACATCCCAATCCACCCCATCTTGATGTCTACTCCAGCTGGTGATGAATTTTAGACCAGCACAGGAGGTATCCAACTGGGTCACAACCTCATCAAGGGTGTACCAAGCCAAGCTGCTTTCCTTCTGAGAACATATGCCAAGTTTTGAAAGTCTTGACAGGATGCAGGTTAATCTTTAGTTTGGGCAGTGGCATGCCATGTAATGTCAAGGCGGTGCCTCTGGCTGAGTTTAAAGTCAGGGTCTCAGTGTGACTGGCAAACTGGTTTTACTTAGAAGATACAAGGTGATCACTGTGTGTCAGGCACCCATGAGCCTTCAGAAAACTAGGAATGAAAGACGTGGTTCCCAAACATTCTCACATTTGATTTACATGTATGTACTATGATTTTAAGTAGTGTGTACCTATGTATTTTGCTAATGTTTTTTGTTGGTACTGACCTTGGCTCTGAGTCTGTGCTGGGCTCTGGGTACTGGGCTGGATCTAAGCTGAGCTCCCGGCTGGGTTCTGGGCTGGGTCTGTGATAAGCTCTGGACTGGGCTCTCGGCTGGGCCTGTGCTGGGCTCTGGCCTCTGGGCTGAGTCTGTGCTGGACTTTGGGCTGGGCACTGGGGCTGGGCACTGGGCTGGGTCTGTGCTGGGCTCTGTTTTGGACACTGTGCTGGGCACTGGCAGAAAGAAACAAATGTGGGGGCTGGAGAGATGGCTCAGCCGTTAAAAGCACTGACTGTTCTTCCAGAAGATCCAGGTTCAATTCTCAGCACCCACAGGGTGACTCATGACTGACTGTCTGTAACTCCAGTTCCAAGAGATCTGATCCCTTCACGCCAATGCACATAAAATAAATAAGTCAAATGAATTAAAAAAAAAAGAAACATGTGAACCTGTCTTGACCTGGGAATCATTGCAGATGGATATTTCAGTCCACATAACCGTTGCCCTGATCTGTATGGAGACCAAGATTAGGAAATTTAAGTCCAGACCATGTGAAGATGCAAGGGACAGAGAGCATTGCAGACCACTGGGGAGGCACCTGGGGTGGCCGCTCCTGATGGACTTGAAGGATATTGTGAAGAGGGCTGTGCTGAGTGGGGGGCTTCCCTTCCTTTTCCTGTTTGATTTCTCCTTGCTCAGGTGGAGACTTACCTAGAGGTTATTTCTGCAGCCTGTCCATTTCTCTCAGGTGTCTGGAAGAGAGTTCAGCGCTGTCAAGTGACTTTGTGAGCGTCTCTTAGCCCTCCTCCTACCGTTTTCCCTCATGTCTCTATTCTCTGGTAGAAGCAGAGTCAGTGCTGGGAATGAGAGCATCTCATTTTCAGAAAGGGTTTAAGAAGGACTGCTCCTCACATTTGCAAAGGGGATTTGTCTGCAGAACCACTTCAGAAAGCCTGCACCTCTGAGTTTATATAGAAAACTTCAATCAATCTAGGTTATATTCTGTTGTTAACGCCAAGACAATAATCTCATTGTTCTGCTCTACCTAATGACCAGAATTTTATTTCTGTAGTTACTGCTTTTGAACATTTCTTGGCTGTGTGATACTGTTTCTGAGGGGTTTTATTGCAGCCGAAGAACACTTGTATTGGTCTATCTGGAAAACAACTTCCCTACTAAAATCTTGTTTTTCTCAGTGTACAGAGTTTATTGTTTTTGAACCTCATGTTTCTGCCCTGACCTAAATTGTTTCTACAAGCACAAGGAATGAGGACAAAACTCATTTTACTTAACATGCAGGATTTGTCTTTTCTCTCGTGTCCATCTTTCAGCTACGTCAGGATGGCTTCAATCTGGTATACGGGAAATACTAAGATCTGGCTTGAATTTTCCTGTGATGAGCACGTGCTCATCTCCGGGGTGGTTTTGGTTTTGATGTGTCCTAGTATGAATGAGCCCAAAGAGTGGTTGAGAGTGGTGGAGAGAGCTGCAAAAGAGCAGCCGTGGAGACTCCCTTGGAGTTAACTCAGGGTGTGGATGCAGTGAAAGCAAGTGAGGTGGGCAAACCAGATCTGTGACTGTATCAAAACCCTGACTTGGTGCTCTGGTGTTGGGGGCAGCCACCTTCTGCTAGCTCACTATGTTGTCTTTTCTTTCAGTTAATCGAACCACAGACTCTGGTTATCGGGAGTTTCAGTATGCCTAAGGTTGAAATTTAACCATTACCATAAAAACAAATGCTACTCTAAGAATATCATGTCAAGAAAGCCATCCTCTCTACCCCACCCCTTGCAGGCGGGAGGGAGTCAAGAGAAAGGACTGTGGGTGCTGCATTCTCTTACATTTTTCCATCTTCGAGGTGGTTCGGTGAGAGAATGTGCCTGCCACCAACCCTGACAGCCTGAGTTTGACCTTCAGGGCTCACACACTAGAATGGGAAAACCCACATCGTGTGCTCCGACCACTCCATGTTCCCCGCGGCATGCATGCACTACCTTCCACATACAAAAGCAAGAAAAATGTAGTAAAACGTTCTCCCACATACTTCTGTTGTAAGTTTAAGACTGTGTATGTGTGTGGTGTGTGCTTGTGTGTGGTGTGTTTGTGTATGGTGTGTTTGTGTGTGTGTGTGTGATGTGTGTGTTTGTAAGCATATGCATGCTTAATGTGCACTGGTGTGTGTGTGTGTGTTGCATGTGTGGTGTGTATGTGTGTGTGTGCATTTATATATATTCGTCAGTATGTTAGAGCTGGACTTTGCGTTAGTTCCTGGGGATAAGGTGAGAATGAGACCATCTTTGTCCCAGATTCATTATAAATTAATAAATAAACAACTATAACAAACTACTGTAAAAATGAGTGGAAAGTGCCTAGGGTGGGGAATTCCAGAGACAAACAAACAAAAATATAAAAGTTTTGTCTATATTTATTCCAAGTTTATTCCCAAATATTTCGTGTTTTGAATGCTATGATATAATTTCTAAATTTTATTTTCCTGTAGGTCATAGGTAATATATAAAAATGCAATTAAATTTGCATATGATCTTGAGTCTTTCAGCCTTGAAAACTTTATTTTATAAACTTAGGTTTTTCTTTCCTCCCTCCCAACTGTCCTTCCTTTCTTTTCCATATATGTGAATTGCTATTGAGCGCGTGATGAGATACTCAAAACCACTGGTCACTGAAATGGCATGACGCAGTACATGTAGAATGGCCAGAAGATGTTCCTGATCTCAGATTTTAGGTGATGACACAGCTTAAGACTTGCACTAGCAAAGTGTGTGATCAGTTTTCCATCTTTTCGGCTCCTTGGTGCAATGTCTGGGGACCCAAGCACACTGTAATCTGAGTGGGGGAGTGGGCATCGCTGTGGTGCCAATCATGTACTCTGACATCTGCAGGTTCTTAATCCGAGCAGTTTAATGAAAAAGTTCTCTGCCGTGCCTGTCTGGCTGCTTTCACTGTCAATGGCTATGACATATCAGCTGCTTTCTAAGCAGCTGTCAAAATGGCCTTGTGCATGTTTTTCTTTTAAACACATGAATTAAAGTGATTGTTGAATGTTAAACAAGGCTGTAAGTGACATTTGATTCCTCTTTCCATTTTCTTTTATGTTTGGACTTGGAACTTTTTATATAGATCAAGTTGGTCTTGAAGTTATTGTGATCCTCCTGCCTCAGTATTATGGGTCCTGGAATTAGATGCATATACTCCCATAACCAGCCGAATGTGGTTTACTTTATTGTAGTAATAGGAGTGGCGGGCTACGCTCCTCCAGCTGCTTCAAAAATTGTTTCACTGTCATTTCCCAAGTTTCCTGTTTTTTTTCCTTCTTATTTTTCTTTTATTGAAAATAGATTTTTAAGCAGCATATTCTAATTGTAGCTTTTCTTCCCCCAACTCCTTCAGTCTCCTCACTATCTCCCCTCTCATCCGAATCCACACTCTCTTATTAGAAACAAACAGACATCTAAAGTTAGTTCTCAGAAAGATTTGATTTCTTTTTGTTTTATGTGTATTGTTTCACCCACATGTATGTCTATTCACAAGATGTGTGCAGTGCCCATGGAGGTCAGAGAAGGGTGTCTCTGGATACAAACAGCTCCCTAAAGCTTGGCTCAATTTTCTCAACCATTTTTTTCCAGATAATTTTCTTCTTATTGCTATTGTTAAAGATTTGTTTATTTTCATTTAAGACAGTGATTGTTTGTCTCTATGTATGTGTACAATGTGTGTGCTTAGTGCCTGTAAAGACTAGAAGAAGGGGGTGGCTGGAGAGATGGCTCAGCGGTTAAGAGCATTGCCTGCTCTTCCAAAGGTCCTGAGTTCAATTCCCAGCAACCACATGGTGGCTCACAACCATCTGTAAATAAGGTCTGTTGCCCTCTTCTGGCCTTCGGGCATACATGTAGTCAGAATATTGTATACATAATAAATAAATATTAAAAAAGACTAGAAGAAGGTAGTGGGTCCTCTGGAACTGGGATTGCACAGTTGTGAGGTGCCATCTGGGTGCTGGGAACTGAACCCAACTCTTCTGCAAGAGCAGATATCCAAGCAGCCATAGTCAGCTCCTCTTTTATTTTCTATAAGTCTTTTTCATGTTTGTTATTTTCTTGACCTCCAAATCTACCTTTAAACCAATCTAGTAGATTCTTGCTTCAGGAACTAAAAATTCTTCATTTATGTTATGATGCATTATGATGAGCTCAAGAATTTTTTTTTTTGAGACAGGCTGTGGAGCCTGTCCTGGAACTAGCTCTTGTAGACCAGGCTGGCCTCAAACTCACAGAGATCTGCCTGCCTCTGTCTCCCAAGTGCTGGGATTTAAGGCGTGTACCACCACTGCTCGGCAGCTCTAGAATTTTACCCTTGCCATTTTTCTCGGGAATTTTTCTGATTATTCACTCATTGAGACCATTTCCCTAAGATTCTTTGAACATATTTATTTTAATAGCTAATTTGAGGCATTTTCTCCTAAATCTAACATCTGGATCCAATTAGAGTTCATTCCTGTTTTTACTGAGTGCAGGTCACATGGTTCTCTTCTGCATGTTCAATGACTTTTGTTTTAAAGGAGACATAGTAGAAAATACAGTGTAATGACTAGATGCCGCTCCATCCTTCTGAGCATTGGTTTTGGTGCTATTGTTTTGTTGGATAGTTATTTACTTGGACTGGAACCACATCCTTTGTCTCCCTGGTGCTGAGTGGCATGCAGGCTTCCTCCCCATCTTTGGTTTGAGCTACTGAACACTCCCTGGACAATCACGACACTCTCTGCAGCACCGTCCACAGAGGTCAGCTCCCTTTTTGGTATTGACCAGTTACGTCTGACTTCTCTGCTACATAGTCGCTACTTATGCACGCTTCAGCAGCCACTCTGTGGTGTAGGTAGAATTCAGACTCGAATTTTCCCTACTCAGCTTCTAGACTTGCTCCTTAAAATTTCTCTGATCTCTGTCACCTTGGGCCTCTAAGGTTACAAATGTTCACTTTTGCCCCAGACTAGAGTAATGAGATAACTGCAAACACCAAGGTGTGACCTCTTCCACCGCAGTGTTTTAGACGTAGACTCTCTGGGTTCTCGTCTGCCTGGGTTCATGCTCTCCTAGCTCTTATAAAAGTCATTATTACAGCTTTTATAATACATATACCACACACCTAATATCTCCTCTGCTCCCCCCCCACGTCTGGAAGAGTGAGCTTGCACATTCCCCCCCCCCCCCCGTGCTGCTGTAGAACACAGGAGGGAAGGCAAATGCTTTGTGTGTTGCTGTCTGTCTGGTGAGTAGCACGTGCTGACGTTTGAGGAATGTTTGCTGCAGTCAGATACAAGGTCAGACTGAGACTGTGCATTCAAAACCACCTGCTGCTTTAAAACAAAACACAACTCCTCGTCGACCCAGGGATAGAATTCCCAGTTGGAGGAGGTGGTGCTAGATTTATTTTCTAGGTCTGTAGATGGCTTTCTGAAACGACAACAGAGGAACCTGTCCTGTGTGACTAACAAGAGACGAGACTATCCAGGAGCCGCTTGTCTTTTCCTCAGCTTTATTCAAAGAATGTCTTGCTGGAGATCTGCCAAGGGCTGAGGAAATTCTCAGAGGCACAGGGCTCACAGGTGCCAGTGCTTTGACACCCACGAGACTCTGCTGCTTTCTCTGACATTGCTCTCTGTCTTTGCTCTATACCCTGCTACTTCCTCGAGTGAGACGTGAGTCTGTCTCTCTCCAGATGCCCCTCTGGACCAGGAACTCACCATGATCATGCTATCTCAATGCACCAACCAACATAAGAATCAGGGGCATTTGGTGGCGCACGCCTTTAATCCCAGCTCTTGGGAGGCAGAGGCAAGCCGAGCTCTGTGAGTTTGAGGCCAGCCTGGTCTACAGAGTGAGTCCAAAGCTACACAGAGAAACCTTGTCTCAAAAAAACAAAACAAACAAACAAAAAAGAATCAGGGACATTTTATTTATGCCAGCTGAAGGCCTCCCCATCCTATAGGATAGTTCAGATAGCAGCAGTTTTTGATCCTTTCTGATGCTTCAATTTCTTCTTTGGAAAAGAGAAAATTATGTACTGATTATCCAATGTCATTAACAGAACTGAGATTAGAAGCCATGTATCTACATGAAATAGAAGCAATTATTAGTACAGATTTTGGTGTTGTTTGCTTTTAGATAGGACTGCTATTTTGCTTTCTGCACTGAGGAACTAGCAAGAACACCATATAGGTGTTATTGGCTGGCGGGCTGGAAATGTATATATTTTAACAGTTTGCAGTTAATTAAGAGTATTGACTTAGAACTAAATCATTGGCCTCACACAACGCCTGTGCTGTCCTCCTTCTGTCCGTCCATCACTGTGCCATCTAAGTTCCCAGAAAATCTAGTTAGGCTAATTTCAGTTTCCTCTGTGAGGGAAAGGACTCTACTTTCCTATTACTCTTTCTGCTGGAGCCTTCTTGATGGGAGTCACTAGTTTACGTCCAAAGAGCAAAGTGGTTGAAAGAAAGCCTTTTGCACTTCTCACACTGCTTGAAAGTTGGGGGTTGGCTTCTGCAAGATTTCTGCAAAGTTTGCACAGCCCCGGAGTGGCCAGGGGAAAGGGCAGTCACTGCTGAAGGGTCTCGGAGCATGGACAAAGAAAGCAGGACACGTAAATCTCCATAACAGACCCAGTACTAAGGAGTGTGCTGGTGTGAGGTGCCTGATTACACCCCACTGATGTTGGAGGCCATCATTGCCTGACAGAGGCACTGCGTGTGTTTGTATGAGGCATAAAGGGTGTGCACTTCCCAGCCACAAGCAAATGATCTCCTCTAGCCTGTGCAACTCTGTTACCATTCCAACATCTTCATTTCCAGGAGGAGGGAGAGCAGCCTGATTTCATTGGTTTTCAATGCCTTGCCTGCAGCTAGAGGGAGGGAGAAGGCCACAGCCCGGTCATTAGGAACTCCATTTTGCTGTAGTAATACACACAGGCTACTCTTCGGGAGTGAGTCTGGAGGAATAAATTCGTGCACAAGCAGAGAATTGCGGGCACAAAGCAGAACTTGTTAGTGGAAATGAGAAAAAAATCAGAGATGACCAATATGTTCGCCTGAGCCCAGCCAGCTGCTCTCCTGATGGAGTGGAAACAAAAGGAAGAAAGTTGAAAGTATTTTGTTGTTGTTTTTAAAACACCTCTTCACTTACCCTTACCGGCCAAAGAGCAGCAACATTGTGGTTGGTGATTTCCTGATTTGATTTGTTGTCAAAATAGGCTTCTCAACCTGCTTGAAATTTGCGTTATTTAAAATAGTCACACAAGTGGTAGGAATACAATTCTGGGGCTGCTGATACAAGTTCATTAAAAGATAGAAATTTAAAACCTTCCTCCACGTAAGAAGGAGCATTCATAGTCATTGGGGATGAGGACTCTGAAGGACTGATACCTGGTTTGAGGGGGTGACAGCCTTTGGGACTTATCATCAAGATCCCCTTCATGGGACCAGGGAAGATCTTTGCATGTGTTTCCAGCGTCACACCGAAGAGAACAGAAGACATCCTACATCAGAGACATTTATCTTACCAACCAAGGACATCTCTGACTAGGCAAGAAAATGATGCCGACCAAAGCCTACTCTCCAAGTGGCATTCTTGGGTATGAGTGTGTTGATATGTTCAGAGTTCTTCAGTCCTTTCTGCACCCTCGACTGTGTTTATCTAGGTGAAAAAGAGAACATGTCCACTCCAAGTTGTATCACAATAGTCCTGATTTTGCTCAACATTGCACTGGATCCTATGGTGTCCTAGTTGGCCTTCTCTTGCTGTGATAAACACCACGGCTAAAAAATAACCTGGCAAGGAAAGGGTTTCCTGGGCTTAAGTGCTCCAATCACAGCCTAGCTTTGAAAGATGTTAGGACAGGAACTCAAGCAGGAGCAGAGACAGGAACCATGAGGGAAGCTGCCTTGCTTCTCATGGTCTTTTGACCAGCTTTTATGTATACTCCGTGACCTCTTGCCCAGGGATGGCACCACCTACAGTGGGATGGATTCTTGCATGTCAATCACCAATCAAGAAAGTTCCCTGTAGACCAGCCCAGAGGCCAATCTAACAGACATTTTCCTCATTTGTGGTTCCTTCTCCCAAGATGATTCTGGTTTGTTTGTTGATTAAAACAAACAACCAAACCCCCATAAAAAAAACAACCTACCAGAACATAGGTATTTTGAACACATTCACTTATTCTCTCATTTGCTCCATTTTGCTTGCGTTTATCATTTAGTAAGAATCCAGGTTTTGTTTCTATGTATCAAGCAGTCTATGAGGCAGAAAGCGAACTAAATCAATTTTGTATATATTGACACTGCTAAATAAAGGATAGAGACAGACGTTCCTGAGAACCTAGGATGCTGGGCTGGACATAGAGACAGACGGTCCTGAGAACCTAGGATGCGGGGCTGGATGCATTGAAGTGCATGCAGGCTGTGGGGTGTCTTTATTTCCTTAGTCCCCTTAGGTCTTGGAATAGACTGGGATTTCAGTGTATAGAATGTGTGTAGTGATTAATCATTGCTGTCAGTTTGGTTGAATGTAGAATCAGTCAGCCAGGATAAACAGCTCTCTACATGTCTGCGAAAGTGTTTTTAGAGCAAACTGAGGGAAGAAGAAGACACAGCCTAAAGACATCCTATGGACTATGCTTCCAGAATGAGTAAAAACGGACAATGGAGAGAAAGGTCACTTATCCAAGTTTTTGTCATGCATACTCAAGAACCTGAGTTCAAGCCCCAAACCCACGAAGAAGTTAGACATGTGGTGTGCACTTGTAATCCCGGGGCCGGGGAGGGAGACAGGCAAACCTCTAGGGTTTGCTGGCTCTCCCAATAGACCACTTAGGGACTTTCACATCAGTGAGAGTTCCTGTCTCCAAACACAGCAGAGGGCAGCTGAGAAATGACACTTGAGGTTGGTGTCTGGCCCCCACACAGATGCAAGCACAGACACCCAAACATGGGCATCACAGGGGCACACACACACACACACATGAAGGGAAAGAGAGCCGACTAAGTACCCTCTTTAATCTCTCTCTGCTTCTTGTAGATTCAGTATGACCGGAGCCGAAGTAGACCCTTTTTTTCTTAAGTTGTTGCCTTTTGCTTTGGTTTGGTTGTTATTTTTTTTTTGTTTTTTTGTTTTCTTTTGTTTTTGTTTGTTTGCTTTATTTATTTGTTTGTTTTGTATCAGGCATTTTGTCACTCTAACAATGAAAGTAGTCTATACAATATGTAATATTAGGGAAATTCACAGACACTTACATCCTCCTCAGCATTTTCATAGCAGATTAACACAGAATGTCCTCTGGTAGTGACCCAAATGTTCACCACCAAGAAAGGAACAAAATCCTAACACTGAAAATGAACCTCAGTTCACTGGATAACCCAGAGTAAGCGTGTGAATCCCGGGGCTGGAGGGGGCCTCAGCGGCGAGGCGGTCCAGCAGGAAGCTGCGCTTGTGGCCCAGTTTGATGACCTGATCCAAAAAAGAAAAAAAAAATTCTGACAACTTACTATAAATCCCAGGGCTGAGATTTTTCTAAAAGGCAAAACTTTGTACTTAAGGGAGGGGGATGTTTTATTAACAAAATTGAATGAAACAAACAAAACAAGTATGCTTTAAAAAAACAATCTACCTTAATAGGTAAAGAAAACTAGAGACTGTGGTAATTAGAGAGAATGCCTTGAGTCTATTCCACATCTCCATTTATAGCTGACTTAGCATATAAATTTAAGCGATAGTAATCACCCTGGTGTGTGAGCTTGTGAACGTGCGTGTGGGTGTTCCCAGCAACAGAGATAAATAAAAGGAAAAGACGGGAGGCGGAATTAGCATAATTCTAAGACCTGGGTGAAATTACTTCAGCGCTGTCAAGCAACAAGCATTTATATCTAAAAAAAAGAAGATATATTATTGGTTATTTTCATATGTATTAATTGGCATTCAAGCCATCTGTATCACTTACTCATCTATATTTAATGAGGATCATAAATATCCCTCTGCCAGCTAGAGAAGAGCCATACATCAGGAGAGATGACAATCTTGGGGCTATTAGTCAATGACTTAGTATTAAAGACAGAATTTGTTGAGGTTATTAGAATAGGTTTTAAGCGTCTTGAGTAACTTGTAATAACATATACTACCTGTTCTGATGTGGCTTAAAGGTTCCTGTGCAGAACCTTCATGAAATGCAGTAAACGCTTTTCTCCCCTAAGCTACAGGTAGAATTGCAGAATTTTTCAAATACATCTGTTCTAGAACCCAGGCCAAAGTTCAGTAGACCTAGAGATATAAAAAAGAACAGCAACGAAGAGCCAGAGAGAGGACTTGGTGGTAAAGTGCTTGTCATGCAAAGGCAAGGACCTGAGTTCAGATCCCCAGGCTCCACATAAGGCTAGAACCAGGAGGTGTGTCCATGACCCCAGTGTTAACTGAAAGATGGAGGTCTACAAGAGAGTTCCCCAAAGCTTGGGGGCAGCTAGACTTGTGTGCACAGCAAGGAAACTTGCCCTCAACAAGGTATAAAATGAAGACTAAAACCCAAGGTTATCCTGAGCTGTACACATGAGCCATGGCACATCCACAGCATACTCACATGTACAGGTGAACACACGCACATGTGATTTCTGAAATGGCACTAATATACTCAGTTCCATGTCCCAAGTCTTCCTCCAATAGCTGCCCCCACATTTCTAGATCTCATAGAAGACATCTGCTCCTGCTATTGTCGAGCAACTCTAATGCCGTCATTGGACAAGTTTGTCAATCTCACTGGCGTTATATTAGCAGAACCACCCAAAGATGCTTTGAA
The DNA here is from genome assembly GCF_014885135.2 of Alexandromys fortis. Classification (NCBI taxonomy): domain Eukaryota; kingdom Metazoa; phylum Chordata; class Mammalia; order Rodentia; family Cricetidae; genus Alexandromys; species Alexandromys fortis. The sequence continues at coordinate 4,470,688 of NW_026068000.1, forward strand.
ATAAAACATCATACAAAGAAGTACAGCTTGGCTTCTTTTTTTTAAATATTTATTTTATTTATTATGTATACAATATTCTGTCTGTGTGTATGCCTGCAGGCTGGAAGAGGGCACCAGACCTCTTTACAGATGGTTGTGAGCCACCATGTGGTTGCCGGGAATAGAACTCAGGACCTTTGGAAGAGCAGGCAAATGCTCCTAACCACTGAGCCATCTCTCCAGCCCCACAGCTTGGCTTCTTTCAACTCAGCCTGGGTGTGGACCTACTTCCTGCATGCCCTTTACCAACCTTCTTGGCTTCTGGGATGTCCCCTATCTGCTAGGCCTCTGACTTGATGGGATTCTGAGGTTAGAGCAGGGTCACAGGGACCGTAGATTAGCTTATGTCATAGAAGGCAGTGTAGCTCATCTTTGTATTCAGAAATAGGAAGAACAAAGTTTAGACTTAACAGTCTCCGCACCGCTATCTGATAGAATTTGCTCCAGTATATGCTCACAGTGTGTCAAACAGACTAAAGAGCTCAGATCATCTCAAGCAACCAGGGAAACAAGAGCCATTGTCTCTTGGCCAGGTTATGAGGCATTCATGTGGACCATTCCTGTGTCTCTGGAATTCATCTTTGCACCAGAGATGGTTGGACTCCGCATCTTTAAGCACAGCATCATATCTGGCTAGAAGACTAGATAAATGGCCAGTAACTTCAGATGCAGAACTCAGAATCCAGAGGTAGTGTTCAGATGTGACTGGCTGCACACTGGATTGCTTCTCAACCTTGCTGTACATTGGAATCACCCAGGGAGCTTTTAAAAAATTACTGATGTCCAGGCTCCACCCCTTGAGAGCTCGTTTAATTGGTCAGGGTGGAGCTTGGGCACTAGTAATTTTTTTTTAAAAGCTCCCTAGGTGACCTTAATGTGTGCCAGGGTTGAAAACTACTGGTTTACAGGAAAATAGGTTTAGCCATGCAACAGTAGTAAAGGGTGTGTGTGTGTGTGTGTGTGTGTGTGTGTGGTATGTGTGTATGTGTGTGTGTGGTATGTGTGGTATGTGTGTATGTGTGTGTGTGTGGTGTGTGTATGTGTGTGGGGTATGTGTGTATGTATGTGTGGTGGGGGTGTGGTGTGTGTATGTGTGTGTGTGTGGTATGTGTGTATGTGTGTGTGGTGTGTATGGTGTGTGTGTGGTGTATGTATGTGTATGATGTGTGCGTGGTGTGGTGTGTGTGTAGTGTGTGACATGGTGTGTTGTAGTATGTGATGCCATGTGTCTGTGTGTCCATCCTAGTATTGAATGTGGAAAAGAATAAGAAGGTTCTAATGGCTTCTATAGCTCCAACAAACACAGTACAAATCAGAAGACGCTATCCTGGAGCTTCCTAGGCAACAGGCAAGAAAGGCTATACTCTTAACTTCCCAGAGGAGTGGGAGAGGGGTTAAGTACTATCTCCATGTTGGTGGAAAGGCACAGACATTGTCTGTGAGTCAGAAGGAAATCAAGTATTCAGCAGGTACAGACCAGACAAAAGCTAAAAAGAATCACTGAACAGAATCACACTTTCAATTCTCTGATTTGCATCGCTCCTTCCTTTGAGCTTCACAATTGGGTTTGGAGTACAAATCACATTCAACCCATGAGGAAGAAGAAATATTAATATAGAAGCAGAGGCAAAGGAAGGTGGCAGGAGCTCCCACCATCACCTCCCCGCTAGCTAGAGCCCCCTGCTGCAATGGCCTCGCCCAGTTCCTGCAGGCCATCATCGTTTGGCACTCAGCATTTTTAGTGCTTGTGCAGATACACAGTGAAGCCTCAGTCTTGTTGGGCTCCTTGCTCAAGAGCAAGTGACGGCTTTGTTTCACATTGCTGATCACAAGACTTTGGTCTGAAAATGGGACAAATACAATGTCTCAGAGCAAAGGAAGCTCGAAAGTCTGAAGAGGATTGTTCAAATAAAGATGTGGAGTTATGCTATGATAGAAGGCAGACCATGAACACACACATACACACACATGATAAAAAAATAAATGAGATATTTTTTTACTTCCCCCAAATGGAATCCTTCCTTTTTCAACAGTTGTTGGATTCTTTTAGAGAAAAATTCCTTGGCCTGAGTTACTGTACTTTTTCTTCAAGACCCCAAGAACATGGACGCATAGAAGTCACACTAATCATAAGTATTTTGGGAAAAGCTAAACCTAATGTAATCACCCCATACACATAGTCACACCTCTGAATCCCTGGTACCTGTGACTGCATCACAAGGCAAAGGGGATTCTGTATATGTGAATGAATCAGAAGGTTGAGACGGGATATTATCTTGGGGACTCTGTCTGGATGTCATCAAACCTTAAAGGGTTTTGATGCTTTTCTCTTTTGAGACAAGCACAAAGTAAGGCACTTCATTAGCACCAAGTCAGCGAAGGGGATGGTATTTAAAGGGACACTGCACACAGAAGGGAAGAGCACAGGGAAAAGAAGTTTTGTGACAAGAATAGAAGAGCTGGGAAAAAATTTATCACCTTCTACACCGTGAACTCTAACAGGAAAGAAAGAAATAATAAACAAGAACCCAGTCAATCAAAAAACCACCAACAAAACAGGAAGAATAGATAAGCAGCTCTTAATAATACCTTTAAGTATCAATAGCCCAACACACACTCACACACATGCATGCACACACACATGCACACACACACATACATACACACATGAACACACAGACACACACATGCACACACACACAGAGACACACAGACAGACAGACACATACTACTCAGGCTGTATGGCTGGATGAAAAACCAATTTCCAGTTGTTTATTGTCTCAAAGAAACACATCTGACTGATAAAGATGTATACAGACCCAGAGTCAAGGGATGGATAGGATTGCCTGTCAAGGGAATGGGAACCAAACATAAGCTTGGGGAGCCATCATGATATTTCATAAAGTAGACTTGAAACCAAAATTAGAAGAGCCTTTTGAAAAAAACCACTATATAATTATTCAAGGAAACAAATTATCAAGAACTTATAATAATTGTAAATGTATGTGTCAACTGAATTGGGGCTGCCAATTCAGTAAGACAAACACCAGTGGATACTAAAGCTCAGACAAGTTCTGAAGCAATCATAGTGGATGCTAATTTTAGCACAGAATTCTCATCATTAGATAGGTCATCCTAAAGCCAACAGGGAAGCCCCAAGTTAAACTACACCATAGACTAAATGGACATCCAAAAACACCCCCACCCAACGGATACTCAATACACATTCTTCTCAGGAACCTACAAACCTTTTATAAAATAGACCATAATCTAGGCCACAAAGCAAATCTCACCAACAATAAAAAAATTGAAATAGTTTCTTATATTTCACCAGATCAAAGTAGAATAAAGTAATAAATCAATAGCAAGAGAAATTACAGAAACTACATCAACAAGAACAGACTGAACAATTCACTCTCCCGTGATGAATGGGCCTTTGGAGAGATCATGGAGGGAAATTAAACATTCTTTTGATATATGTATATATGGTATCTCTAGTAGGAAACTTTACAGTTCTTTATATTAAAACTTGAGAAAAAATGAAAAAGAAGCACCTAATGATACTTCACCAGGTTTTGGGATAAGAACAAATCAAACAAATGCAGTGAAGAGCAAGAAACAATAAATAAAGATCATTGAAGAGAATAATGAAATTAGGACTAAATGAATAATACACAGTTTCAAACAAAGGACTGATCCTTTGGAAAAAATTAACAAGATAGATAAACCCCTAACCAAAAGAAGAGATAAAAAATTAGAGATGATATAAGGAAACAAACTACAAATTCCAACAAAATCCAGAGAATCATTCAAGAATCCTTTGAAAATCCTGTATTTCAGAAAGCTGGAGCATGAAACAAATGGATAAATTCCTGGGTACACAAAGCATATGCAGATTCAGTCAAGAGGTTGCTAACAACACATGTAGATCCATAGCAATGAGCCTGAAGAAATAGGGGCTAGAGTTTAATAGATATTAAAGGCTAGGCTGACAACCAAAAAGTCATCGAGAGATTGAGAAAGAATACAAAGTTTCCCAACAATGTGATGGCCAGAACCAAACAAATTCACTGCTAAATTACACCAAATATTTAAGAATTAATGACATTTTCCCTAAAACTAAAATAAAAAGAGAAGCTACACAACCAAACTCACTCTACAAAACCAGAATTACCAATACCAAACAGACAAAACTGTAACAAGAAAATGATGGTCTCATTTCCCCGATGAACACAGAGTGGAAATTCTTGTCATCCAAGCCCAAGAGCACAGCCACAGGACCATTCCCTGTGGCTGCTTTGATTTTGTTTCCAAGATGCAAGCTTGGTTCAGCACATGCAAATCAATATGCATAATATAGCCTATCAGTAGACATAAGGACAGAAATCGTATGACCTTCCTATCAGCAAAGGACTTTGACCAAGCTCAACAACCCTTCATGATAAAAGTCCTAAAGAAAACAGGAGCAGAAAAAACATCCCTCAATGTAATAAATTTCCATGTGACAAACTTCATAGCTAATCTTATATGAGATGAGAGGAAAGTGAAAAACATTTTCCTTAGAATCTGCAATGAGAAAAGGGGTTCTATGACCTCTTTTCTGAACCACTACAGTGCTCTGTCTTTGCTATAACCTTAAAGACAAGGAAGAAAGTGAAAAGAGGAAAGGAAGTCCTGAAATTGCTCCTAACTGCAAGCAACTCCTTTACGTACTGCTAAGGTCTGAGAGATTCCACCAGAAAACTCCTAGGACTAATAAATACTTCATGCAAAGTGGTAGCATACTAAGTTAGTATACGAAAACCAATGCTTTACTGTACACTAATAACAAATTTGCCAAGAAAGAAATTGGAGACAATTCCTATAACAATATTAAAATACCTAGCAATAAATTCAACCAAGGAGATGAAAGGCTTCTACAATGGAAAGAAATTAAAGAAGACACTAGAGTATAAAAAGGTATCTCATGGTGCTGTGGGAAGTCCTTCTGTATATGCGTTGCTTTTATTGCTCAATAAGTAAAGAAGTTTTCTTGGCCTGTGATAGGGCAGAGTAGAGCTAGGCAGGGAAAACTAAACTCAATGCTGGGAGAAAGAAGGTGGAGTTGCTAGACGCCGTAAAGCCACCAGAGGAGAAAGATGCAGCTGCCAGCCAGAACCTTGCTGGTAGGATCTGAGCCTCATGGTAAAATATAAAATAATAGAAATGTGTTATAGGAGGTTGCTTGTTAGTTTCCAGCTCTCCAGACCACAAAATAACCACACAGAAACTGTATTAATTAAATCACTGCTTGGCCTATTAGCTCTAGCTTCTTATTGACTAGCTCTTACAACTTAATTTAACCTGTTTCTATTAATCTGTGTATTGCCACATGGCTGCGGCTTACCGGCAAGTTTCAGTCCAGTGTCTGTCTCTCTTTTATTCCACCGTCTTTCTCCCAGCATTCAGTTTAGTTTCCCTGCCTAGCTCTGTTCTGCCCTGCTGTAGGCACCATGCAGTTTCTTTATTCATTAACCAAGAAAAGCAACACATATACAGAAGGACCTCCCACATCAGGAATGGGTTAATTTAAGAGATAAGAGTGAGCTAGAAATATGCATGAGCTAATAGGCCAGGCAGTATTCTAAATAATATAGTTTCTGTGTGATTATTTTGGGAGTCTGGTCAGCCGGGAAATAAAAAAAGTGGCCTACTATAACACTATGGTCATAAATGAACTGATTTTATGTTTAAAAAAATTTTTTTTAAAGTGATCTTCAAATTCAACACAATCCCCATCAATATCCCAAAGGCATTTTTCACAGAGATAGGGTAAAAAAAAAAATCTACTTGGTAATACAGAAGACCGTGAATAGCAAAAATCAATCCTAAGGAAAAACAGCAATGATGTAGATGTCACAATGCCTGATCTCAAAGTATGCTATGAAGCCATAACAACGGTACAGAATGGTACTGGCACAAAACATAAAGACTAGTGGAAAAGACTAGAGAGCCAAAACAGTCACGGGCACCTTGTTTTTGAAAAAGTGTCAAAAATATATGCTGGAAAGAAACGACTCTTTTAACTAATGATGCTAGAGAAGCTGGATGTCCTCATATAGTAGAATGAGACTAGATTACTGGGGCTAGATCCAAAGGGATTCTAAGTCAACACACCACAGATACACCTAGACATCGGGTTTAGTGCTGAACTATTCACAACACTGAAGGGAGAGAATGAGCCTAGATGATCACTGACAGGTGAATGAGTAAATAAAATATGATATATACACAATGGAATTTTGTACAGCTGTAAAGAAAAATGAAATCATGACATCTGCAGTAAAATGATGGAACTGGATGGTAGTGACTCCCAAGCCAGGTAAGAAAGGCAAACCCCATGTGTTTTCTCCCATAATCAGAACTTAGATTTAAAAGTGAATGCCCCCCTCTCTCTGTGTGGAGGGCGAGTGTCTTGGAACTAGAGAGGGATCAATCACAAGAAAGGAGAGAGAGATGAGAAGGCAGTGGAATGAATGAAAACAGATTATTTGGGGGAAGAATGCAAACCAGCCAGGAGAGCAGGGGACATGGAGGAGAGTAGTGGGGGAGGATGATGAATTAGAAGTGTGTATGGTATATGTATATGTGTGTGTGTGTGTGTGTGTGTACACATATATGCATGTGTGTATGGAAATGATAAAACCCATTACTTTGTATACTAATTTGAAAAGATATTTTAAAGAGAAGATTTAAGAACCTTAAAAAGAGACAGTTTGGTGTGCTACTATAGCAAATGCACGCACCTGCCAATATTCATGTGGACCTCGCAGGGTCGCTTCTTGCCACACCACCTTATGTAGTCAGCTTACTGGCTCTATGACAAAATATTGGAGTCATACAATTTAAGGATGCGGAGGTTCACTTTGCCCATGGCTTCAGCCATAGCTGGTTGACAAAGAAAAGCTGTCCTCAGGAAAGACAGGATTCACAGAGAGGTTAGGGAGTCAGGGCTAGGCCTACCTCCAGCAATTCACTTCCTTTTACTAGGCTCACCCTCCCAAAGATTATGACACTTCAAACAATGCCATCAATAATCCATTGATGAGACCAGAGACCTCATGATTCGATCACGTCCCCAAATTCCTACCTCTGTATACGGCTGCATTTGGGGATCAGACCTTGAAGAAATAAACTTTTATGGAATATTTTAGAACCAAGTCATAACACGCCCTATGGTTCAGAAGAAAAATCTGCCACCCTTTTAAGATCCAGGCTGAATACATGTGATCTCTCTGAAGTTGGGGGCTTAAAACCTGAGAAGAAAGTGGCAGACAAGCTGCCTTCTGACCTCACTGAAACTTCTCTGCTCAGTTCCCTTTGAGGAAGCCAGACCTCCCTTGAACAAATAGAGGAGCAGTTCTCTCCTTGCCAAGGAGAGGTTTATAACATGTAAAAGAATGTTAAGTATACATTCCAGGGCTGTCAGTAATAAATTCTTAAACTCTCTTCATGTGATCTTGAAGGAACAGATTTAGATGACAATACTTAAAACAATATTAAAGTAACTCAAGTTAATTTAGCATGCGGGCAATGCACCACTTGACAGCAGCCATCGCTCTGAGGATGATTAGACGGTGAGTTCCCTGAAGTGGTCTTACTCATAGTATCTGAGAGTCTATTGAATCTTGCTCTTGGGCACTTGGTTTGTTCCTTTTGAGACTCTAAAATGGGATGTGTGCATCTCTGTGTTTGGCTCATGTTTTACCTTCAGTCAATGCTAAGTGGCAACAATGCGCACATGTGCCAGGGGCTCACACGCTTGCTAGCTTTTAAGCATGTGTACACAGACAAGAATAGAGTTGGCTGTTGGAAAGCCATGGAGACACCCTCGCCATGAAAGTATAGCAAATACCTGGAGAATTTTCTGGGATCTGGGTATGAGCTATGAGCACATCAGCACATCAGTGTGTCCAACTTCCAATCCTGTTTTTAACTTCTTTGTTACAACAGGAGCAATCCTGACCATCTTTCATGCTAGGGCTCCTATTCTGCCTAGCCTGGAGAGTTTTTTAATCCACCTATATCTCTCACTGTACTTTGTCAAATTAGATAGCTGACTCTCTGTGTTAGTTGGCTAGTGCTGTCTTAACAAAATATCACACAGTGTATGGCTTAAATAATACAGATTTATTCCCTCACTGTTCTGAAGACTAGAAATCCAATGTCAAGGCGCTGTCTAGGCTAGGTTCTTTTAGACCTCTCTCAGTAGATGCCTACCTTCCTTGCCTCTTTGACGGTCTTCTCTCTTTACCCACTTGTGTCCCAATGCCTCGTCCCAGAATAGCAGTCATGTCGGATGAGGACTCACAACCAAACACACAAGTGTCCTGTAGTGGAGGAGACTGTTGAAGTACTTACTGGGGAAATGTCTTCGAACTCCTCAGAGCTACCCAGCAAGGAAAAATGGCTGCAAGTCATGAACATGCCGTTACAGAATGTTAGTAACAGAATAACGGGCGTAGGCTTTGTGTGCTTGGGGGCAATGAGTTTGTGTGAGGATTAATACGTTCTATTTGGTCTGGAACAGCCACCCAAAGATGTTCGGTGATCAGAAGACCATTCCTCTGGCTCTCTCACACCTCTGTGACTTGCTGTCTTTGCTCTGTCTCTCCAGAGGCCCCATGCAAAGCACGGTTTGCTCATGCTTCATCCAACTGTGCAGTCCTTGATGTGGGCCTCTCAAAGTCACCCTGCTCGACCGGGCAGCGTTTCAAGGGATCAGGAAGCTGTTTTCCATCCCAGGAGCCAGCCTCAAAGTTAGAAAGTTTGTGGTTTGGTTTGGATTTCCCTCCTCCCTACAGAGCACCAAGTCTGCCAAGCTCTCCATACATGTCAGGATAAATAGCAACAGATGCACCTTCAACATGTAAAAGTCTCCATAAAATATAACCAACTCTGTTTTTCCATTTGAGATGAGTCATTAACCATATGTTTGTGATCGTCTTTCTTTGCAGATCTGAAGCACACATTCTACCTTGGAGCAGGCCAAGTGCAGTTTCTTTTTAGGAGATTCCTTCCCATCTCAAGAAGCAATTCACTAATGCCTTGGTCTATTTCTGTGGGTATCTTAAATAAGCACATGGAAAATGTATGGAATTTTCTTTCCGTGAGCTACGTGGTGTGCCTGGGCTCTGTCCTCAGAACTATTCTTGGCAAGGATATTTCAAACCCACTCTGGTGCTCTGAGTTCTATTCATAAGCCAACTCCCAGGCTGGTTTCTTGGAGTAGAGTCTGCTGATTTTAGTGGAGTTTGGATGGGCAGTTTTTATGACTTCAGAAAGAGAAATGTGACATTTGGTGAGGCTGCAGGCAGGGCAGACTGAAGCTGGGCAATTATAGGGTGTCATTCTGCAGAGAGCTGGAGGGTCTCTCTCTCTCTCTCTCTCTCTCTCTCTCTCTCTCTCTCTCTCTCTCTCTCTCTGTGTGTGTGTGTGAATGAGTTGTTTGAAAGTCTTCTGTACTTTGGTCTCTGAAAGTAAATTCCCTTTGGGGAATTTTACTTTAAAACCTAAAAAAAGAGTATTTTCTTGGAATTTAAAGGTTTCTCTCTTTTTAAAATATTATTTTGTGTTCAGTGTCTGTGGAGGCACTCCCTGAAACTGGGGGTACGGACAATTGTGCGCACCTTGTGGGTGTTGGGGACTAACTCTGCAGTAGTGGAAAGTGTTTCCAGTTATTGAACTGTCTCTCCAGGCTGAAAGGGAAGTGTGTTTTATTTGATAGATTCCTAAAATACTGAATCATAATATTATAACAAGATTGCTTAACTTATTCTCCAGATTCAATAATTCTTGTCAATTTATTACACTTGCCTTGTTTATTGGTTTTCCCCTTTCTTAAAAATGTACTTTAAAAAGAACCCAAAATGTAATTTAACACTGTTTATTCTAACAAAGATAGCACCCTGTAAATAAACTATTATTATTATAATGAACATACTCAACAATAATTCCTCCTGTCGTCTAGCACTGAATCTGTACTCAAATTTCTTGAACTATCGCAAATATATTATTTTATGGTCTCTCTGTTTAAATCTGGATCTAATCAATGTACACATGATGTATTTGGGAATGTTTATTTTCAAGGACTCTTTGTTTGGGTTTCTTCCAAGCAGACCTTGTGATTAGGATTTGGGGCAAGTGTTTTAATATGGGAGCCATGCTTGGAAGCAGACATGAGAGACTAGGAAAGCTGAGAGCAGGAAGAAAGGCCATGGGAAGAAAAATGCATCCATGAGGAATGTGTCACTGTGGACAAGTGTGGTCTACTCGTCAGCTTTTCTGACCACAGTGACAAAACACCTGGCAGAGCGACTTAAAATAAGGAAGGATTTAGGGTAGCGCACAGTGGGAGGCGGTGCAGTCCAGGCTGCTTGGGACAGAATAGCATGGTGGAAAGATCTTCTTGATCTCATTGTGACAGAAGACAGGCAGGAAGGGGACGAGAGGAAGAGGGGGTGTACCTCGTACAAGAAATCCCAAAGAGCATGCCCACAATGACTATACCTCTTAAAGTTTCCAGACCATACCAGAATAGTGCCATCAGCTGGGACATGAGCCTTTAGGGGACATTTCCCTATACACCATAACCTGGTGCTGATGCTGCGGCGGACACTATGAGCAGCTGTGGAATATGCTGGGGTGTGTCAACTGTGGTCGGTTGTGTGAGCTCTTGCTGTCCTGACCCTCACCCCCTTTCTTGCTGCTTCTGGGAAGCCCCATTCATGAAGAGATGGAACAATTATGATTCTAGGAGAAAAGAAGAGACAGAAGTGAAAGGTCCTGGTGATGGAGCTGCTGGACTCAGCTATCCAGGACGGGAAATTTTGTGACGGCTGCTTAGACTAGAGGAAGAGCAGCAGTGCCGTCATGAAATTTTCCCATCCTTGATGCTGGCTTGTTTTCGGGGACATTGACTTACGGTGCTGTAATTCCCCCACATCTGGCATAGAGCTGTATTCTTTTCTCATTAGAATCTGCACTGCAGACTCCTTCCCTCACCCTGCATTCCCTAGAACCTGAAAGCTGGAGCCAAAGCCTTTCTTGATCGGAACCCATCTGACGTGTTTCATTCATCCTTGAGAGTTCAGGAAAATGTCACACAGTTTGCACCAAGTGGAAGCCCCCAGGGCTCATGTGCTTCAGCTTCTTGTTTTATTGCAAAGGGACTTGATGGTTAAGCGGCACCAATGGCTTTGTCTCCTGTTACATACTCTTCGAGTTTATTTCACACTTTCTCATTCATCAATAGCATTTACATTCTCTTCCTTGCCCTGGGCATTCCATTGAAAGCTTCCCTTCCTCTGTTCAGTCTTTTCTGGTGACCTGCCTGCTATATAAATCTTGTGGGGTCCTTATTTTATTTGCTGCCATGGGTGGCTCTCATAAATTCCATGGCCAAAATCTCCCAACTCATCCCTCTGATCCATCTCTGATGATCCTGCCGATCCACCTAAGACACTTGCCCCCAAATGTCCACATATGGATTTGGCAAGATCTGAGGATCAGTCTGTCACAGGCAAAACAACTTAAAAGATAACGTCCTACAAACTAAAAGAGCATTCTTAAATTAACATATTTCCTGTCATTAAGGATGACAGAGAACTAGGGGGAGTAAACAGAGACATCGTGGCCCTTCCTGATAATGTTTCCAATAGGAAGACAACAAGTGTGTGGGGAAAGAAGATGGAGTTCCTCATCACCTAAAGCTTGTTATTGTGTATCAGTGATGTCACCAAGCTTCAGTGAAAAGTCTCAGGGTTCGAAAGCTAAACTTTTCTCTCTGGGTTGAAAGCTTGGTCCACAAGCAAAGTTAATACAGATGAACAGTTACCCTGAGGAGAGAACACCTCCATCCATCCTGAGGAAGGATCACCTCCATGCAACTGAATAAACGCCCAGTTGCTGTCGGGTGTCGGAATAGCCCAATTTCCCAACAATCTTACTCCTGGATGTCTATCAAAGGAAAATTAAAACCGTAATCTGAAAGAAGTGTTAGCACTCCTATGTTCATTGAAGCACGTGTCGTAATAGTTGAGATATGGAGACAAACTGAATATCCGCCACTTGTAATGGCTTGTATTGACCTGTACACATTATCAAAATGAAATGTGTTGCTGACAACAGAAGAGCCACTGTTGTGTGATTCCTCTTCTATGCAGCATCTAAACTGAGAGTAGACAAAAATCTACACGTAGTTCATTGAATAATAGTTCCCAGGAGATGAGGGGAAGGAGACTTGGCAGTTACAGACCAATGGGGACGAGTTACAGTTGCCCAGGATGAATGAGTCCCACAAGCTGCTGAAAAAAGGATACACATTAAAATTTATTTGAGAAACTGAACAGTGGTGGCACACACCTTTAATCACAGCACTCAAAAGGTAGAGGCAGGTGGATGTCTGTGAGTTTGAGGCCAACCTGGTCTACAGGGTGAGTTCCAAGACAGTCAGTGCTATATAGTGAGATCCTGTCTTAAAAAAATGATTTGAGAGTTTATATCTCATATTCAAGTGTTCTTGTTGCAACACAAAGCAAACAAAGTAACACTTTCAGAGTTGTTGAATATGTGTATTTTATTTTAATAAACATATTTATTTGTTTATTACCTTGGCCAGTTATACAAGTATATTCATATGTGTAAATTTGCCATATTAAATATATGAATCATGTATAATTTCTCCATACCAATTATCCCTTAATAAACCCTGATGATGATTCTTTGATGTGTACCATCTAGACTTGCTCAGAAGATCCCATGGAATAAGAGGCTAAGAAATTTGTTTCTCAGGGTTGATGGAAAATTCAGAGCTAGCAGGTCATATCTACTTTAAAGCAAGGACAATAATAAAGGAAGCTTGAGACCTTAAAAAAAGAAGAAGAAAGAAAGAAAAGAATCTTGTGTCATAAGAACAGATAAAATGAACCTAGGGCTAGAGAGCTCAGCAGATAAAGGCACTTGCCACCAGACCCTGAGTTTGATTTCACCGAGATCCATATGTTAGGAGGAGAACACCAACTCCAGCAGGATGATCTTTGACTCCACACATTCTCTGTCTCTCTGTCTCTGTCTCTCTGTCTCTCTGTCTCTGTCTCTCTCTCTCTCTCACACACACATACACACACACACTCACACACACAAATGTAAGATAGCAGCCTAATAGACAGTGCCAAAAGACTGGCAATTAAGAAGTGACAGTCAGAAGTAAATTGGGCACCACACGGCCTGTTGTAAAATACTCGGCGACATCAACACCATTAGAAAAGCAGAAGATAGATAGCCCTGCTAAACTGGGTGTGGATGAAGACAGCAAAGGGATGTGTGGCCTGTAAATGAAAAGCAAAGGAGGAGAGGAATGTTATAAGAGAATTAAAACTAAGCAGAAATTCCAAGCACGGGAAGCCTAGTAAGAGCAATCCATAGAGAAAACACTCAGAACGCAGCAAGACCAGGAAGGAGACAATGCGTGGAGGTGATCGCTGTGAAAATGGAACAAATCACCAAAGATGGAGTGCAGTTTGTGAGCCTGGAGAAGACACCAGCACTAACAAAAGCACAGAAAGAACAAGGGCGGGCAGCAAACACTGCACCAACAAAAACAAATGTATAACATTAATAGATCCACAAACCCTAAGAATCTCTGAGTAACACTATGGAACTTCAGAGACAAAAATGCAAAACAACCCTTCGTTCAGTGTAGTGCTGCTTCTGACTACAGCCATGCTGCTGGTACAAATGTACTGCTTTTGATGTTGCAGGCTCAACATCAAAAGTGGGAATTTAAGAGGGAGTGGGAGATGGCTCAGCAGCTAAGAGTACTTGCTGCTCTTTCAGAGGACCAAAGTTCTATTCCTAGCACTCACGTGAGGCAGCTCAAATGAATCCAGGATCAGATGCCCTCTTCTGAGCTCCACAGGTACTGCACTCAAGTGCACATACTCCCCCCTCTCCCCAGACACAAGCATACCCAAATAAAAATAAAATACATCTAAAACTATCTGAAAAAAATGAAATAAGAGAGCATTTTGTCTGCTGCCTGGCGCTCAGTTTGGGGAAGTTTGTAACAGACAGTGGGAAGATGGAGCTGACCCTGAAGTCAGTCTAGCAGCAGCAGAGAACCTGAATAAGAAGGAGAACCAAGCATTTCAGAAGCAGTCAAGCAGTTAGTCTTGGAAAGAAAAAGGAAAGGCACATGCGAACGAAGAATTTTTGAAACGCATAACCAAAGAGCAATTTACGGGAAAGTGCCGTCACAGAAACTTCCTAACAGTAGATAGGGAAGCAAAATGAATATGGATGTTATGGAATGAAGACTTCTAGAGGCTGTGCATCTCTTAATTCATTTCCAGACTCCCAGAGTGCTGAAGAGGACAAACCCCTGTCTTAGGAGAAAATCCTGTGTGTACTGAAGACAGGCCCAAATGCCTGGAGACGGTAGCTCCGTCCATGGCCTCCCTTGAAAGGCTCATTCCACAAACTTGCTTCCACGTTAATCTAGACTTAAGGAGCTTTGATTACTGCGACTACAAACAAAAATAAAATGCTTGATTTATGACAAAATGTAGCTATAAAATAGCAACTTATCATTACAAATATAATCCACACGCCCCCACACACATGCACACCCAAGGAAGTGAGGGTAGGTACTGGGGAAAACTCTACAAAGTATGCAAATGCACAATTGTCTCAGAACCCCACACTCACCCCAACCCAGAATAAATGAAATGATGTAGCAACTTTGGGTAACCTTAAGCTACTATGTAAACATAAAAGTCATTTTTAGAAAAATTAAAAATAAAATGTGTATATTTTAAATGGACAGCATTTAGCAAACTAAATGCAGATGTATAGACAGATAAATAAAATGGGGCAAAAAGTAAGTAGTGAATTCCGAGGATGAGTGTCTTTGCTCATCAGACATCCTGTCAATTATTCTGACCCCCCCAACTTCTCTAACTACCCCCCAACTTCTCTAACTGCCCCCAACTTCTCTAACTACCCCCCAACTTCTCTAACTGCCCTCAACTTCTCTAACTACCCCCTCAACTTTTCTAACTACCACTCAACTTCTCTAACTACCCCCTCAACTTTTCTAACTACCCCCTCAACTTCTCTAACCATCCCTTCAACTCTTCTTTCTGTAAAGCATTTTCACATAAACAAGTATGTTTTACATGATAATAATGACATGTGACAATAAAAAACAAGCAAAACAAGTAGCAAAATTTAAGTTATTAAAATGTATAAAAGCTCTTCTATTATTGCTTTACTAAAACTAAGCAAATCCCAAAAATGTATGCATGGATTACAATATTATTTGAAGATAGCATTTGTTAGAGATGCGCATTGGGACAGACACCCAAAGCAAACACAAAAGTTCAGAGATTAGATGCAGCTAGTAAGTCAGTAGTGAAGAACGTGATTCCTAAAAGCAATCACACTAATTCACTAGGAAGGCTAGAAAAATAATTGGAAAAGGAAATCATGAATAGATTGGCTAAAGAAAAAGTAAATAAATAGTATTAAATGTTCTTGGCCTACACAGTTCAATTAAAAGGTGATAATTCTCAATTAGATTAAAAAGCAAGACCAAACTGTATGTTGTGTAAGAGTCATACTTTAGGTGACATTATTATACATTAAACTGCCGAATAAATGCATTTGCGGTGAGCTCTTGGGCTGGCTAGGCAGGCATGCTCACTTTGCTGCTCATTTTAAAAAATGTAGTGAAAACATGATTGTGTATAGCTTTTAGGATACTTCCCAAATTCCTCTACAAATGTACAAGGGGCTTATTTGAGCTTACATTATTACACAATAATCTTATAAATTATATAATATACCCAAAGGCAAATTTTAGGGTTTTTAGTTAATTCTATATATAAGCATAAAATAACTATTCAAAACTTTAAACATTGTGTCCTTTGATGAGTTTTGGTCTTCGATATGTTTATTTATTGTTGTTGTTAGTGTGTAGGTGCCAAGCTCAGACTGTAGGGGTCAGAGAGCAACTCTGTGGAGTCTGCACTCACTCTCCTTCCCTCCTGTGTGGTCCGCTGGGTGCCGGGGACTGAACTCAGGTGCCAGGCTTGTGCAGACACCTTTACCTGACACACCTTTACCTGACCTTTATCTGACCTTTACTTTTAGGCTGACCTTGCCAGCCTAAGTTTTGACTTTTTTTTTTTTTTAACCATAAAAGCTGTATGTGTTTTCTGCTACCATTTATGTCCTTTGTCATCTTGAGGATATTTTCTTCCTAGACTGAAAGATACATTTTTTAGTCATAGTTTCTCTTTGGTTTTACTGATATATTTTACAAGAGTCTGATTCTTTTCAACTAATCTTCAATTAAATATTTCATTATAAAGTCTCTACTTCTGTTTTTAAATATAGAATAGTACATTGATTACAAATAAATTTTTCTTTGTCTATTCCTTTCCATTTACTCTTTTCTTTTTCTTTTTTATAAGATACGTTGTAAAGGACCAAAGGTGGAAATAATAGTGTCTATTCTGGAGTGAAGTTATAAAATAGAAACACGCCCTCTACAGATGCCCCAGTTGCTGGTAAGTGACTCCAAGGCTCAGAGAAAAGAGCAGACACCTGGACAGATGTGTGTCACATCTGCTGGAGCTGGGCAAACACTGCTGGGGCCTTCTTGTTAAGTCACTGACATGTTAGGAGTTAGTGCACCACAGCTCACAGAAAGGAAAAGTTGGAAAGGAGGTTCATCCCTCTACCTGAACAGCATGAACAGGTGCCTTGTTAATCAATCTGTGATTTAGACACTGCTCCAATCACCATCCATAATAATGTCTGAATGGGAACATGACAAATGTTTCTGTTTTGTCTTTAAGAACAAAACAATTGACAACAGAGATAAGAAAAGCTAAAAGTAAAGCACTGTGTTATTTTCTTACGGTACTTTCTGAAATGGCCTGCAGGAGCCCTTCCCTGGTATGCATGAAGCCCTGGGTTTGGTTCCTAGTTCTGTAAATAAACCAGATGTAGTGACATGTTCCTAGAATCCTAGCACTAGGGAAAGAGAACCAGGATCAGAAGTACAAGGCCATCTTTGGCAGGTACTGAGTTCAAGGCCACCCTAGGATACATAGGTTGCTGTTTCAGTAAAGAGCAGTGTTGCTGAATATAAGGAGGTGTCTACCATAATGAAATTTGTAGTAGTGAAATATGTAAGTGGTGTAGAAGAGAAATTTCAGTCCAATAAAGAAAAGATGGGTTTTAGATTGTTGTGTGTTTTACAGCAAATAAAGATGAACTAAGCATTTCATTTATTTCATTCATTGGTAGTTTCTGTTGAAGACTTACTATATGTCAAGCTTTATTCTGTCTTGTAGAGATCCTACAGATGTGAAGAAGGGAATCCCTATCCTCACAGAGCAATATGCTGGGAGGATAAGTACAAGGTAAGTGAATCATGTCCTTGCTCAGATGGGGAAAAGTATCACAGAGGGGTGAAGCCACTATGAAGCAGAAACATTGCCTCACTGCTTAAAGTTCCTAAGGGCCAAATTCAGTCGGCTCATCCCAAACTAGTATACAGTGCTCAGAAACAGGTTTTCTTAAAGGACTGGTCTGCTCATGGTGACATTTGCAAGAACTTCCTTAAGTAACAAAGAGTTTGTGGTTAACAAGATCATCACTTACGTTTTAGGCTGAGTCTGTTGGGCTTTTACAAAATCACTGAATCTTCATAAAATCAAAATTTACCTAAAAATTAAATTGCTTTTGCCCGAGGTTTCTTAAATGCTACACAAATGTTAAAACTAAAGTTAATTAAGTTTGATTGCTCAATAACCAAAGCATTCAGGCCTAAGCCAATGTTGATAGATTCTATCAGACAGAGGAACAGAAGGGACAGTCAATATTGTGGACCTCACCCTCTGAAGTCAGCTGGCACCCATGGAACAATGAGACCTCTCTAAAAGAACCTTCCAGTTTCTATAAGTCACCTGACCTCTTGATCAGAGCTGCCATGGAGACTTCAGAGACATACCCTAACCAGGGCACATCCTCTAAAGAGGGGATTCACCAAAGGGGAAATGACTTCCATGCTTCTGAGAGAGGCCACATGGTCATCAGGACCCTGATACATCCCTGTAGATTGTGCAACTGGTGAAGGAAAAATCCCAACAGCCAAGGTGCTGTTAAGTCCTTCCGAGCCACCCTACTGAGCGTTGACCTACTGTCCTTTATGGTAGCCCCTCCCACCAGGTTGACCTTTTCTTGGATCCAGACACCTATTATCTCTGCTGGTGTGGTGTGTCACTGGGGCAAAGTGTCAAGCTTGTCTCTGAACCAGGAAAACAGCCTGAGCCTGACTCCACCTGTGGGGGTCACCTCCTCACGCTAACCTGAGGAGTTAAAAGGCTGCAGAAGGCTATCCAGAGTGACACCTATCAAGTACTGCTCCCATCCCCAACAGAATCGAGTCACAAGGCCTGCCCTGGTGAGTTCTTCCAAAGCTCATCTCTTCCCGGGAACATCGTGGAGAAAATCCCTCCAAACACTCACACCTCGCCAGGACCTAATACGCAGCTGGCGCCTTTTCTTAATTTTTGTTGTTGTCTTTTGTTTCTTTCTTTTTAGATTTAGTTTTTAGTTTTTAAATTACTTGTGTGTACAAAAGTGCAGTTATTCACGAAGGTCAGAAAAGGGCAGTTTATAGGAGATATTGCTTATTCTTTGGAGCTGGAGTTATGGGTAATGGATGTTCAGAGATGGATCCTGGTCCTCAATAAGAATAGAATGTTCTCATGTTCTGTCCTTTTTTTTTTTTTTTTTTTTTTTTTTTTTTTTTTTTTTTTTTTTTTT
>NW_026068000.1:4492366-4515588 GCF_014885135.2 Alexandromys fortis
GTGAGAATGTGCACTAGTGGAAACTGTGAGACTATGTGCTATGTGCACTGGTGGGAACTGTGAGAATGTGCACTGTTGGGAACTGTAAGAATGTGTACAGGTGGGAACTGTGAGGATGTACGCTGGTGGGAACTGTGAGGATGTGCGCTGGTGGGAACTGTGAGGATGTGTTCAGGTGGGAACTGTGAGAATGTGCACTGGTGGGAACTGTGAGAATGTGCACTGGCAGGAACTATAAGAATATGTATTGGTGGGAACTGTAAGTTTACTCTCATCAAGTCTCACCTAACTTCCCTCCAATGTCTCCTTTAAAAATACTTTCAAGGTCTCCTAAACCTTTTAAACATATGGCTCCTCCATCCTCTGTTTCATGGTACAGAAATGCATTCATCTTAATCCCAGAGTAATACATTGCTTTGGCTCGCAATCCATTGGTTCATATTTGTCACACAAGATCTAACTTGTCCTAAACATGTCTGGAATATGTCATCTATCTGAGGACCAGAAAAAAAACTGTGATGTATGGGTAATTCCACACATCAGTCATAGTTGGCTTCTACTGCAGCAGTGCACCTCAGCATCCCATGCATCTCGGCATCCCATGCATCTCAGCATCCCATGCATCTCGGCATCCCATGCATCTCAGCAATCTGTGCATCTCAGCATCCGTGCATCTCAGCATCCGTGCATCTCAGCGACTTATTCTGAAAATCCATAGAGTTGTCCTTCTAGAGATGCATGATGCTGTAGGCAATAGACCAGACACCCTCATCTCTCTCTGCAGAAGGCCTCTTCCAATTAAAATAGGGAAGAGGAAATGAGATCTGCCTAAGATCTTGGTCGCTTTCTTCCAGGAAGCAGGCCAATAGCAAGGGGTGAGAAGCAGCGGGTGGCATCCAGAACTGGGTAAAACCAGCCTGATACTGAAGAGAACTCTTACTGGATCCATAGCCAGGTATCTAAACCTCTGTTAACACCATTATTACCATAATAATTCTAAACAGTGCTATCGGTAAGGGGTCCTTAAGTAAAATTCTGCAGTGAGAGGTAACAGGAATAGTATGGTAGCACTTTTAAAGCCAGCTACGTGGAATTTGTGAGAAGACCAAAGCATGTCACCCTTTGAAATGCAAAGTAAGTTTACCCCATTTCCTATTTTCTCCCTGTCTGCCAGGACTGTCGTCTCGGGGTTCAGGGTCGGTGGGTCAGTATTCTCTCCTGCTGTCTCTGGCCCTGGCCAGCGCTGGTGGAGAAGCAGCAGCATGCACAGGTGATATGTCCTTCTCTAGGCTCCCACTTCCTCAAGTGGTGCAGGCATTTTTACCTTAGCACCTTCCAGAAAATTCATCAGAGATGCAGGGAATTTCAAGAAGGAGCAAAGAATGTGACACTTCAACTCTGCACAGACAATCCAGAGGAATGCTGGGTCTCCCGGAAGTGTCTCACAGAGTCACTCTGCCATCTGTACAACTCAGCGTGAAGCTACCCTCGGAGGGCTAGAAGTCGAGGGTCCTCTCTGGTCTTTAGTCTTCCTTCCAACTGTGAGGTTAGTACCATACTCTTGTTAGTCTTTTGGTCTCGGGTCCCTTTAAGGGACAAGCCATGCCCACTCCCAGCGACCTCTGACCCCTTCCCCGCCATCTTGGCGTGTGCGCACCTGTCTCTCTGTTTCTCTCGGCTCTGTTACCCCCCCCCCCTTCTCCTCTAAGTAATAAAGGTTCAGTTCTGATTCATACTATGTGTCTGTCACATGTCGCTACCCATGTGCCCGCTTGCTGTTGGCCCGCTGCTGGCCCTGCTGGGGGTCTGCTGGAGCTCGTGGCTGCTCTGTGAGCTCACCGCCCGCTAGTCACCCCATGGAGAAACCAGCCTGCTCGGCATTGCCACGAGCTGTCTCTGCCCACTGGCCACCACCGCCTGGGACATGCAAACATTTTTAAAATCATAAAACTCTTTACCTTTAAGCAAAGTATTAGGACATTTTCTTGATTATATCTCTGTATAAATAAATTTATTTAGTTTATTTGTGTAAAACTTAAGACTAGTGATTATTAATAGTAAATACTGTAAATACATTACAGGTACCTGTGGTATAAAGTTAGAGAAATAGTCAGACTAACTGGAGAGGTGGCTCAGTGGTGAAAAGTGCTTCCTGCTCTTCCAGAGTGCCCTACTTTTGTGCCCAACACCTGTTCCAGGGCATTTGATGTCCCTTCTGGCTTCTGCAGATTCCTGTCCACAAGAGGTATATACTCACAACAGATAAATGCAATACACAGAAATAAAAATAATAAAAATAAAATTGTTGGGGCCAGAGAAATGGTTAAGTGGTTAAGATCATTTTCTCTTCTCGCAGAGGATTCTAACCTAACCAGGTTCCCAGGATCTACACCACTGCTCACACACATCTTTAAGTCTAGTTCCAGGAGACCATTGCCCTCCTCTGGTCTCCTCAGACATAGGTATGCATACGGCGAAGGTAGACAAACATTCATACACATAAAAATAAATAAAAAATTTTAACTGTTCAGGTAACATGTTAAGTATTAAAATGATTTTCCTGTCTTTTCTATTTGATGCATTTTTTACATTCCTTTTAATAAACGAATGAATATTAATTTTGAGGTAAAAACAAAATAAAAACAAAGCCATTTAGCACACACGAATTTCTCAAAAATCCCCATGAACAATGGAAATGTTGCTGCTTTCCTGCCCGTTTTCCAGGTCAGGAAGATTCCTGGCAATGATTGAGCCAGAATGCCGAGGCATTCAGGATCCTTGAGACTTTGCTTATTGCAAGGCCCTGGCGTTCAGCAGGGAGCTGGCACAAGGGTGGAGGAAGACAAGGTTAGTGTCTCCTTTGTTTCCCTCTGTCATCCTAGCCTTAGGCCAGATCACATGGCAGGAGGAGCTATGGTCCCCAGGGAAACCATCTCCTGAATTTAAAGTCAGAGCAGAGAAGAGGGCAAAGGTGATGAGAAGCAGAACTGAAATTTTTAATGGGAAAAGCCTCATGGGGCCTAGAGGGAGAACGAGAGCGGGAGCGAGAGGGGGACGGGGCTGTGTATTTTGAAGGTAGTTTGCAAATCAAACTCATTTTTCCTTCTAGGTATAATAACTACTTATTTCTGAGGAAACGAAATTCTAGAATATTTCTGACGGGGCCACACCTGTACAAGCAAGTCATTATTTACTTAAAGGATAATTGCTTTGTTTAGCTGAGGCTAGTGCATGCTATTTTCCAGCTCTAAGATGAGATATGAGAATAAAATTGTTCCTTTAAAAAATATGCCTTGAATACTTGGCTCTGTCGGAGGTCTAGCATTTGAATCAGTAAATAGTGGGCCGTAGATGCAGAAAAGACCATCCAGGACTCTGGACAAATTACAGTGCAAATAATTTCTAGTCATTAAGCAAATGATAAAAGTAAAATAATGAACACGTGTCTAAGTTCAAATGACAATGTAACTGGGGAACAGCAGTCTCTTACAGATCTATGGTAAAACATGACCAAGTGTTAAATATGGAGGTCTCCAACGCACCCTCCCCTCCGTCATCTTGTCTGTGCCATCCGATGAATGATTTGTGAGGCTATAACTTAGGAATCCGTGTGCGGGAGAAGCACAGATGTTCACAGACCATACATCAGTGCTCCTTCCCTGAATTTTCCACAACCTGCTCACAGCAACGCAGAGCCCCTCAGTCTGCCAGGTCGTGTGTCCTGATTGCTGCGGTGAAGCGGAAGAGGCCGTGATTGGTTGTGTGATGCTGCACCTGTGCAGACCGTGTAGAAGTCTTCCTTCACAGGTTCGATAGAGCACGGCTTAGAAGAGTGTTCTCCCAGTCACTCCAGAGTGCCCGCCTCCCCACGGCTCAGGGGCTCGCGACAACAAGCGGTCATTTCTCACACATGTAAACATTGCTATGGTTTGGGGCGACTTCCCCAGACTGCTCTTCTCTGTGTTACGATTGAGTCATCGCAGCCTCTCTGTCTTCTTGCTCGGTCACTTCAATGCGAGTCCTCCTTGGCCACCACAGAAGGAAGTGAATGCTTTGAGATTCAAGTCCACATTTTGTTACTTGGGCCCTGAAGTGACTTGTGTCACATCCAACTGGAGTCTATGACCATAACAGTCCACATACCCCAACTTAACTTTAAACATGGAAGAAATGTCATTGAGTCCATGCAGCGCCTGAGTCTGCCATTACCCTGTTTTCACTCACCTTCCCTCCATGTATTCCTAGGAGAGATTTGATTGGGTTGGTCTAAGTGGATCCAGTGTGGAGCACTGGATTGTCCAAGATGGCCACATCTCATTTACAGTAGACTGGAGAGATGGCTCAGCGGTTAAGAGCACTGCCTGCTCTTCCAAAGGTCCTGAGTTCAGTTCCCAGCAACCACATGGTGGCTTACAACCATCAGTAATAAGATCTGGTGCCCTCTTGAGGAAGAGACCTGGTCAGTTGTCCTCATCAACTTAGACCATGACACCCAATATGGACAAGTTCGACAGACCCGCCATATATGGGCTACTCATGCATGCTTCAGCATTGCCAGACTCAACAGAACCACCATACATGGGCTGCCCATGCATCTTTAGCATTGCCAGGGCATAAATTTCATTTTAGTTTTCATTTGTGCTTACCTGGCGTTGAAGTTTCATCTCTCTAGAACAATATAGTTGGCCCTCCACATTCGCAGGTTCCAAGCTGATCTATTCAACCAGCTATGGGCCAAAAATTAACAGGAAGAAAATGCTTCTTTACTGAACCTGTAGACATCTTTCTTTTGGGTCATTATTCCCTAAACAACACAGCATGATGCCAATTTGCAAAATACTCATACTGTTTTAGGCATTTGAAGTAATCTAGAGTTGATTCAAAGTATACTGTTAGATGTTTGAAGGTTATATTCAAATTCCATGTTATTTATTTTACTACGGACTGGAGCGGCCATAAATTCTGGTGTCCAAGGTGCATCCTAGAACCATTTGCCACAAAAACCAAGGTATTACTATATGTACAGCACAGAAAATTTTAAAGTCTTTGTTTTATTTCTAACCATGTGTATCTGTGTGTGTTTATGTGTGTGTGAATGCAAATAACCAAAGAGACCAGAAGAGGACATAGCCCTAGAATAGGGAGTTGGGTTTTAAGCTGCTTGGTGTGGCTTCTGGAACTAACTCAGGTCCTCTGGAAGAGCAGTAGGTGTCTTAAAAATCCAAACCATCTCTCCAGCTTTAATAAGTGAAATCTTAAAAATCAGTTGAGACCTGTGTGTGTGGGGGGGGTTACATTTATGCACGTGTTTGCAACATCATGGAGATGTATGCACATACACTTGCATGTGGTGTAGGCCAGAGGTCAACCTTGGGCATTGTCCTCAAATCACTTCATACCTTACTTTTTTGAGACAGGGTCTCTTCTTGAACTTGGAGTCATCGATTAGCTAGGCTGGTTGCCAATGAACTCCGGAAAACCCCTGTGCCAGTCCATCAGAGCTAGAGTGATAAACTAGATATGACTGGGCTTGTAATGTGCACTCTGGGGATCCAAAGCCAGGTCTTCATGCTTGCATGGTAGGCATTATATGAAGTTCCTTTTTTTTCTTAATGCTATTGCTATTGCATGACACTGAGATCTGCTGATTTTCCTTCTTATATATCCATTATACCCAGTCTGCACCATATTGTGATGATCATGGTTAAGATTGGCATCATTAGTAAGAACCCATATACAAATGTCACGCCGTCTCCTCGCTCAACAGCTACGGAATCATTGCCATGGTCGACATCATTAGTAAGAACCCATTTATAAATGTCACACCATCTCCTCCCTCAACAGCTATAGAATCACTGCCATATGCCAGCCTGGGAGGAAGGGGACACGATTTCTACCTTTAAACCTTCCTTGGTCTATGTGGTGGTTTGAATAGAGATGGCCCCCATAGGCTCAAATATTTGAATGCTTGGTCTTTAGGAAGTGGTGCTAATTGAAGGGATTAGGAGGTGGGGTCTTGCTGGGGTGGGTGTGGCCTTGTTGGAGGAAGTGCATCACTGGGGTAGCCTTTGGGGTTTCAGATTCTCAAGGCAGTGTCTCTCTCTCGCTGCTGCTTGCAGATACGGATGTGGGACTCCCAGTTCCTTCTCCAGTACCTTTTCTGCCTGCAGGCCATCATGCTTCCTGCTGTGACAATAATGGACTACACCTCTAAAACCGTAAGCAAGCCCCATTTACATGCTTTCCTTTATAAGAGTTGCCATATTCATGATGTCTCTTTACAGCAATAGAACATTGACTAAAATAGTTTAGTAGGAAAGTTGGATAAATTGATTATTCTTGAACCTCAAGTCTTGTGAAATATGGGTGATACTCAGAGAGAGGTTGGAAAAGGAAAAGTAACCCACATTAGAAAATCATCCAAGAGACCGTTTCATTTAATTAAATGACAGAGCCCAGAAGACTGAGGGAGGAGGAACAGAAACTGAAAGGGCTGTCTCACTTCTCCTGCAAATTGGACATTGCTGGGGGGTGGGAGGGATGGAGGCAGTGGGAGGGAGGCCAAGCACATGGGTGGGGCTATGCCACCTCGATCCTTCTGGCATACTCAGACAAAGCCTTCCTATAAATGGCCCACTTTCAGTGTGACCTGAGCTGTGGGAACCAGCATCATCTCAGGATCCCGTGGCCATGCTCCCTTCCATGATGGGACTGCTTTTCTGCAGCTTGGAACTCACAACCTTAAATGAGCTACAAAGGGCTCATTTCCATCCTCTGAGGAGGAGCCATCTGGGAAAGCAGCCAGCAAATAAGTGTAACTTGCAGGGGTCACCCCAATACTCCACAGCCCCTTCCATCTGTGCCCAGATAGCCCTTGAGTTAGCCATATCCACGTGGCCACAACACATTTCATGCCCAGTTTGTACCTGGAGACAGGAGCTCTGTGCTGTCTGCCCACTGCTCAGCTCAGACTTCCCACCTCTACATTCTGCCGGACTTTACAACCCTGAGACTCCCCAATCTCCCCAGCCTGGGTTTTCAAGCCTTGGCAAGAATGCAGAATTAAACATGTGGCAGATGTGAGCAGGGTCAAGGGGCTTTTGCTGATTTGCAGTTTCTCTGACAGTTTCACTCTGTCCAGCATCTCTGATGAATTCTTATTCCATCACCCCACGAGGTCCGAGGGTTTCTCTCTAAGCATTTGACCAACTCCAGCAAGCCACAAATGTCAGGAACCTGAGAGCCAGTTTCCAAAAGAGACAGGGTAAAATGGTACCCATGGTAGGTGATGGGGGAGAGTGGCCACAAGAGAGTTTATCTCTGGGGGTGACAGACCATGATAGATACTACAAAGACTTAATGTCAGCCAGTGTCTCTGGGGGTGAAATTCAGCTCATTACGAGTCAGAGGGCATAATCGTTTTTGGCATGCTCTGAGAAATGGATGTGCCTGTTACTGATCTAAGGAACCCAGGGCGCTACAGTGAAAATGTTATGCCACCTAGCAACAATGGCTGTGCCCCTGAGATGAATTGTTTGGGGAACGGGTCATATCAGAATGACTTTTAAATAGCTCATTTCTTTCAGCCTCCTGCTTCTCATCTGGGTGGCCTTCCCAGCTTAAATGCCACCCTCTGTCCCTTAAGGGGATATGAGTTTAAGCTTTGTGTGTCTGAGAAAGCATACACTCTTTCTATAGTTAAGGGAGCATCAGTTTTCATGAGGGGAAATGACTGCTATGTGTGGATACAGTAACTCAGCATCAAGGAAGAGCAGGGTCTGGGCAGTCACTATCTTTAGAAGCAACTTCTCAGTGCCTTCCTGAGGTGACAGACAATGGCTATGGTAGGAAACTAAGTTCCTATAGTATATTGGTCTTGCACTTGTGTTATACAGTTTAGGTGCACAAAACGTCAGGATACCAAAGAATTGTTGCTCTTGTATTCTATCAGGCAAGGAACACTTTTAACAAGGTAACTCTTGGCCATTATTAATAAAGATCCTCAGAGACACACACATCCCACAGCAAAGGGAATAATGTCTCCTAACTTGTATGCAAAGGTACTGGACAGACATGAGTGTTAACTATATGCTATAGAAAGTCATGCTTGGCTTCCTGTCATTGGTAAGCCAATTAAGCAAGTAATAGTGAACTATTCAATGGAGCCATTTTGGGGAGAGGAACGAGGAAACCCAGCGACCTACTCGCTTGGCCCACATTTCCAGAGTCCTGGGTATGAGGTTTAGTTTTAAATAGAAATGGAGTTGTTCTAGTCAGGATGTGGTCCTGACCATCACGGCTGTCTCAGCTCAGTCTCTCCTGCAAGGCACTCTGACAACTCATAAATCTCTTTCCATGAGACGAGCTTTCCCTCTGGCTGAGACTCCGCCTGAGTCTTTTTCTTCTGTCATCATGAGATTCCTGGGGAAATTCCAACATCGTGGGCCCCATTGTTTCAATAACGTAATTAGCCAAGAGGAGAGTCTTGAGTGTCTTTTTCTAATGTGCGGGAGAATTCCATTTCTGCCATAACAGCTATGTGAGTGCATCAAGTACCTTGGGATTAGGCGCTAATAAGATAGCCTAGAGGACCCTCCAAGTCACCACAAATGCCTGATTTGTTTATTTACTTCACAGGGCTGGGGATTGAACCCTCGCTGCAGACTTGCTAGGAAATCACTCTGTTCCACTCACTAAAGCGTCTTTAGAGGAAAGAGTAAGAGAGGGAGACTTGGACTATAAAAAAATGAGAGATCAATGTGACAGCAAAGACTAGTGATACAGCCACAAGCTAAAGAATGCAGCAACCACAAGAGCCTCCGGATGAGGCTGGAGCGACTTCTCCCTATGGCCTTTGGGTTGGACCAATCCCGTTGATATCTTGGCTCTATTTGTTATTTGTTATTTAGATAATAAAAAATATAAACTCAGGTATCAAGGTGACACAAACCCAGGTTCTAGCAGTCCTTTTGCCTCAGCCTCTTGAGTCCGGCCAACACTTTGACTTTGATGTAGTGAAAATGATCCCATGGATTTGTTTCCAATTGTAGGAGAAAAGAGTCAATGGTTTTGTGTTGTTGCTGACTGGCGGACTCCCTATGTAGTGTGGCTGACCTGCTCTCCTGCCTCCAGCTTCCAAGTGTGGCTGCAGGACGGCGTGCCCACTGCATCAGGCTAGTCTTGGCTGTTGCAATCCGCTATGTTACAGTCAGTGTTACGACAGCTTTAGGGAAGGGACACACTTTCGCACCTTGAGCCCGCGCTGAAGAGGAGCGTGAGCTGTGTAGGCACAGCCCCTCACTTTAAAGGGTCTCTAGGGTTTTTAAGATAAAAAAGGAGCCCAAGGTAGCTGTCATATTTACTCTGCTATAGCAGCGAGTGTGGTCTGTGTGGTTCGCTGGGAGACAAGCTCTGGAAAGATGCAGGCTGGCAAAGGGGCCTCCTGAAGTTTGGACACTCTCCTTGCATGAAAGAAAAATCCTCCAGCAGAGGCACTCCTGGCCCTTGGCCAGCCGGGATGGATTGAGCCAGGAATCCCCTGGGACCACTGCACGGAATTTGCTGAGAGTAATTCGGGAGTCTCTGGGGATCAGTGCGGGGAGTGTCACCCTCCCCTCACTGTCATCCTGACTCTGAGCAGGACGTCCCTTTTGTGCACACATTCCTTAGACTCCTCCTTTCGGTGACATTCTTCAGTTTGGAGCTGCCCCCGGGGGTAGCTCTCAGTGTGTCTTTGTAAACATTCCTGGATTGGGACACACAGAGTGCTTTGCCTTGGGCCCCACCAACCCCAGGGACCTTCTTGGAACCTCACTCTTGGACTGGACACATTGTTTTTGAGTTACACAGGAGAGGGACCATTTGCTGAGTTATCAACAAAAGCAGAGGGTCCGAGTGCAGTGCACAGGGCGTTTTGTAACCGTTGTCTCTTTAGATCCCTATAGTGCCTCCCAAGGGAGAGGAGCGCTGGTGTACAAACGAGCCAAGCGCCAGGAGACTTCAGTTCCTTGTTCGGGGTTGCCCATGTCAGCAGCAGAGCTGGGCTCAGGACCCAGGCAGGACTGATGCCAAGGCTCTTATTTCTCAAGACACAATCTGAAGGCAGCACAAGCTCCTGAACAAAATGTTCTGGGCAATCTTGCCTAGCCAAAGAGGAGAAACCCAGGCCGGACACTGTTCTCAAGTGGCCGGCAGAATTAGGCCCTGCTTTAAGGGTAGGGTTTTCTTTTAAACTACATTCTCAGTTCATTGTGAAAAAAAAAAAGATCTTGGCCCTTGGATCTGTGGCCTCTTGCTTGGTGCCCCGGTGGCATTCACTCGGTATTGCCCCTTTCACAGCGCTTCCCCAGAGACATGCATCTCCTGCAGCTGCTGGTCACTCTGGCTGCTTTTCTCTCTGTATCCATGGCTGCCCAGCTCTCTCCTCCCTCCCCTGGTCCAAGAATATCTATCAAAACTTGCTCCGCAGTGGCTGGGAGAAGGAAGAAGGCCCAGCCTGAGTCGCGTTTATGAAAGTTTTCCACTAAAGTCAGCAACAGCTTAAATTCAAACCAGGCCCAAGCCGCACAATCTCCATATGAGTTGTTCATCAAAGGACCAAACAGAGGAAATCTGAGCCGGGACCGGAGTCTGGCTTAAAAGCCTCCAAGTGATTCCTTTTGGTAAGGAAACTATTTCCTATGTCTGCACACGCTCAGGAAAACTGCCTGCTTGGCTCTCAGTTCGGGTTGTTGGCCTTTTAGCCAGTGTTTGAGCCAGTGTTTGTATTTAATCGTTAAGTATGGAAATGTCTGCTCTGCACTACTCATGATGCCTGCACATACACGTCCAAGCACACATGCATCTGTGCGGGGATCCCATAAAGAGTTAAATGTTGCCTCTGCACTGCTTAAACTAGGTTTAGTGTAACAAGCCAGGGTTAGGGGTTAGGAGGAGGGGTTTCTCAGTAGCAGAGCACTTCCCTAACAGCCACAAAGCCCTGTTTCAGCTCCAGTTCCAACGCAGGCAGGAAGGAGAGAAGCAGTCTGTTCAGCTGCCAGCATAGTGGCAGTTCAATCATGTTTGCCGTGGACATTGAAATCAAAAGCAGGCAAGCTGTGTGCGTGCTGACCTCTGACAACTTAGGCTGAGCTGTGACTTGCCTGCTGTCTGGACAGGGTCGCAGTGACAACAAGGAGGAGCCACCACACAGGAGCACTCCTTGAAGCTACTCCCCGCCCACCTCAGGCTCTCCAGCACCTTCTGCAAACAGCTCTCAGCCTTCTTCGAAGTCATCAGGAAGGGCTTTTGTCACCTGCCTTCCAGCTCTCCTGTCTGTGGGCTCTGAAGAAACTCACCCCTGTGGGGGACAGATGACTAAGGACGCTCCAAGGCATTTTCTGAGCATGCATTTTCTCTTTGGACCTCTGTCTCTCCCGATTTTTTTTTCTGGTTTCAATTTGTATTTTTCCTTCCTTCCTTCCTTCCTTCCTTCCTTCCTTCCTTCCTTCCTTCCTTCCTTCCTTCTTTCTTTCTTTCTTTCTTTCTTTCTTTCTTTCTTTCTTTCTTTCTTTCTTTCTTTCTTTTGGAGTGTAATCAGATGTTTAGAAATTCAAACTGGGAAAAGCTCTTATCTCAGTTGCTTCCAATATTGGTCCCTGTGGTTAGTTTTCCATCTCCAGCCAGACTTCCTTCAGTGTGGCTCCAAGGGCAGATAGGTGGAGAGTCTGTCCCCTGACTGTTGTCTGGAGTATCTTAGAACACCTGACCATGAGTAGTCCTTAGCTTTTTTCCTTCTGCCCTCAAGGACCCCAGCTGGGAAAGGAGATTTGGGTACCTGTGCCCACTGCACCTCTCAGAGGGCAAAGACTATTTTTAAGAGACTTCCCTTCGGAGCAATGGAAGACAGCTTCTGGGTAATCCATCTATGAGACAAAAGCCTACAGTATTCGCTTCAGGAGCCTTTTACATATATATATATATATATATATATATATATATATATATATATATATACAAGCAGTCACAGTTTTGTCTAGTGTCTGGCTTTCTTTGCATTAATTAGTGGAAAATAAATCATGTGGGTATTTCTCCTTTCTCTTTCTCAGCAGGATGGGTGTGTGATTGTGTCTCTTTCCTAATGGTGTGAGGTGTGATGATATTTCATTGGTATTTTAATAAATAAAGCTTCCCTGAAGGTCAGTGCAAAGCAGCCACATTAGTTAGCCATAGAGGCCAGGCAATGGTGCACACCTCTAATCTCAGCACTATAGAGAAATATAAGACAGGATGAGTCAGGAACTCTCTCTCTCTCTCTCTCTTTCAGTCTGAAGTTTTCATAGCAGTTAAGAGCTCTCGAGTGACTTGGCTGCTTTGCTTTTCTGATCTTCAGGTTGAACCCCAATATATGCCTCTGCTTTTTATTAATCACACCACATTTGGCACCTAATGTTTGGGGTACAAATTCACAAAAAAGTCGTTTGCCTGTGGCTTTTTAGTTACTGGCACAGGCCAGAGCTGCACATGGGGCCCAGCCCCACCTGGCTAGGTTTATTTTTTCTTTTTTCCCCAAGCTCTGAGAGAGTTTGGGACTTTTTTGTTGTAGCCTCTCTGAAACAGTCTCCAGCTGTCACCCATACTCCAGAAGTACCTGGGCTCCAAATGCCACAGGACTCATGTGCCCTGGAGTGGCTGGTTCTGCCTTCAGGTAGCCCCCTTCACTGCTCAACATTACATGTGCTTTTTCTGAACAATCACCAGATTGTTTTTTTAAACAGCCCCCCCACCTCTCCACCATGGCTTGTGGGCTCTCCCTGAACCCCTTCTTAGGCTGCTGACAAACTAGGTAGCTTTCTTGAAGTCCAGGCAGACTCTTACTGTTCTACACAGTTGATTTGGTAAGGCAACTGGGAATTCTTAAAGGGAAGAATTAGTTAAAAGAGAGAGTTTTTTCCCACATTAAAAAAAAATGAGAAAAATCATTACAATGAAGGTATGACGTCATGCTAGACAGTTTGAAAATGGAATGATTAAATAAGAGGATATCTAATTTAGATGGGATTTTGTAATGTTAATTGTAAGCATTATCAGCTTCATTGTTTTTGTCTTATCACTAAAAAAAAGGTTAATCTGAGTGCTAAGATACAGGCATTAGAAGAATCTAATAAATAGATCAAAGATATATTCAAATCCAGACAGAAGAATTTCATGGAGAACCAATTTTAGTATTTCACTATAAGAATAAAGAGGAACCGCCTAAGGTTTTCAGACAACCTACCTTAATATATCCAGTAACCTTACAGAAACTGCCAAATATCAGAGGCTCTGTTACACTTAACTGAACTCCTGTGCCTATGTCAGATTTAAGGAGATTCAAGGAAGCGATAGTCTCATATGGCATGCATTCACCTTTTTGAAGCAAATATTAAACTCATGGTCAGTTTGTGATAGAATTATCCCTAAAGAGAATTGGTTAAAGGTGTTTTAGAGCCAGACCCACAATTACAATGATATTCCTGGTTCAGAAAAGAAGCAAGGATTATTGAACAACAGAGTAAAGAAGGGGATAGAAAAATCTCCCAATATCAAATTCTTGAAAGTAGACTATGCTACTATAGAAAAGCAAGCAGTATATTATGACCACACCCTGGATATATTCTGCACAGTAGCTTTGAATGCTTGGGACAGAATTGGAAAAATAGACAGAAAATTGAGTCATTTACTAAAGTTATATAGGGCCCAAAGGAAGTATTTACAGATTTCATACAAAAATCAACTTCAGAAGCTACACATATAATAACTGAATATCTGGATTTTGAGAATGCCAATAGTCTATGCAAAATCATAATTAGGCTGTTAAAGACAAGGTCAGAACCTGTGGATGAATGGATCCAAGATATAATTAATATTGAATCTCATGAACATGTTGATACATAGATAGGAGAGGTGATTTTCAGAGGTTTGAGAAAAAAATCAAAATGTCAAATGTTATAATTCTGGCTGATAAAGTCATCTTAAAAGAGAATGTAGACAGGGAATTTCAGAAACTGTTGAGATAGGAGTGGCGGAGCTGCGTCCCCGGCACCCAGCCGCCCGCATGGCTAGCTTATGCCCCGAAATAATTACACGGAAACTGTATTCTTTTAAACACTGCCTGGCCCGGCTAGTGCCAGTTTCTTATTGGCTAGCTCTTACATATTAATCTAACCCATTTCTAATATTCTGTGTAGCCCGTGAATGAGGTGGCTTACCAGGGAGGATCTTAACCTGTGTCTGTCTGGAATGGGAGAATCATGGCGACTCCTTGACTCAGCTTCTTTTTCCCAGCATTCTGTTCTGTTTATTCCACCCACCTAAGGGTTGGGCTATCAAGGGGCTTAGGCAGTTTCTTTATTAATCACCCCCAAATCAAGAAACAGTGCTTTTTCTAAGAATAATTCGTTCAGAGTGCCCCTCCCTTCTGAATTATGTGGAAAGTATGACAAAGGTAGGCATTGGACTAATGAATGTAGACCAATGAGAAATATTCAAGGTAATCATTTGCCTTTGGGAAGCTCCATGGCAGGGCCCTCATAGGCCCCTATGCCAAATCTAGTTCAGTTGTTTCCTGCCATTGTGGAGGAAACTCCTTTCTAGAGCAATTAAAAAATCTAATACCTATTGTAAGAAACCATACTGCTCTGGATGGTTGAACAGCTATAGAAGAAAGAACAAAAAATTCAGGAGAAAAAAATAAAGCAAGTATTCTGGCAAATTTCTGTAAATGAACAAAGACCAAAGTTAAAAATATGAATAAATGACATTGTCATTGAAGGTGTGGTAGACACAGGTGTGGATATAACAATTACTTCATCAGAATCTTGGCATTCAAATTGGCATCTTCAGAATGTAAATGTTCAGTTTTTAGGGATTGGAACTCTATCTCAGGTAAAGTACAGGATAAGATGGGTTGGATGTACAGGGCATTTGAAAGAAGGACAGAGAAGAAAATTAAAACCATATGTAGCTAACATAGCAATGAATTTGCAGAGACATAATTTGTTACAGCAATATAATACTTAGATTAACATTCCCCTAATCTCAGAAACAAACCATAAATTAATGTATGTTTCTGGAGAAAATATTACATAACATTAAAAAGAACAATCACCAACCATTCAGGTAGTACAAGAACAGGACACAGCTGCTACTGATATTTCAAAGCACAAGCAGCCCTACCTTTAAAATTGTTGACAAGAAAACCTGTATGGATTAAGTGAAGACCTATAATAATAGAGAAATTGCAGACTTTAGATCAGCTGGTACAGGAGCTCA
Organism: Alexandromys fortis; assembly: GCF_014885135.2. NCBI lineage: Eukaryota > Metazoa > Chordata > Mammalia > Rodentia > Cricetidae > Alexandromys > Alexandromys fortis. Next base: position 4,507,658 of record NW_026068000.1, read on the forward strand.
GCATATTGAAGAATCAACTAGCCCTTGGAATTCTCCTGTATTTGTTAAAAAGAAATTTAGAAAATGGAGAATGGTAACAGATCTAAGTGCTATTAATAAGGTGATTCAGCCAATGAACTCTCTATAGTCTGGACTTTCTTTGCCTTCCTTATTACCTAAAGGAGGGCCTCTTTTGGTTATTGATTTAAAAGACTGTTTCTTCACTATTCCTTTACAAGAAAAGTACACAGGAAAAAAATGCCTTTGCAGTGCCTACTTATAATAATTCTCGGCTTGCTAAGAGATATCAGTGGAAGGATCTCCCACTACAAATATTAAATAGCTCCATCCTGTGCCAATATTTTACAAGTCAGCCATTGGAAATGATATGTAAGCAATATTCTGAATCTATAGTTTACCTTTACATGATGACATTTTACTATATAATTCAAATGTAGATAATTTAGAAAAGAATGCATGAAGAAGTAAAGAAAAATTTGCCTTGTTGGAATTAAAAATTGCTCCTGAAAAAAATACAAAGAGAAGATTCTATTAATTATAAGTTATAAAATAAGTTTTCAAAAAATTAGACCCCAAAAGGTGCAAATTAGGAGACACCAATTACAGACTCTTAATGACTTCCAAAGATTGCTAGGAGACATTTCCCAACTATGGTGCACTTTTGGTATAGGTCCTGATGAGCTGATTAATTTAAACACAGCCTTAGAGGCTGACAAGAATTTAAATAGTCCCAGAAAATTATCAGCTGAAGCTGAGAAGCAATTGGCTTTCACTAAAGAGAAATTATAGAAGGCACACGTGAACTGTGTGGATCTGAATCTTAACTACATTCTGGTCATATTTCCCTTCAAACGTTCTCCTAAGAAATTTTAATGTTGAGGAAAGATATTATCTTAGAATGTATCTTTTTACCACATAAACCAAGTAAAAATTAAAATCGTATGTGGGAAAGGTCTCTGAAATAATTCTACAAGGAAAATTGAGACTTTTGTCATGAGTAGACCTAGCAGAAATTATAGTAACTTTTAATGATCAAATTGATAAATTATGGGAAGAAAGTAAACTCTGGCAAAGAACTTAACTTATAGTAATTTTGGGGGAGAAATTAATACCAGCTATTCCAAGCAAGAGAATTCAACTTATGAAGAGAACTAACTCGATCTTTTCTTGTATTGCATGGAACACACCAATAAATAGAGTTCCTACATTCTATGTTGATGCAAATAAATTAGAAAAGGCAGGTTACAAATCAGGAAATTTACATAAAGTGGATCAAAGCCCTTATGATTCTGTCCAAAAGTGAGATTTACATGCTATTCTTATGGTACTAAAAGATTTTTTTTCCTTTGGTTTTGAAAGTTTTTTTGGTTTCTTTTTTCTTTGTTTTTTATCTTTCTTTTTTTGTAACAGAAGGAGCAGGCTGCTTGTTGTCCTGGCCTCACAGCTATCTTACACCAAAAATAATCACACAGAAACTGTATTCATTTAAATACTGCCTGACACATTAACTCTAACTTCTTTTTTTTTAATGCTTGGCTTTTTTTTTTTAAATATTGATTTATTTATTATGTATACAATATTCTGTCTGTGTGTATGCCTGCTGGCCAGAAGAGGGCACCAGACCCCATTACAGATGGTTGTGAGCCACCATGTGGTTGCTGGGAATTGAACTCAGGACCTTTGGTAGAGCAGGCAATGCTCTTAACCACTGAGCCATCTCTCCAGCCCCCCTAACTCTAACTTTTTATTGGATAATTCTTACATCTTAATTTAATCCATTTCTATTAATCTGTGTATTGCCATGTGACTGTATGTGACTGTGGCTTACTGGCAAGATTCTAACCAGCATCCATCTCAGGCAGGAGATTCATGGTGTCTGCCACTATGCCCTTCCCAGTATTCAGTTCTGTCTTCTCCACCTACCTAAGTTCTGCCCTATCAGGCCAAGCAATTTCTTTATTGATTAACCAATGAAGCAACACAACAGAAGGACCTCCTACACCATTTCCCCTTTTCTGTTAAAAAGAAAAGGAAGGCTTTAACATAGTAAAATTACATATAACAAAACAGTTATCAAGCAAGAATTACAGTTACAATATTTATATCTACTTTATCTTTTATCATAACAAAGGAAAACTATAACTATTCTTCAATGCTATCAAAGACTTTATAAGGATATAATGTTACCTATGTAAACTGGAAGTGCATTATAAACAACTTCAAAAACTCTAGAATTGACAGAGACATCTCTCCGCCTGAACAGTCACCCAAAGTTCTTCTGCACTGTTGGTGCATCCATCTTTAGTCTACAGGCCCATAGTATCCAGCAGATTTTTTCATGAAGCAGGAAATTTCAAAGACAGTTTCAGTCACTTTCTTCTGTGTCCTTCAGAATGTCTTGCAGACTCTTTCATGAATGAGGACCCCCAAAATATCATCTCACCTTTAGGCAAGTTCAGCAGCCTTCTCTTTGTGGGTTCTTCATGTCCAGTTTATGCAACAATTCAGGCAAGAGCAGTTTCTTGACCAAATGGCTAACAAACTCCATAAGGAGCTTCTTTGATGCCCATCTTTCTCTTGAAGTAGCTGGTGCTGCCATGAGCAGATGTGTCTCATTGTCATGAAAAACCCTAAGTTATTAAAACATTTTCAACGCCATATTCTGTAGTCTTTGAAGGATATGAAGAATACCTATCTGAAATATATCTATGCACATCTATAAAATCTAACATGACTACAAATGACTATTATAGATGATTATCTATTAATCTATATTTTTAAATTATACTTTACATTTTTAAATGAGCTACACAATCACAATACCTTAATCAAGATCAGAAATACATATACATATAACAAAATTGACCTTAAATTTGTATCAACAAATCAAGATTTATTTCAATGCAAATTATTCATATCTATATCATATCCTCCTTTAAATATAAATGAACATTTATAATCAATAATTGGGAATATGGGCACAGTTTTTTTCTCTCCAAACTGCTTCCTGCTACATGGGGGCACTGTTAAATCAGGTCCTTTATGGTGTATCCTGTGTGCTAGGTTCATCTCAGTCAGCAGTTGGGTGAAGCATTTTCTTTGTGGGAGTGTTCACAGCAACCTTTCAGGGGGTCTTGTTCCATGAAACCATATCAGTGTAGAAGCAATCCACAGGTTCTCATCTTCTGTAAAAACAAAAGAAGACCCTCTTTTCCAAAGCACCATATCCTTAGACCCAAATTCTGAAGTCAACATACCTTTATAATATACAGTCCATACAATGAAATGTGTCTCTGTACAAAAACACAATAATATACAGAATCGAGAATCTCTCTGAATTTTCCATTTTTACTTGGCTTATTTTTTTACTTCCTTTAATCTATGATTATCTGTACTCTGTCTCTTTAAAGACTTTACCCGTTTTTTTAAAGCATTAATTTTATTTTATGACTCTGCATACTCTTTAGCTTTTCTCTCCCAAGCCAATGTACATTTAGAGGTCTTTTATATCTGATTCTGTCCTATTGTGAATCTGTAATTCTTTACTGTCCAGGAGCACTTCTTAAAATGCTAAAAATCTTCTTAAAAACTCCAGGTGCACCCTTGCTGGGGTAATACAGTACAGCCTTTTTGCCTGCCCAATCTAAAACTTAAGCTGTGCTGTTATTATGGTAAATATGGTAGTTTCTGCCTATGCTCTGCAGAGTTCAGCATGGTGGAGACGCTTGTGTCTCTGAGACACATGCATTGCCTCTCTATTAGGCACACAGTGAGTCTACGTTTCCATCAAGCAAGCTGTAGCACTTACTCATAAACCCCATCCAAATGCTCTGTCTCCCGCAAGAGAGACACTAGCAGCATAGCTCAGAAAACCGCCACTTTTTCCTGCTGTGACTGCTGAGTCAGGAAATTCTCTCTGTGGCATCCCACCAACAAACATCAAAAAGCTGTGTTAAACTCATCCCACCAACAAACATCAAAAAGCTGTGTTAAACTCTATATTTGTGTCTAGAATTCCTTTTCAAGCCCTCTCAGGTTTTACATGGAGTTAGTTGACCACGTTGAAGGCATCAAATGCTCCAAGGTGTTAGGGCCCCTTGTTTGTCCCAGCTGTCTGGCTAGCTTACACCCGAAATAACAACGGAGAAACTGTATTAATTAAATTACTGCTTGGCCCATAAGCTCTAGCCTCTTATTGGCTAACTCTCACATCTTGATTTAACCCATTTCTATTAATCTGTATATCACCATGAAGCTGTGACTTACTGGGAAAGATTCAGCATGTCTGACCTGGCGTCTCCATGGCCGCTCTCTGACTCTGCTCTCTTTCTTCCCGAATTCAGTTCTGTCTTCTCTGCCTACCTAAGTTCTGCCCTACCCAGACAAGCAGTTTCTTTATTGATTAACCAATAAAAGCAACAGATAAACAGAGGACTTCTTACACCATTTTTTATTGAGCTCTATATTTTTCTCTGTTCGCCTCCTTGCTTCTCCTCTCCCCCTTCAACCCTCCCCCAAGGTCCCAATGCTCCTAATTTACTCAGGAGATCTTGTGTTTTTCTACTTACCATGTAGAATAGTTCTATTTAAGTCTCTCTTAGTGTCCTTATTGTTGTCTGAGTTCTCTGGGATTGTGGTTTGTAAGCTGCTTTTTTTTTTTTTTTTTTTTTTTTTTTNTGTTTAAAAACCACCTATGAAGGAGTACATGTGATAATTGTCTTTCTGTGTCTGGGTTACCTCACTCAAAATAATGTTTTCTAGCTCCATCCATTTTCCTGCAACATTCAAGATGTCGTTACCTTCTATGTAGTACTCCATTGTGTAAATGTACCACATTTTCCTTATCCATTCTTGGGTTGAGGAGCATTTAGGTTGTTTCCAGGTTCTGGCTATGACAAACAAAGCTGCTATGAACATAGTTGAGCACATGTCCTTGAGAATCTCTGAACATAATTACTGGCTCACAATATGCAGAAAGAGTTATTTTGCATATTGAAACCACTGAATTTATACCAGATGATACAGAATTGACTTTATCATTTTTTCAGTTACAAGATACAATGAGGAATAGGAGTCATCCCATATACATAACACATCTCTGATCCCAAATGTGTCTGCCAGGTTCCCTATCACAAGGTAATGCAGAAATCAATCAATTATTGATTGGAAATGTGCTGAATGCTTCAGAAATTCATAAAAAAACATATCAATTGCAAAGTCTTTTTTTTAAAAAAAAAAGTCTTTTCCATTATGTGGCAACAAGCCAAGAGAATTATAAGGAAAAGTCCTACTTGTTCTTTATATGACCAAACACCACTACCCACAGGAAGTTACCCAAAGGGTACTTAAAGAAATGAAATCTGTCAGATGGATGTGTTCCATTTTGTAGAATTTGGAAAACTAAAATGTGTACATCACACTGTTGATAGCTATTCAGGTTTTTAATGGGAAACTGCTTTTAAGTTCAGAAAAAACTGATTTGGTAATCATGCATTGGCCATCATGAATATACCTGCACAAATAAAAACAGACAACGCTCCAGCATATGTCTCTAAGAAAATAAAACAGGCTTTTTGCTTATTATATATATTTTATTATAATAATATAATAAAACATATATCATGTATATCACACAATTCTACAGTTATAGAAATATTGAAAAGAACTCTAAGCTATATATGAAATAAACAGAAAGGGAAGATAAATATACCCAGATATAGATCACATAATGGTTTATTAACTTTGAATTTTCTAAATGCTAATGAGAAAGGAACAACAACTGCTGAGAGACATTGGATGATAGAAAAAACCCATAGGATTAAATCAGCCAATACACTGTAAAAATGTACTGACCTCAGAATGGAGACCAAGACACTTGTTATGTTGGGGATGGGGTTTTGCTTTTGTTTTCACAGGAGAAGAAAAGCTATGGATACCATCAAAATTGCTAAAGATTCAGTTTGAACAAGAGATACTTCTTAATTAGATGAGATGATAGTTTATTAAGCACCTTGGCTGTTTAAATTAAACTAACCTATAAAACTAACAAATGTTTTTCATTTGATCAGATATAACTTGACAAAATAGAGTCTCCCCAAAGTTAGAGTTGGGTAAATGTTTTGTTTCTATCTTTTCAGGAGAATGAAGATATCCAGTTAAGGAATCTGGGTAAATTACTGGGGAAATGAGACATCAGATGAAAAGAACAAATCATCCAGGAAACAAATATCTCAAGAAAAGTAGAAAATTGGCCTATTAGATATCATATTTCCAAAAGGTTAAAATTTCATAAATCTTCCCAGATGCTCGTTTTTGCTGCTGTCTACGGATATATAATGCAAGTGATCATTTTGTAGTTTCAGTCTCCTTAAAGCTGACTTTGGAGTAGAGAGTGGCTCTCTTTTTCTCTAAACCCAAGCATGCTTATTAAAGTGAAACCCAAATCTCTGTCTCATGTCAGTGGAGCCATATGATATGGGACATAAGAAAAACAATTTTTTAAATATATTTTATTTACTATATATAGTGTTCTGTCTACATGTTTGCCTGAATGATAGAAGAGGGCACCAGATCTCATTACAGATGGTTGTGAGCCACCATGTGGTTGCTGGGAATTGAACTCATGACCTCTGGAAGAGCAGCCAATGCTTTCAACCTCTGAGCCATCTCTCTAGCCCCCCAAAAAAAAACAAAATTTAAATACTATGTTATTGCTACTAATCTCATAATCCTTTGAGTTTATATAGATTCTTTAACTGTTTTTCTTTATAAGATTAATATATATATTTCAGACTTTTGTCATAATATTAATGGCCATATAGAGCACTAACTAATTCTAGACAAATGTTTCATCTTCCTTCCTCTACATGATTTCAGGTTTGAGTCTCTGTCAACCGTTTTCTGCAGTGAACCATGAGCATACCTAATAGCAACCTTTGAAATTTCCAAAAGGAGGATGGGGCCTCACAATAACGATTCTTCCAGAACCACGTTAACACCACTAAGCTGAAAAACAGCACCTAAACGACAAACTGCTCAGAACAATTTTGAAGTGGCTAGTTGAAATGATCCAGCCTAACAGACTACTCTAGCCAGGACTTGATACAAGCCATGCAATTTCCCATTATGCAGAGACTGAACAACGAATGATACAGATACCCCTCCTAGGACTTGACAATTAACCCAAATATTTTTCATGATCCCCTAAAAATACAATCACTCCCAGACAGCAGTAAGTAAATTTAAGAATAAGAGACCCACATTCCTAAGAGGTAGGGTGAGTAGTTTTGGTGTTCAATGGGTTATAGATATTTGTCATTGTTTAAGGGGGTTGGTTATCAGTTTTTATTGGTTATGACCAGGAGGAAAATTGAACAAAGGAGATTAGATTCAGAGTTCTTGTTTTGATAAAATGAGGTGTGTGTAACACAGATATGACAGAATAAAGGGGTAGATTATTGAATCTACTTTTTAAAGTAACTACTAGTTTTACATGTTTTAGATTGGATTTGTATTTTTGCCTGTTGTTTACAATTTTTGTATAATGATACAAATTTGAGATTAATTTTGTTAGAGCATATGTACATACATTTCTACTCTTGTTCAGGTATTGCACCTATACAACTCATTTAACAATGTAATGTAAATTTCTAGTCCTTGAAAATTATTATTATCAACTGTTTAGGATAATAAGGAAATGGAGGTTAGTAGTTAGTATTATAATTGAACTTGTAGCCAAATTAGTTTTGTTTTCAGGGTCAAACAAAGACATTTTAGATAAACAGGTCTTCTCCAAACACTTCAGAGAGCTACAAACTATGGCATTTAAGATTTTTTAATAACATCTGTTCTTTTTTATGACTATGAGATATTTTTGCTCCTGGAAGCACCAATCTACTTGAGAAAAGATGCCGAGCATAAAAAAAAAAAAA
>NW_026068000.1:4515626-4600950 GCF_014885135.2 Alexandromys fortis
AAAAAAAAAAAAAAAAAAAAAAAAAAAAAAAAAAAAAAAAAAAAAAAAAAAAACCTCCACATGGAGTTTACTCTCTTTGTGGCAAAAGTAAGTAAGCCACTGGGCAAAAAAGTGCCCTTGCCTCATCTGCTGACAGTATGCTGTCCTAATAGAACAAACAGGACACAAAAGAAAGTGACTGCCAAACCTTGCTCTAACAAGGTGGGACAGTCCTTCAAAAACCTTGTGTCATAGGAAAGTCTGTCAGATATTGTAGGCCTATAGGCCAAAGATGTATGTCCCAATATTGCAGAGGAACTTTGGGCAATTTCTAGGCAGTCAGCTGTTTTTGTCATTTCTCACAATTTTTAGAAGCTGCTTCCTTGCACTTCCTGCTTGCTCAGTTAATATTATTTCCTTCTTGGGTCTCTGAGAAAGCTGAAAACTAGATAGTTATAGTTTTCCTGTTAACCAGATGCAGAGAACAAGTTTTGATTAAAAGTAAATTAGTTCATATCTTTGGACTCACCAAAATAAGCTAGATATGGAGTTTTTTTCTCTGGATTTGTCAAATGCAAATGGACTAGACATTGTTGGTGTATTTATTCCCTGTATATATTGTATATAGTTATTGTACTTATTGTATATAGTTTTTCTTATATTAGTTATAGCCTTCATTTTTTATTTTAGACAAAAAAAGGGGGAATGTAGTAAGATTTCATTTGTATTTTAACAAATAAAGTTTGTCTGAAAGTCAGTGCAAAGCAGCCACACTAGTCAGACATGCAGGCCAGGCAGTGGGCCGCACACCTTTAATCCCAGCTGCTATACTAGTTAGCCATTAGAGGCCAGGCGGTGGTGATGCATGCCTCTAATCCTAGCACCACAGAGGAATGTAAGGTGGCATGAGTCAGAAACTCTTGCAGCCGAAAGATTTCATAGAGGTAAGAGCTCTCTAATGGCTCGTCTGCTTTTGTTTTTCTGATCTTCCGGCTGAACCCTAATATCCGTCTCTGGGTTTTTGTTAATCGTGTTACAGTGAGGGAGGGGTAGGACATTTCCTGATCCACAGCATATCTCTAGAGAAATGATCCCAAACTGTGCTCACTGTGGGCATAGTAGAAGGTTCTGGCTGATGACCTGTGCTTATACTCCACCAAACTGCTAGTTAGTTCTCTTTCTAAGTCTTTCTCCATGAAACCTGAGACTCAGGAAACATTCAAATGGCTTTTATGGTTTTGGAACAAGAGAAGCACCCGAATGAGTAAGTGACACACTAGCCGGAGAGTAGGACTAGTTCTAAAGCTTACTCCATGAGATCAGGGATCAGAAACCACGTGGGGCAATGAGCTGTCTTTCCCCTAGAGGGGAAGAAACCTTAGATTTCTGTTCCTTGAAAACAGAGATCTGCCTGATTCCAATTTAGCAATTTCCTACCTTTACTCACTAAGGGAAAAATATATCCATCAGTGAAAATGTGTCTGCTGCTCACTGCATTGTCGACTTACCACAAATGTCCACACAGGAACCATGTCCTCTCTTCCCTTGGATGTTCAGGAGTGATTTCCCAAATCTCATAGAGTTGGGTAGTCCAGCAGGAATTCACCCAGCTGAATAGGGCTGTCATTCCAGGACATACCCTCCTGTGTGCCTCCCGCCTCCACTTTGTGAATTGACTTGGGTTGTTGCTCTCATTTTGAAAACATCACTTTCACTTTCTCCATTGCTAGTCCCTGACATACCCAATTGGGATTTTTTTTTTTTTTTTGCTTTTAAATATCCTTCTACACCGACTATTTTCCCCCTAGCAATAATTTTCATCTTCAAACTCATTTTGGGCATTGGTGTGATTCCAAAGAAGGGGTCCCCAAACACCTAAAGGTCCTGAAGGTACTAATGGGAGTCACATAGTTTCCATATTTCATAAAACCTAGTGGAAAGCACAAGTATACTCATGGTAAGGTGGCAGAAGAAACTGTTGACATGCCTCTGATTTGATTAAAAACATCTGAATGACTTGTGTGGCTGGGAAAGTTATCAGTGTCAGCCTGGTAAAGCTCAGAACCGTTCGTAGAATATGTTAGATACCTTATTATTAACTGTGATTGCAGGCAGTATGTGGTGGGAGGTGCTGCTGGACAGTCCACTTAGAGGCTGAGACAGTCAAGAATCAGTGTTCTGTAGTCATGAATGACCCCCAGTCCTCCTGGGCCAGAGTGTTTGCTTCTGATATTTTTTCAGAAGGAAGGGGGATGGGCAGAGAAATGTGCAGTGACCCTGGGGGTCTTACAGGATGCCCTCTCTGACTTTTTCATTGCTTTCCTCTTTCCATGGAACAGGAACTCGATGGAGATTCCAGGGAACTGGTAATTCTCATCAGCACCTTGTTTTTACTGATCTAGGAAATAAAGGGACATGACCTCCTTTGTTCCTTCACGCCACTCTTAGGAGAGGAAGAATAAACTAAGTATTCTCAATGCTCAAGTCCTTGGAGGATTATTCCCTGTAAAAACAGCTTGTTATTTCCTATTAGTCTAAAAGAAAAAAAGCAAGAATCCAAAGACAAAGATATATATATATATGCATTTAAAGACACAGATGTATATGAGCACATATGCATGTATACACATACATATGGAAGTACTGTCTAAATAGGGTTGTATATATTTGTATACATATAGCCAGATAAATAGAAATCTATGTATGCCCATATACATATTTATGTCTAATACATACACAGACACTTAATGACTTGCATACTTGCACATATATGAACATGCACCGTTTTTGTCTATTTTGTTTGGGGTCTGATTTATCAGTAATTAGTGTTTTACTAGGAAATGAATTGTATGTGAATCACACAGGCACTCCTGAAATTACAGATCAGATTTTAGCACTGGGTGTTTCCAAAATCCCTGCAGAGCACAATGCCATCTTCATATTCATATTCAGATCTGTCAGGACACCCGGATAGTTCATTTGATCACATGGATTTCCATTCTAGGTCTTGAGAGACAGAAATCCAGCCATCGCAGGGAGTTGGGGCAATTACACGAGTCAGCTCTCCAGTCTCAGTGGATGTCTTCTGGGTTACCACGGGGGACGCAGGCTGGTATGAGGTTTAATCAGGCACTAACAGCACCTTGCTGGGAACTTCATGGTTGATAAAGGCAGCAGCATTAGACCCACTAGCTTCTTCTTTTTAAAGGGAAAGCAGCCTCTTTTGAAATGTAAGAAAGGCAGTCTTTGTTGCAAGGTACAGCGGGCAGTGAATCTGAGAGGAGTCGTGATGGAGTCCTTTCATGGTTTCCAGCATTTTCCAGGGTATTGATAATAATGGGGAAAACATGCCCAAGGCTACATTTTTAAATGTCCGGGGCCTGCTTGCCCTGTGGACCCCGTTGCTGGGCTGCCCCTTATGTGGGGTTCACAAGGACACTTTTCTTTGTCCTGCTGCTTCATCAATGATGTTATCACAATAACCAGCTTCTTGTACCATTGATTAGCTGGATCCATAAGAAAGAGAGAGACAGACAGCAGACAGAATTATGATTACTGGGCCTCTTCTGGGTGTAGCTGCTCTCATATCTATGGAAGTGATTTTGAAGTTCTAGTCTTGAACTTGTTTCAGTTCTATTAACCCTTTAGGAGGTTTTAATCTTACTGGAGCTAGGAAGTACTGAGAGTCCTGTTAAATAAAAGCTTTAGCTAGGAATGTCACAACATACTCCTACACCTAAGACATGGCATCACAAGTTCAAAGTCAGCCTGAGCTGTATAGTGAGTCCCTGTCTCAAAAACCAAAACCAAACAACCCTTAATTTTTCTATTTATTTACAGGTTGATTGTATACTTTTCCATAAAAAACAAGACATGAAAGAGACCAGACATACAATCTCAGCACTTGTGAGGTAAGAATGGGAGGACCAAGAGATCAAGGTCATCTTCAGCTGTGTAGTGAATGTGAGTCCAGCCTGGAATGCATGGGTCCTAGAAAGGCAAAGAGAATGTAAATTGCCCTCACAATCTCATAAGGAGTGGTACTACTAGGAGGTGTAGCTTTGTTGCAGTAGATATGGCCTTGTTGGAGAAAGTGTGTCACTGTGGAGATGGGCTTTGAGGTCTCCTATGCTCAAGCTATGCCCAGTGTCTCAGTCTACTTCCTGTTGTAGGTGAAGATGTAGGATTCTCAGTTCCTTCTCTAGCACCATGTCTACCTGCATGCCACCCTGTCCCACGATGATGATAATGGACCAAACTTCTGAAGACATAAACTACCCTAATTAAAGATTTTCCTTTATAACAGTTGCTGTGGTCATGGTGTCTCTTCACAACAACAGAAACCTTAACTAAGAAAGATAGGAAGAAAAAGGATGAAAGAAGATGTCAAAAACCACTCAGACAAGAGGCAAAACCCAGAATTATACTAGACAAAAAGAAGAGGTGGTTTTGTGGTTCTATAGCAGAATCCAAGTTTCCTAATTGACAACCACCACCCTAACATCAGTGGGGTGTGTGTGTGTGTGTGTGTGTGTGTGAGAGAGAGAGAGAGAGAGAGAGAGAGAGAGAGAGAGAGAGAGAGACAGAGAGACAGAGAGACAGAGAGAGAGAGAGAATCACATGTGTCTACTGGATGATCACAAGCTAAGATTGCTTTTAACAAAATAGCACAGGAGTCCAGATAACCATGGGTGTAAGACACACATTGCAACAGCAGAGAGGAAATGGCATTTGTTTTACAACTGGCTGTGACCAGAATTCCAGAACCCACAGGCATCCTCTTTCCTCTCATTTGCCTCTTTTCTCTTCCTTCCCATGTCCCTTTTCCAGCATTGGAGCACTTGGCCCTGTTCATGCTTCTCATTGGCCACAGCAACTGGGTGTTACAAGTCTGGGTCTCATTTGTCCCTGACAACATCTGTCACTTATCACCAGGTGTCATCAAAGACACATTTGAAGTGCCAGGGATGTAGCTCAGTTGGTGTGGCACTTACCTAGCTCACTCCTAGGTTTGACCTTATCACCAACTGAAACAGGTCGTGCCTGCCTGAAACCCTAGCGTTCTGGAGGTGAATGCAGGAGGATCAGTTCCATGTCGTACCCTGCTACATGCTTGCAATGCAAGAGGCCCTGTCAAAAAATAAATAAGAAAAGAGAGAAGAGAGAGGGGGAGGGAGGTTAAGATGAAAGGAGAGGGAGAGGGGGAGGGAGGTTAGGAGGGAAGGAGGAAGGAGAGAGGAAGGAAGGAAATGTGGGAAGAAGGTCACATATTTAATTTTCTTGCTTTCAGGCAGGCCCTTAGCTCCTGGCTTTCTTGGGACACTCCTCGGCAGTGGCTGGGCCGCCTTCTCATGTCAACTCTCAAGTGCAAAGTTTATGCTCAGTTATCAGACATTCTGAAGTATAGGAGGTATCTTCCTATAGGAGGGACACTGGAGTTCAAGAAGTGGTAAGGGACAGGGTCACATAGGCCAGCTGCTACCAATTGTACGACCTTTTGCTCTAGTAGCTATTGCCTGGAGCCCTGTCTCAGAGAAAACCAATGTCCCTTCTCCAAAGCGTTTCGATGCTGACACGGGATTGCGTTTCCTTCCCTCACATTTTCATTCCATGGAGTTATTGTATTCCACTTCAAAGAGGACAGAGAAAAGGGGGGCACATGAAGCTGTTGGGGAAATATTCCTGGGGTAAAGTTATACAGGGTGACAGTTATTTTGAGACAAAGGGGAGAGAGGGCCGGAGACCAGGGAGATGATCAAGATAATGAAATGCTGGTGCCAAAGAAGCCCAGGAATATGTCAAAACCCCACTGAAGGGGAGGTTTTCCTGTTTATCCCCCCCCACACAAGACTTAATTTTTAAAGCCAGTTCTTTAAAAAAAAAAATAACATCAAAACTTTGTGTCTGTTTTCTCTGTCTCTCCAGCCTGTGTGTGACAGTATTTAAGCGCCCACTGACAGTCCACAGAGCCCCAAAGACAAAGGGGTTCATTGAAAAGGCTACAGCCCTTCCCCGTAAGGAGGGACGGGAGGTGGTGGAAGTCTTGTACACTCGTGTGTCTCGTGTGTACACATACATCCATTCATTCCGGGGCCGTTCTTTCCAGAAGGTTTTGGCGGTAGCTGCACTGTATCTTAACTGCAAAGCTATTTTTTTCCTTGCTAGCTTTCATTTGTGTTTTTCCTCACCTTTCTGAGACCCCTTTCCTCTCTCCTCTTAAATCTATACTCACCACAGAGCAGACATAATCCCAGATTTTCAGTAAATCAACACTATATGCTCCCCACTGACTGAGAGAATTTGATACTGACAGACTGTTATACCTGAAAGAAAAATACTGCTATGCTTCTTCTCGCTCTTCGTCTGCAAAGGGGGGGGGCATATTCATTATAAATTAGGTGACATGGGGTCTGTCCTCACTAGTCCACAGAAGCAGATGCATGTGTGTTACTCTTGCCTATGCCTTTGGCCCAGAAAAGCCCGGTCCCAATGTAACAAACACCCTTTGGGGAGAGGGTCCCGGGGATTTATGCAGATTCCAGCAAAGCTGAAGTCCACTGTCTGAGGAAATGTGCGGCGCCTCCATGCATGCAGCAGAGGCTGATGTGCAAACTCAGACTGCCACACTTTGCCAGTGCCAGCTTCCACCTCAGGGAGGCACACTGTGGCTGTGGGACAAGAGGGAAATTTTCTTTTGGTGATTTGTCCTAACGTCAGTGAAGGGTTCTGCAGCAGGACTGGGTAGAGACTAAGAACAGAACTGGCTGAGGTTGCTTACCCTGCCTCCGTGGCTTGAGATAGCAGGTCACCAGTTCCTGCTTATATTTAAAACTAGGTAACAGGGTCTTCTACCAGGATACTGTAGGCTACACAGTGGAGGAGATTCCAAGGGTGCATGCTGAAGACTGCTGTGCTACTGGGTAGCAGGCTGAAGGGTCTGCAGTGGGTAAAAATACCTTGGGGTGCAGTAACTGGAAGCCACAGTTTTACAAGGATTCAAATCACCTCTCAGACCACTAAGCATGGAGGACTGAGTTATTGCTTGGCAGATCTTGCATAGAAATTACCACCAAGAGATTGGTAGCTAGTCAAAGTCGTCGGGAGCTACATGGGTTTGTTTATTTGTTTGTTTGTTTCAAGGAACAAAGGCTACTTCTGGTGCATACCCTAGAGGTGTGTGCAGGAAGGGAGGAGGTTTTCATCCATGACAATTCTTGGAAAAAGACACAGGCCTCTGTCCCTTTCATAAGAACACAGACCATGCTTACTTGCTACAGGCTCTGAAACAATAGTAAGCCTCGCCTGTCCTGTGTGGATCTGGCCAAAGCTCTTTCTTCTCCTTCCAGAACACCTCTGAGCATCTCTCGGAGCTGATCAAGAAGAACTGAGGACTGTTCCCTTCCCTTATCTCATAGAGGTGGGTAAGGCACCAGTGTTGTTCTGGATTCTGGACTTTACAATGATCCCTTATGGGCTATAGGTACCCTAATGAATTGGATGCTCTAGTCCCTTTTCTATCCCCAAAGTTTAATCAGCAATGTCTATACCGCTCCAAACCTTGAGACTAAGTCTCAGTGAATCAGCACTAGTTTGGGCCAAGAGGTTGAGATGCACCTGTTTCTGACCCCGAGTCAGGGAGAGTTACAGCCCAGTCATACTTGCACCGTTCTCCATGAAGAAAGTAGCCAGCCTGTGTTTGAGGCACAATGGATCCTAGAGCATCATTCCATTTAGGCGTGTGGACCTCTCCTTACATTGTACGGGTCACCCCTCTGCCTTGCTCTGCCAGTCCCAGTTGTGTCAGCCACCGCTGTGAATCTGGAGGGAAAATCACTCACTTCCACATTTCCTTGTTTTCGCAACATGAAGCAAATCGGGATGATTCATAATCTTCATCTCCCATTTCATCTTCCCTTGGGGAGATCCCTACCTCTCAGCAACACATAATATAGTGTGTAGGTCCTGAGGGCATTCAAGACTTCTTAAATTATTGTATAGCAAAATCTGTTCCTCTTCCTACCTCCTCTCAAGCCTGTGTTTACGTGTGTGTGTGTGTGTTTATGTGTGTGTGTGTGTGTATTCCCCCACCCCCAGGCCAATGGTTTGGGTTTCTGTTTTGTTTTCTGAGGGCAGAGGCTGATGAAAGAAAACAATCACCCCAGCCTTTGTGAAGCTGAAAATTCTTCCAACTTCTCCTCTGGTGCCCAGAGGTAGCCCTGAGTGTCAGCAGGCATCTGCCTCCTTCACTCATTTTCCATGGACCCTCTCTGTGTTTTTAGTAATTGATTAGGGGCCCTGCAGAGGACTCCTCCACCCCCTGTGGCCTGTTTCATTTGTGATGACCACACCTCCTTCACGACCCACTGAGATGTCAAAAGCTGCTATTCAGTCGCTGCTGATATATTTGAAGAGGGTCTGGGCTGGATGGACTCCCCACCCCCACCTCCCTTCTCCCCAACTGCTGCCCTCTTGTCTCCTAAGTCTGGCAAACAAGAGCACTGATTCTAAGTGCTGGAGAATGCAGGTCTCTTGTACACAACCTCAGGGCAAGCACATGCCATCTTGCCAAGAAAGAGTAAGCATTTGCCACTCCCACACTGGCTCTCTATACTTCCTGTGGCTGTGATTCTTAGGGACGTGGGTTCTCTTCATGCCCTAGGGTGACAAGGTCCCACCCCTCTCCCCACTTACACTGTGTCTCAACCACAGGTTGTTATAACCAACGGCCATAATACTAGACCTGCCTAAGTCTAAAAGGAGAGAGAGAGAGAGAGAGAGAGAGAGAGAGAGAGAGAGAGAGAGAGAGAGAGCTGAGACCTTGAGAGAGTTACCTCGATTTAGAAGCCACCATAATGGACCCCTCTTGTGAGAAAGAGACTCATGTAGGTGTTTGAAGCAGGCTCCAGGCTCGTCAAAGATGCAAATCTTACACCACAAACAAAATACCGTTAATTTTTAAAACTGTGTGGTGACACAAATGCCTCCTTTAAAAGTTATTGGGATTTGACATTGACTGACACTGGTAAAACTTCACAGATTGACCTGTTGCTATGCAAAAACTTAGGAACTCACTGAAGGTAGCTCTAGACCTTGCTGTGTTACCATCGCAACTGCTTGTGAGACTAGAGTTACTTCAAAACCAACAGTTTTCTCTATTACATTGCCATCTAAGGAAACTCTTAGCTCTCTGAAGCTTCTTAAAGTTGGGGGGTCCGAACTGTGTCCTAGCAGCTTTGGAGATACACTCTGGCTCCCATGTTTGTGCATTACGAAGGTGGCCAGCAGTGAGGACACACACACTAGTGTGTTTTCACACGTGGCTTATGGGTTGGGGTAGAATGTCAAGTGTGGACATCTTAGGCTCAGGTTGATACATCTGATTATAAACACAAAGTTTTAACCATAAACCAACCATAGTTATAATAATTCTGACACTGTCTTCCAGCAATGAAGCTCTAAGAGTTTGTTTCCATATCTATCTCCCATTCCAAAGGGCAGGCGAGAAGAGGAAGGGAGAGAGTCCACGGCAGCTACACAAAGTCTCTTGGAGTCTTTTGAGTACTAAACAGGCCTACACGGTCCAGTAATCAGCACTTGAAGTAGAGCAATTCCACTGGAGGAGAAAAAAAATTATGCTGTTCAAAGTCAGTCATCAGAAGAGCTGTCTATACTTTCTACATCCCCAAACTTCCTTCCAGACAGCTGTGGCAGCTGAACAGGCTCCTCAACACAGCCTTTGCTGACTGAGAACCTCTTGCTCATCCTTGGCAGTGTGAAGAGGGCCAAGGCACAGAAAGTGGGCAAATGCAACCATTTGTGCTCAAGATTGTCATAGGGGATATGGCCTCACACCATCTCATCAGGAACAGAACTTGAATTAAGCCTGTCTGTATGGTTCCAGGGAGCTTAGAAGGCAGAACAGCCACAGGAAAACAAAGCCAGGTCAGTGTGGAAAGCAGTTGGTACAGCGCTTTGTTAGCATGTGAAAAGCCCTAGGTTTGATCCTCAAGGCTGACCGTGTGAGCTTGCTCGCTGGGACGAGCATGATAGAGAGAACCTTGACTTACAAGTGGTACCTCTTAGCTCAACACATTTGCACATGGACATGAGAATGAACACATACACACGCACGCATGCACACACGTATGCATGTGCGTGCGCACACACACAATGTAAAAGTAAAAGGAGCTATGACTGAAAGAGAGAAGTGAGCTGCCCCCTCGACATGGTTGAGCCAGTACAAAAATGAGTGTTTGCTGAAAGGAGATGATGTGGTTAAAATGGAGGCTCGGGTTATAGACAAGTTAAAGGGACAGTGTGTTCTGAACCTTCCCAATTCTGAACCTCAATTCAGCAGAGATGCCTAAAGAAGGTGGGAGCCAGGCAGAGGTCAGGCACACAAGAGGCCTGCCCCAAATGCACGCTTGACATTTCAGCATTGTCTATACACTGGGAGTCAGAACAACGTTGGTCCACTAGATTTTACACTTCTGACCTGGCTTGTGTGAAGGGAGCCCTCTTTTCCGAGTATGGGAAAGGGTAAAGAAATAAAATGGTGTTCCCCAAGAATTACAATTCACTCTCAGGGGGTCCATGGATGGGAATCCCACATACAGGTCAAGATTTGGTTCAAAAGACCTTCCAAATTCTAAGACACAACAAAAGCATCCAAGTTTCCTCTAGAAAAGACTTCTACACACCCCCTATGAAATTTGATTTTCTTATATCATGAAAACTATGGGAACTATGTCAGATTCTAATTTGTAAGGGTATCCATAGTCCCTGAGCTTTTACTGTGTGCTGGGGATATTGTGGAATATTCTTACAAGTTCTCAGTGCAGAAATTGGCATAAATGCTTTCTTGTCTAACTATAAAAATTTTCAGAATTTGATTAATATCGTAACTCCAGCATGGTCAACATCCTCAACTGGAAATGTTGCTTCCGAATCTCTGGCTTTCTATTTTTCCCCATATGCAGCTTTAAGAAGGAAGGAACTGGGAAAGTTGTGTTTGGGTTCATGTAAATAAGACACAAGGTTTTCATGCCCTTCACTTTCACTGGGGACTCATTTCCCTAATACAGTCTCGTTGTAAAACAATCCACTCCTGAGGAGGTCAACAGTGAAAAGTTTGTCTTCTCAAATTAGTAATCAAAGAGTGAAAATAATTAATAGAGAAAACAGCACAGCTCCACACTGCATGCCCATGTAGATGTCTATAGAACAATAAATCAGTGGGGGAAAGAAACAATATAGGCATTTACAATTAGACCTCATGCATAATGCCCTGCAAGGAGAATTTGTGTTGAAAAAGACAACATCTGCTGGAAGTTGGTTTATAAATAATACAGCCAGATATTCAGGTAATGACATGACAGACGGTCTCCTGTGTCCTTGTCCTTTTGTGTCCGGGCTGAATGTGTTTACATACCGCAGCTCATGACATACAAGCCTGGCCTGTTTGTGCTGGGGCCAGGGGCATCTCTCTTCTCCAGGTAAATACTTCTCTGCCCAAGCCATAGCACACCCACGACCCAGATAGCCAGAGAAATGTGTTCCATTTGTTTTTAATTGATCCCTTACTGTGAGAAGGTAAGCGCCTGAAAGAAGTGTGATCAGACACCCGTTCAGGACTTCCAAGCATGAACCAGCTCCCTCGCTGTTGACACTCAGGTTTGACAGAAAGACTGATGCTTAAGGTCAAGGGCATGGAAGCTAATTCTAAACCAAGATGGATGAGCCGGGGGTAGGCTCTACTTGCTCTAAGACGTCTGCTCAAAGATTGGGATTTATCAGGCAAAAGAAAGAAAGAAAGAAAGAAAGAAAGAAAGAAAGAAAGAAAGAAAGAAAGAAAGAAAGAAAGAGTCCTGTAATTCTGAAATGAATGAAGTTATTGCACGCCCAGCATTTGTTGGGGCCCTTTCTCTTATTATTCAGCTCCTCGCCACCCGGCTGACAACAGGGTGAGTGATGGCCTTCAGACAGATGATTCTTCTTCCCCATGAAGGAACTAATAAATACCGCCTGTCTCAGCGATAAATTGTGCATGAAATAGTCCACTCTGGTAATCTACAGTTATGGTAAGGAAAATGGCGGTGTGAAGAAATACAGCCGACCTGCGAGTGAGACACAAACAAACAGAACCTCTGTATCCTCAACTCCCATTTGTTTGCTTGCTGTCTTTCGTTTCTGTTTAGAGGCTACTCTGGAAGAAAGAACCACAACGAAATAAGATGCAGGAAGCACGGGGGGGGGGGGGCAGGGGCTGCCTTCTGGGAGTGGGTAACGTGATTCACCAAGATTCATTTCAACCTGTCTGTAATCCTTTACTGGCAGGTCCCAGTTTTAATGATTGCTAAGATACTCCATTCCACAGCACCCAGAATTCTCAAATGAAAATAAGCCAATTAATTTTTGTTCCTTAAAGAACATTGTATGTTGTAAATGTTTTCCAAGAGAATGTACTAAGTTAAAGGCTTGAAAGGCTAGAGATTTTTAAGTAGAAAATTTCAAGCCCCATGTATAGAATGTAAAGGTTGTTGCTTTTTCAAAATCATACTTAGAAATAAACAAGGAATTTCTAAAAGAAAAGTTGAAGTACTTAATTGACCAATTTTTCTTCTCTTTCATGGGTGCTTTAGTACCCACGATTCTCCTAAAAATGGGTACACTGCCTTTTGGTAATATACACATACCCCTAGGGTCTTCAAGATAGTTACCAATCTATAAATGTTTCCTGGCTTGTGGGTCAAATGGATGTGTTCTCCTCCATATCCATACATTTACTCTACATGTGATAGAGACCTATTTATAAACCCAAATGCTTCCCATCCTCTCTCTGCTGCTGCTGAAATGGACCTCAGAATCAGCCTTTTACAACTCAGCAAAAATTTACTCCATGTGTTGACCCTGCTAGGATGAGCTCAGGGTAATGACTGTTTCAAATATCAAACCAAATCATCTGTCATCATTAAAGGAGCCTTGGTGAGCACATGTTGGGGTGGAGCCCAAGAATGGCTCAGTTCTGTAATGTTGAACTAGCAAGAATTTGAGCGGCCATTCAGCTGCCTTTCCAATGATTTAGACACCAATTGTACTGAGGCCATTGTTTATGTCAGGTGCGTACTGAGCTCATATACATACTGCCTTGTTTCATCCCCACAAAACCTTATGCATTTGGAGTGATTTTTTTTTTTTTTTTTTTTTTTTTTTTTTTAGAGAAGGTGACTAAGATCTGTCTAAAAGTGTTAATTTATTGTCTGAAGCACTTAGAATCAAAATATGGTAGAACTGGTATTTTAGAAACATTTTAACATATACTGGCAAGGGTGGGATCTGGAGCTTTATGCCCTGTTGGTAGACATGTAGATTAGGTCAGGCACTATGGAAATCAGCTTGAAGGATGCTCACACAACTGAAAATGGAGCCACCATAAGAATCTGCTTTCTTATTCTTGGGTATATGCCCAAAGTCAGAATACCAGAGACACCTAAACATTCATGGTTACTGCCAGACATTAGGTAGTTATGGAGTCAGCCTAGATAATCTATATACAGAGGACTGATGAAGAAAATGTGTGTGTATGTACATGCATGTGTATGTATGTGTGAATTTCTGTGTATGTGTGTGCACATGTATATGTGTATGGGTGTGTATGTATTTGTGTTTGTATATTTGTGTGAATGTGTGTATGTGTATGTATTGTGTATGTGTTTATATGCGGATATATGTGCTTATGTGCATGTGTACGTTTTATTCATTCTATAGAAAAGTGAAATTATTCAACTTCTCAAAAAAGGGACAGAACTGACAATCATCATAAGCCAAACTCAGAAAGTCAGCCATCACAGTTTCTTTCATATAAGGAATCTTTATGTATATATAATGCAAAAGTAGAAAGCCTATTTGGGAAAAGAGGACCCAACACAAGCGAGAGGATGCTCAGAAAGGGTAATACCATGGTGAATATCCGAGTACACTCTATCTAATGTATTTGTGTGAAAATCCCTTGATGAAACTCGTTACTTTGTATAAATAATATGTGATAACAATGTAAATAAGTGAGTAAATAAAAAAATCCCCACTTCTGGCCCCAAAGGAAGACTCTATCCACTGCATGACTAGTTAGTGAAGGAAAACAGAAAGAAACAAACAAAAGTCCCCAGGAAGTAGAGAGTATGCCACTGGTGCACTAATATTCATGATAAAATGCTTGGGAGAAAAATAAATTGATTAATAAATTAATAAATACAGATACCATTAACTTCTGCCGTGGTAATGAAATAGCAAATCTCCCAGGCCAGGGAAATCACAGGACCATCAGGTGTCTGGAGATCAGCCTAGAGCCCATGATTCCAGGCTGGGCTTAGCTAAAGTGAGCTTCAAGGTTTTTTTGTGGCCCGGGTCTATTCTATGTGTCTCTTGTCTTTTTGGACCAGTGGCCCAGTGAAGACATTCTCTTATCAAGGCAGTGACAGAAGCACAAGAGGATAAGATTAACCACAGAAAGACATTTCTCAACTCTGGTCCTGTCACATCTGATAGCATTCTATTGACTGAAGAGGAAGAAGAACACCCATGGGCTCTTAGCTGGGAACTGATTAAGACAGGAAAAACAAACAGAAGTTTATTAGCAGGTATAATCCATACATACCCGGGTGGTGCTCAGGGATAGATAGTTCTCATCAAGATGGCTTCTAATTCCGGACTCTTCAACAAATTACAGTAAATGTTGGGACTATAAAAAGATGAAGGAGAAGGGCTTTTGCGTTCCTCCAGGAAGCCTTTGAGAGGAAGCAAATGATGCAGGAGAAAGATTGACTAGGATGCTGATGTACAATCTCTGCACTAGTACAGATCTGAGTATGTCCTTGGTGGTTAACTTCCTGGGTTGGGCAAGATGCCTTTTGTCTCTATAAATGTATGTCCTAATTTTAGGGGACTAAAGGGAGGCAGAGAGCTCCCTGTGCCCACGTTATCTCACAGAACTCTGCTTCACCTCTGCAATCCTTCCTATCTGGGGATGGCCTCTTCTGAGCCGGCAGATGACTGAAAACAATTGGTGAGGTCAGAATCAAACCCCCAGTCCCATGTGCTGCTATTGGGAAACTTGAGTCTCATGAGATCATGGCATCAGGGTCAGAGACCCAGATTCCCTGGGCTACATTGAGGATTTCTTGGCTTCTTACAGACTGAATGTAAGTCAGGTGGGAGAAGAGACTCACCCCCTCCTCTCTGAAAGGAAGTGTAGTAAAAGGAGCTGTGGGCTGCTTCCCACCGCCTGGCTAGCTTATGCCCGAAATAATCACACAGAGATCTGTATTAATTAAATTGCTGCCTGGCCCATTATTTCTAGCTTCGTATTGGCTAACTCTCACATCTTAATTAACCCATTTCTATTAATGTGTGTTGCCACTTCACTGTGGTTTACCAGCATGAGTCTAACTATCGTCTGTCTTGGAGAGGAGAGTCATGGCATCTGCCACACTGCCTTCTTCCTCCCAGAATCCAGTCCTGTCTTCCCCGCCTATCTAAGTTCTGCCTTATCAAAAGGCCTAGGCAGTTTCTTTATTTGATCAATGAAAGCAGCACATAGAAAGAAGATCCTCCTACACCAAGGAAGGAATGGGATTCCTATCCAGGTAAGTGTGGAAGTCAACAGGGTAAATGATGACAGTGCCACTTTCCTGAGGGATTCGTTTTTAAGTTTTTAAAATTAGCTTACAAAGTAATGGGTTTCAACTGTGGCACTTGTTTTTGAGATAGGGTCTCATGAGCCCCTGTCTGAGTCCCTGCATCTCTAGATATAGCTAAGAATAAACATGAACTCCTGATTGTCCGGCCTCTGTCTCCCAAATACCTATATCACAGATTACATTCCATGGTATTGACTTCATGTGGTGCTGGTGACTGAACCCAGGACTTCCTGTGTGCTGGAAAAGCCCCCTCAACCTCCTGATCCTATGGTGGAATTCTATACATGGTTTTTATGTCCTCCACTTCCTGGTATCCCCCTTCTTCCTCCCACTTTTACCCCCCACCACTTCCTCATGCCCTCTCACCCTCCTTTAAGATTTCTTCTCCACAACAGGCATAGGTAGTGGCACACATCTTTTTGGTTTTGTTTTGTTTTGTTTTTCGAGACATGGTTCCTCTAGTTCTGGAGCCTGATGTCTCATGCTTCTGCCACCATATCTTACAGTTCGCAAGGACACAGCTCAGTCACGGTGGGGAAGGTATGGAGGCAGAAGCATGAGACATCTGGTCACGTTGTGTCTACATGAGGAGAGAGAAGGCACACAATCTGTTGTTTCTGTTGGTTCACTTCCTCCAGCAAAGCTCCACCTCCTAATCATTCCATAGCCTTCCAAAACAGTACCAGCAGCTGGGGACCATATGTACAAACACATGGGACTATGGTGGATGTTTCAGCTCAAACCACAACACTAGATAATCCGTATTAATTGTTTTCCTGATGCCATGATAAAACACTATGACAAAACTGACTTAAAGAAGAGTCTATATTGGCTTATGGTCCCAGTGGGCTAAGAGTTCATTATGACAGGAAGACATGGCAGCAAACAACAGGAACATGGTGACAGGAACAGAAAGATGAGAGCTCACATCTTTAATCACAAACATGGAGCAAAAATGCAAAGAGGATGCAGGGCAAGGGTATTCCTCTCAGAGCCCACCCACAGTGATGTGCCTCCTCCAGCAAGGCTGCATCTTCCAATCCTCCCCACACAGCACCACCACAGGGGGCAAGTGTTCGAACACTGGAGCCTATGAGTGACATTACTTAGACCACCATGATGACTCTGGATTTTAGATGTGCACCATTGCGCCACTTACAAAGTCTCTTCGCATTACACTATGCCTGCCGATCAAACAATTCAGAAAAAAAGCAGGTTCCATGACAATCTAGCATTAATGGGGAGATGAGAGAAGGGGTGACCTTATCAGGGAGTGGGCAGAAGGAAAGCAGATGTTAGAAAACTCAGAACCAGAGGTTGGCAAACATAGTCAAAGGCTGCAGAGTGAGTAGCTTAGTCCTGGTAAAATCCACACTTGCTGTCACATTGAACTCTGCCATTCTGGTTCAAAAACATTCACAGACCAGATATCAGTGACTGGACATGTTCTCTAATAAAATTCTGTTTACAAAAACATATGGAGGGCCAGCTTGGCTCCGCAGACTGAATTGACTCTTGTTTCAGCTACTACGACTCTGCCAGGTTCGTGCCTACAGAGGAATCCTCAGAGAGTCCCAAGAAAGCCCGAGACATACCAAGGTGCCAGAAATAACAGTGTTCTACCACAGGAATGTTCTCCTCTGGGCAGCCTTTTGTTTTAAACACCCTTCAAATTTCTTCAGCCTACCATTACAGGTAAGGCCCAAAAAATAGGAATTCTTTTTATGATGGTTTACATGGACTGTCAACTTGACATGCTCTAAGATTACCCTAGAGACCAATATCTGGGCATGCCTGTGAGGGCTTTTCTGCATTTGGTTAATTAGGAGGGAGGCTCTGCCCTGAATTCTGCACAGCACAATTCAGTGGGCTGGGATTCTGGCCTGCACAGACAGGAGGAAGTGAATCATGCTTCAACATCTCTCTCTACTGCTTGACACAGTGTGGCCAGATGGCCAGCTCCTGCTTTCTCTGCCAAGGCAGATGGCATCCTTCTAACTGTAAGTTGAAGTAAACCCCTCCTGTATTAAATTCTTTTGTCTGGTGTGCTGTGACAGCCACAAGAGTCCTCAACCACTCAGCACATTGCACCATGATTCTCTGGGCAGATGACACATGGACCAGAATGTTCTCTAGATGTCTAGTATATACCACACCTACTTTGACTGCTGAGGCAGACGTAACTTAATGTGGCGAAACCACATGTAGACATGTGATAGTGGCTACCTATGGCTACCCAATTCCCATAGGATACACACAGTAGAAGCAAAGTCGTCTTCCTTAGATGCTCTGCTATATTCACCAGGGATGAGGAAAGCCTCCTGATATCTAAATGTGCACCATGGGAGAGAAACCTGTCTGAAGCCCTGTGAGATTCAGTTAGAAAATTCTGACAAGACCCTTGTGGTGGTTTGAGTAAGATTGGCTTCCATAAGGTTCATATATTTGAATGTTTAGGAAGTGGTATTAGGAGGTGTGGCCTTGTTGGAGTAGGAAGTGTGTCGCTGGGATTGGGCTTTGAGGTTTCAAGTGCTGAAAGCAAGCCCCGTAGTCTTTCTCTTCCTGGCGCCTGATAATCCAGTTGTAGAACTCTTCGCTTCTTCCCCAGCACCATGTCTGCCTTTGCGCTGCCATGCTTCCCAAGAACAATAAGGCATTCCTGCAATCCCAGACTCTCAGGAGGTTCCAGACTTGCCCATGCTACAGGAAGAATTCAAGACCACTATACTAACTGGCTTTCTATCAACTTGACACAACCTAGAGTCATCAGAGAAAAAGAAACCTCGATTGAGAAAAAGCCTTCACAAGATCAGGCTGCAGGCAAGTGTGTAAAGCATTTTCGTAATCAGTGATTGATGAGAGAGGGCCCAGCCTATGGTGGGTGGTGCTGCCCTTGGGCTGGTGGTCCTGGGTTCTATAAGAAAGCAGACTGAAGAAGCCACGAGGAACAAACCAGTAAGCATCACTCCTCCATGGCATCTGCATCAGATCCTGCCTCTAGGTTCCTGCCCTGGTTGACTTCCTGTCCTGGCTTCCTTTGGTGATGAACTGTGATGTAGAAGTGTAACCTGAATAAATCCATTCCTCCTCAACTTGCCCTTTGCTCATGGCATTTTATTGCAACAACTACTCTGGGTAACTTAGCAAGACCTTGTTTCAAAGGAAGAAAAATACAGATGGGGATAGATGTGGCCCAGTGGTAGATAGCCTGCTAGTATGGGAAGAGAGAGAGAGCGAGAGTGAGAGCGAGAGCGGGAGCGGGAGCGAGAGAGAGAGAGAGAGAGAGAGAGAGAGAGAGAGAGAGAGAGAGAGAGAGAGAGAGGGAGGGAGGGGAGGAGAGGAGAGGAGAGGAGGGGGGAGGAGAGGAGAGGAGAGGAAAGAGTCTAGGTACCTGGAGAGGTCAGAGGCATCAGGTCCCCAGGAGCTGGAGTTACAGACACTAGTGAGCCACCTAATATGGGTGCTGGGAACCACTCGCAGTCCTCTGTGAGAGTAGCCAGGCTCTTCTTAACCACTGTGCTGACCCTCCAGTCCTGGGCAAGACCTGCTTGCATTGATCTTTTTACTGCTGGCCCGGGACTTTCTGGAGCATTTGGGTTTCCCTTTGTGACAGCTGATTAAAAGACTAATACTGAAGAAAACAAAGATTTACAAACAAAAGCAGTGAGTAGCTTTCATCCATCATCAAGGAATTAGCCAACTGGCAACAAACGAGACAGCTCAATTCCTTCAGATATCTGAGACCGAACGGCCTTAATTGGGGAAGCATGTTAAGAGGAACGGAATGACATTCATTATGGATTAAGCTAATACATCACAGACCCATCACATGGCTTAATTTAACAAATTCCACATCTTACTGTTTGGCAGGAAGTGGCATCTCAAGAAAAGCCTCACCAGCCCAGTCTGCCTTGAATCAGTGGGAAGAACTGACTCCATATGAGAACAGTTCATCTTACCAGCACCGTGCCTGGCCTTGACGTGGGCACTAGAGGCCTAGCGATTTTACAGCTGGCTCACTGCTCTACTGCCAACCTCCCCGACACCCTCTTCTTGGTGCCCAAACTGAGGTGGCCAGGAGTGACACCTGAACTTTCCAGTCCAGTCCACGGGTGGAAAAGCAGTTGCTTCCTGCTGGGATTGCACCCAGAGTTCAAATACAAAGGGTAGGACGCTAGCGTGACATGTTTGATGTCATTGCAGCAGTCATGGACGCTAGCGTGACATGTTTGATGTCATTGCATCAGCCATAGCATCTTATGCAGGAAATAGGAAAGACAAGATGCAGTATTTGACTAAAAATAGTGAAACTAAGACTAGCTTCTTTAAATAATAAACTATCATATACTAGAGATTCTTCATGTGTGTGCATGCATTTTTCTGTATACATGTGGTATGTTTTCATGTGTGTGTGTGCACCGGAATGCGTGCACACGCACGTGCATGAGTATGCATGTGGAGGCCAGAGTCTGTCAGTTTTGAAACGGCCTCTCATTGAAACCGGATCGGCTGGTTCCCTAACCGGGGAAACAGAAAGCAGTGCTGCCAAAGAAAGCAGAAGGGTTTTTGTCTTGTGTTTGTTTTTTTCTTTTCTTTTCTTTTTTTTTTCTTTTGGTTTTATATTCTTTTTTTTTTAAGTAGTGTTCCAGTGACACTTGCTTTCTATTTAACTATCTAGAACTCACCAGAGGCCACTGGCCACCAGAGAAGCTGGAAAACCAATTATTTCATGAGGGACAAAGGCATTTCCATGTAAGGCACTACAGTCAAACATGATCTAATGTCTTGGGCTGACAGCAACTGACCTAAAAATGAAATTACAGGTTTGCTGGCAGTGAGGGAGGGGAACACCATCAAGTTTTCCACTTATTGTACTGCTAGCACTAAAGGAGGAGCCAGCAGTCTGAAGAGCAGCCTGAATTATTTGCACATATTAAATACACAGCGTCTGTCAGCCCCAGAGAATCACCTGCTGAAGGGACCCCTGCTTCTCAGAGTGTCTCTGGAGCTTAGAACTTGGCATGATTAAGAGACAGCCTTTGTTGGTCCAGAAACAGAGCCTCTCACTCCGACCCGCACATGTTCACGGCTGTGGCACGCTTTGGCTTGGGGATATGGCTCCGTTAATAGAGTACTTCCCTCACATGCAAGAGACTCTGGATCTGACCCCTAGCACTGCATAAGAGCAAGTCTGGTGGTGCATGCACAACTCTAATGCAGACCTGAGGAGGTGGAGGCAGGATGATCAGAAGTTCATGGTTATCCTCACCTTAGGGAATTCTAGACCTTTCTCAATAAAACACACACACACAAATGCCCATGCACACATGTACATGCATGCATACGTGCACTGCACAAGCACACAAATACACAAGAGATGAGCACACATACACGCACACAAGTGTGCACATGCGCGCGCGCGCGCACTCACACACACACACACATCAGAAGAACTGGCCCGGGTGATGTGGGAGTGATTTTTTATTAATAAAGAAACTGCCTAGGCCCCTTGATAGGCCAACCCTTAGGTGGGTGGAGTAAACAGAACAGAATGCTGGGAGAAAGAAGTTGAGTCAGGGAGTCACCATGATTCTCCCACTCCAGACAGACACAGGTTAAGATCTTTCCTGGTAAGCCAGCTCATGGGCTACACAGATTCTTAGAAATGGGTTAAATTAATATGTAAGAGCTAACCAATAAGAGGCCAGGCAGTGTTTAAAAGAATACAGCTTCCGTGTAATTATTTCTGGGCATAAGCTAGCCATGTGGGCGGCCGGGTGCCAGGGACGCAGCCCCGCCGCTCCTATTACAACACCTGGGTGACTGCCTATGAAGTGACACAGGTAAGAGCTGCTTGTGGGAATTTTCCAAGTGAGTTGACTCTCCCAGACAACGCCCATATCCCCATGGTCAGTGGCTATCTTCAGAGCATTGCTTACACACTGTAGACCAGTTACAGAACATAGGTTCCAGAGACTTCCCTGGGACCCGGAAGTTGATAGATGCCATCTGGAAATCTCTGTCTAAGCGGGGGCTTATTTACTCATCTCGGGTGTCTGAGGTAAGGCCTGGCCTTGTAACAGGATCGTCTACATCTTCCAGCAGCCCTCTGTCTCAGCCTCCCAAGTGCCAGGATTGTGGGTGTGAACCACCATGCCTGGCTAAAGCTGACATCTGTTGAACATCGACGCCACCCAGAATGCACAGAATGACAGAATTCTCAGTATTTTCACCACACGCCAACTCGCTGGCTCATCAGCACAGGCTATGAGGGAGACGAGAAACGTCTGCCCTCTCCCCTCTCTAACGTGACTAAGTGAAGCATAGAGAGAAGTCATTTGCCTCAGATTGTGGTAGAGTTGGGATTTGAACCTAGAACTTATGTCTGTAACTGGTGGTTTCTCCCCTGCTCAGGAGTTCCCAAATAACCACTCTGAATCTTAATATTAATTACAAACTGATTGGCCTATTAGCTCAGGCTTATTATTAACTATGCCTTACCACCTAAATTAACCCATTTATATTAATCTGTGTATTGACACATGTCCGTGGCATTATTCTACCTCTTGTTTCTGCATCTGCTGGTGACTTCACCTTCCTTTTCCTTGTATCTTTGCTTGTATTTCCTGCCTGCTTCTATTCTACCTGGCTATTGGCCAAATCAGCATCTTTACTAACCATTGGTAATAAAACCTATTTACAGCAAACAGAGATGGGCATCCCACATTATGTGTCTTTTCATTTTTATTGAGATACTTTTTAAAATGATTTTTATTATTTGAAAATTTCATACATGCATATGATAGATTTTTATTATCTTCCGCAAGTTGTCCCACCACTTCCCCATCTTCCTCTCAACTTCTTATGTCCTTCTTTACTTATGTTTGAATTTCCTACTGAATTCGATTAGTGCCTGTGTGTGTGTCCATCCACTGGAGCATGGCAAAACTACTAGGGCAACAGTCTTGCATGGTGGTGGTGGTGCACGCCTTTAATCCCAGCACTTGGGAGGCAGAGGCAGGTGGATCTCTGTGAATTGGAGGCCAGCCTGGTCTACAAGAGTTAGTTCCAGGACAGGCTTCAAAGCTACAGAGAAACCCTGTCTCGAAAAACCAAAAAACAAAACAAACAAAAAGCAGTCTTAAAAATAAATGTGTCTCCCTCCCACAGCAGCCCCCTGTGGACGGCTCCTCAGTTAGGCATGGAGCCTAGTCTGATGCCCCCATCACACAAGTTCCTTATGGAGTGTTGGCCAGGCTTGCTCTTGTAAACGTCTGCATGAGGGTGACAGTTGTGTAGCTGGGTGGTTTGTGGGGCCCCTAGTGGTAGGACCAGGACCTATTCCTATTGCATTGGGCTGGCTCCTTGGAACGTATTCCCTATTGTTGGATGCCTTGTTCAACCTTGACGCAGCAGGGATGAGCTCGGTCCTGCCTGAGCTTGATGGATTGATGTATCATGCTTAGTTGGTTCCCATGGGAGGCCATACTCCCATCTAAGTGGAGCTGGAGGAGAAGTGGATGGAGGTAGTTAGGAGGGAGGTGGCAGGGGGCGGATCCGGAGGAGAGGATCCTCCTGGTATGTAAAGTAAATTTTAAAAATGATGAGAACATGCTGGCAAGGATGCAGAGATAGAGTAATTTATGTACACTGTTGATAGGAATGGAAATCAGTGTGGTGTGATGGGAATCCATATGGAGTTTTCTCAAAAACTTCAAAATCAAGTTACTGTGTGATCCAGCAATTTCACTACTAGATATGTACCTAAGTGAATGAGAGTCCTCTAGCCAAGAAACAGCTGTGACCTCATCCACAAGATCAGATGAAAGGATCAACCAGATGTCTATCAACTTAGCTACAGCGAAATACTATTCAGCTATAAAAAGAACGAACTCCTGCCTTTTGTACCAAGATAAACAGCTAGAGGATGTTGGGTTCAGAGAAAGATGCCAGGCACTGGGAACTCGATGGAAGGAGTTAAGTGGGAACTGGAAAACCATTCATCATGTGGCAATCAAAGAGAAATTGTGGTGGAAATGAGGGCAGGGCGTGAGAGTGCCCTTGAAGATCAGAGGCAGCCCCAATGTCCACAGCACAGAACAGTAGCTGTGGGCTGCAGGATTAAAGAGACATCTGGAAATAACAAGGAAAAGTATCGGGCTTCTTGACACTTAGAAATGATGGCATTTGAAGAGAGTCTGTTTTCTTCAGGGATGCTATCCCCACTGCCCATGTACCCACAGATGACCCACACACATACTGCTGGACCAAAGCACATCGGTGGTTAAAACAAAACAAAAGAGAGCTGGTGGAACTGGGAGGGGAAGGAGGTTGGGAGGGTAGAGAAGGGGTTGGAAGGGAGAGGGTGGAGGAAGAGCAGGTTTGATAATTTGCTTAAAAATTATTTATTAAAAAAATTAAATTTAAAATGTTAAAAGACCAAAAAAAAAAAAAAAGCCCAAGAAACTGCCACAATAAAAAATAACCCAAGGACAGTGAGAATGAGAGAGAGAAAGTAGGGGGTGTGGTTTCCCACAAGGCCAGTCCTCTCTCCTT
Organism: Alexandromys fortis; assembly: GCF_014885135.2. NCBI lineage: Eukaryota > Metazoa > Chordata > Mammalia > Rodentia > Cricetidae > Alexandromys > Alexandromys fortis. Next base: position 4,539,857 of record NW_026068000.1, read on the forward strand.
AGCACACTGTTAGCTGCGTGTGTCCTACCGTCCTACTCCTACGTTCTCTCCCCTCCTCTTCTGGGCCTCCTATGTGTCCCCCGCCCTTTACCTCCTGACAGCGCATCCCGAAGAACTGCATCTTTAACTTGATTTACCTGTAAAATTTGTGTTTGGATGAGTGTGTCTATGTGGGTGCGTGTTACCCAAAGCTCACCATCTCAGAGCACCGGACTGGACCATGTGGTCCTTTCTCAGTCGTTATTGCTCTTCTGCTCAGCCGCGTGCCTAGGAAGGACACTGGAAGGAATGGCGATCCTGCCTCAGGACTCTCAGAATGAGACTGAGACTGACAGCTGTCTCCTCCCGAATAATAATCCTCTCTAGTTCTGGGATTTAAGGAATATACTATTACCGCCTGGTTTCTATGGCAAGCTAGTGTGTCTACTGGGATTAAAGGTGTGGAGAACGGGCCAGTGTGGCTGTTTTACGTTTCTGATCTTCAGGCAGTTTTATTTATTAAAATACTAGTGAAATGCCACTACAAACCAGAAAGAATCACTGAAGATGGCCGTACTCCCTGGTTTCAAAGATTTAGGTACCACAGTCCACTGCAGAAGGGTTGTAGCACGTTTCCTGGCTTCAGGAGGAAACTCCCTGTGAATCCAGGCTCCACAGGCTCCTGACATGACTGGATCTTTCCGAGCCCTTCACGCTGTCTGTCCTGAGCTTTCTGAGCACCAGCCGTGGTTACCTGGTTTCCATCACTAGAGCTAAGGCCGCAAGTGCAGACTCACACACAGTCTTCGCGTTCTTAGTAATTTGTAGGGAAGAACCGCTTGGCCTGCAGCCTACCTAGAATGTGTCATGGAAGACTCTGACCTGCAGAATGAGGGTTTGGTAAAAAGATCATTCTGAGATGGAGTGGCTTTTGCAGGAAGTGTTATCGGAGCCTAGAAATCAGTGAGTTGTGACACAGCCTCTTAAGCAGTTGATGGCTTTCTCAGATCTCAGGAACGAGTCAAGGAGTTAGCTAACAAGCTGTTTCCCTGCTTAATTTCGCCTGGACAGAGTGGCCCAGGGGCCAGTGTACACACTGAGCTCCGGTAAGAGCCTGGCAGTCCTTGCCTTTTCTCCTCTGAACAGGGAGGAGTGTGCTGACACTCGAGGAGTTTTTGAGGGGAAAAATAAAGTTCGTGTGCTCTGCTCCAGGAAGCTGTTTCAACACAAGGCGTCAGAGTCTCTGTCCTCAGAAGTGTCTCAAAGCCCAGGGTTAACAGAGCCCAGAGCCCAAGGGAAGCTATGCCCTTCCTCCCTTCCTGTTCCTCATGGTCTCATCAAGTCACGAAGATAAACTTTCTCCCCTTACCCCCTTGAGTGAAAATAAGAAGGGAAACTAAGGATTATAAACACAAACTGTTACCATCATCAGCAACACTTAATAAGTCATTTTTTATTTCCTTTTGTGTGTGTGTGTGTGTACATGATCAAATCTGGGTGCATATGAGGGTCAGAGACCAGTGTCTAGAGCCTGCCTTGATTGTTTTCTAAATTATTTTTTATTCATTTTCCTCTTCTCTTTCCTTACTTCAAACACTCCCACACCTCTCCTTGCTCCTTTTTTTCCTCAAATTCATTTTTTTATTAATTGTTGTGTTACACACACCACATACTCACACACACATTTATACTCCTAATTTTGTAAGTACAACTAGCTCAGTATGAAAAATTACTTGTATTTTACTTGTTTGTAGGGCTGATAATTTGGTATTGGATTCAATAGTCTTCCTGGGGTACGAAGATTATTTCTTTTGCACAGATCATTCCTTAGTTCATTATAGTAGCTCTTTGTGTAGGGATGAGGCCTCACGGTCGTTTCCCTGTCCACTTAGTCATGTCTATTGTTGTTGTATTTTTTCAACTCATGTGTAGGCAGTCATGTTGGTGAGACACAGTCTCTGGTTCTCTGGCTTTTACACGCTTTCTGCCCTTTCTTCCTCAATGATCCGTGAGGCTTGGCTGCAGGAGTTGTGTTCCTGATGCACCAGACGGAACTGGGTTCCACAACTCTGCATTTGGATGGGCTGTGGGTTTCTATGGTGTTTTCTGTCAGTTGCAAAGAGAACTTCACCAGATATTGAATGAGGATTGCATTTATTGTGGCTATAGAGACAAATATTTAGACTATACCTAGGTATTGTGCTGGTTTGTTAAAATGACAGTTACAGGTTTTCCTCTAAGATCTACATCTTCACTAGCTCTGGGTCGCTGGATGGGTTTCCAGGACCAGACATGATTTACCTCCCCTTGAGTAGGTCTCACATCTATGTGTTAGATGGTCTTTGACTCTAGGATAAATGGGAAATTTTCATTTTCATTTAGGTCACAGATGTGCGTTATTCACTGGCTTACATGAACTAAAGTTGGTTTTAGGTAGTATTAATACTATAATCCCTTTTGACATTTCCAGACATCCTCACTTTTTCTTACCATCCTCCCTCCTTTTTTTGTATTTATCTCCATATCCCCTCTCTAATTAGAGGCCTCCCATTCTTCTCATTTGTCTTACTGACTCTGGCTTTTTAGTTCTTTATAATATTCTGGTTACCAAATTTCAGTCAAATGTGTAGGTGGCCAAGATTCTTTCCATTTCTCTGAGCTTTCATCTCACCTGGTGGCTGTTTCTTTAGCTGTACAGAAGCTTTTCAGTTTAACTGTTGGCCTTAACTTGGGGGCAAATGGAGCCTATTCTGAAAGCCCTTTCCTACACCTATATTGTGTAAAGCACCACCTTTGTGTCTTTCTACCAGGCTCAGTGTCCCGGGTTTTACATTTAGGTGTTTAAGGATCCATTGCTGTTAGTTTTTGTGCAAGATAGATATATGTTTAATTTCATTCTTATTCTTATGGACATCCAGTCTTCCAAAAGCACCATTTGTTGAAGGTGTTTTCCTTCCTCCAGCTTATGTTTTTGGCTACTGTGTCAGATATTAGATGACTGAAAATATATGTACTGATGGTTGGGTCTTCAATTTTGTTTCATTAGTCTATGGTTTTTGTGACAGTGCCATACTGGTTTTTATGACTATGGCTCAGCATATACCTTGAGAACTGACATGGTCTTCCTTCCAGCATTGTTCTTTCTGTTCAGGATTATTTTGGCTGTATTGGTTCTTTGGTGTTCCATATAAATTTTTGGACAGATTTTCTTTTCTATTTCTGTGAAGAACGAGATGGATATTTTGATTGGGGTTGCTGTGAATCTGTAAACAGCTTTTTTATTTTTAAAAGGCCAATTTCCACAATAGTAATTCTGTGGATCCAGGAGCATGCAGACTTTCTATTTTCTAGTGTCTTTCTCTACCTCATTCTTCAGAGGTTTAAGGTCAATGCAGAGGTCCTTCACTTCCTGGGTCAGGTTTATCCCTATGTATTTTATTTTCTTTGAGACTATTGCAAATGGGAGTGTATCCATTTTCTCTTTTTCTTAAAGTTTGTTAGTAGTGCACGGAAAATCTACTAATTTGTGCAACTTGATTCTTTATCCTGCCACAATGCTGAATTTGTCTATCATTATTAGAAGTTTTGTGGTAGAATTTTGGAGATCTCTAATGTTTAATATCATGTCATAAAATTGGGACAGTCTGGTGCCTTTTCTTGTTTGTATTCCTTTATTTCCTTCTCTTATCTTGTTGCTCCAGTTAGAGGAGCATTTAGTCAATATTGAAAAGGAGAGGGACAGTGGTTTATCTCTCACTGACTCCTGACTTCAGTGGGTCTGCCTCAAGCTTTTCTCTACTTTGCATGATGAAGGAGGTGGGTTTCTCATATAGCTTTTTATCATGTTTTCATACCTTCTCTCTGCTTCTATGTTATGTAGAACTTTTTATCCTGATGGCATGTAAGATTTTGTCAAAGGCTTTTTGGCATCTGTTGTGGTGATTATGTGAAATCTTCCTCTAAGTCCTTTTTGTGGTTTATTACAGTTATTGATTTGCATATGGCAAACCTCTTATGCATTTTAGGGGTCAGGCCAATTTGATCATGGTCGATAATCTATTTGTTCTTTGTCAGTATCCTGTTTGCTTGTGTTTTATTTTTAATCTACGCTCATCAGGGAAGCTGGTCTATAGCTTTCTATTCTTTTTCTTATTTATTTTTTATTTTTGTTGTTGTTTCTTTGCCTGGTTTTGGTTTTAGAATGATACCCTGTAGAAGGAATTTCAGGTGCTCCTTCTATTTCCTTCTTTCCTTTCTTCCTTCCTTCACTTCTTTTTTAATAGTTTAAGAGACTGTAGATCTTCCTTCAGTGTCTGGTAGAATTCTACTGTGGCTCCTTCTGGGCCTGGACGTTTTCACATGGATGACTTTTTGTTAACATTTCAATATCATTTGTTAGAGGCCTGTTCAGGTTCTTGACTTCTTGGTTTCATTTTGTTGGCTTGGCTGAATCTAGAAATTCATCCATTTCTTTTAGGTTTCCAACTTGATGAAGTTCGGGTTTTAAAAATATTTCCTTATAATATTCTGAGTTTCTTCAGTGTTTGTTATAATGTTTCCCTGTTCCTTTTGACTCTGCTGACTTGGATCTTCTCTTCCCTTTGTCTACTTGTGTCACAGGTCTGTAGATCTTGTTTATGCCCATAGAGAACCAGTTCTTAGATATTTTCATTCTTTATATTGTTTTCCTTGCTTCTGTTTTATTAATTTCCGCTCTGACTTTTATCAGTTCTTGCTGATGACTGGGTTTGGATATTTTTCCAAATATTTTAGTTGCATTATTACATCATTTACTTGTGTTCTTTCTGGTTTTTTAATGGAGGCAGTAGAATTTATAAATTTCAGTGGTAGGACCGCTTGCAACATATCCCAGAGGCTTCGCCTTCGTTTTCATTAGTGCCAAGTACTTCTTTTTTATTTCTTAATATATTCTTTGACCTCTTAATTCATCATTCAATAATGATTTGTTTGATCCCCATAAGTTTATATATTTACTAGAAATTTATTTTCTGTCAATTTTTAGTTTTATTGCATCATTATTGGACACACGGAGTTCTTTCAATATATTTGAATTTGTAAAGTGTGTTTGGTATCCCAGGATGAGGTCTATATTAGAAAAGTTTCCATGTGCCCCTGAGTAGAATGTGTATTCTTTGGTGTTTGTGTAGAATATTCTGTAGATAACTTTTATGTCCATTTGATAACTTATGTCATTCAGTTCTGATGTTTCTCTGTTATTTTTTGTCTACATGACTTGTCTATTGCAGAAGTGAAGTATTGAAATCATGCAGTATTCATTAATGAATTGATGTTAATCTGTGTCTTTAAATCCAATCTTCCATATTTTATGAAACTGGGTGCACCAGACTTTGGTGCATTTGTGTTCAGGATAGTAATGTCTTCTTGGTTAATTGTTCCCTAGATTAAAATGAAGTGTCTCTCTCCTGAATATTTATAGTTTAGTCTGTCTTATTACATATTAGGGTGGAAACTTCTGCTTACTTCTTAGTTTTATTTGATTGGAGTACTTCTGTCTCCAGTCTTCTTCTACTCTAAGGTGGTACCATCTTTAAAACTAAAATGTGTTTCTTGTAGGCAGCAGATGGAGGAAGTTTGTTTCTTTATCCATTCTGTTACCTTGTATCTTTTGATTGAAGAATTGAAGTCATCCATATTTAAAGTTATTATTGAAATGTATGTGTGGTTAATTTGGGGTGTTGTTAATATTCCCAGTGGTTTTAGTAACTAAAGCTTGGTATTTCTTTAGACAGTCTCTTCCTGATGCTCATCATTCTTCTCATCAGCCTGAAATATTGCTTCTTGTATTTTCTTTCAGTTTGGTATGTTGTACATAAATTCAGTAGGCTGTTTATGTCATGAAAAAAAAAAGTTTTTCTTTCTTCTTTAACTATAGCAGATAGTTTTGCTGGCTATATAAGTCTAGGTTGGTCATGATGATGTTTTAGGACTTGGAACACATTTCTCCAGGCTCTTCTGGCTTTCAAAGCTTCTATTGAAAAAGCTGTCATTCTGTTATGTTTTCCTGTATGTGTGGCTTGTGGGTTTTCTCTTGGTTCTTCCAATACAATATCTTTGTTATGTATGCTTAGTATTTTAACTACAATATACCATGGATTTTTTTTTTTTATTGATCATGTCTATTTGGTGTCCTGTGTGATTCTTGTATTTGTATAGGTGTGCCTTTTCTAGTTGGAGAAGTTTTCTTCTATGATCTCGTTGAAGGTCTGGTCTATGCTACAGACTTAGGATTTTTTTCCCTCATCTATACCTATGCTTTAAGATTTCATCTTTTTGTGGTGTTCCATACTTCCTGTATATTACTTTTCTATGTTTAAAAAAATTCATCTTTGTTTCTTATTTGGTCTAGATCCTGTCCTTATCTTCTAATAGCCCCAACAGTCTGTCTTTTGTTGAATTCACTCCCCCATAAGGTTTTCTTTTGAGTTTCTAGTTGACCTGTTAGATTTTTCCATCTTAATTTTAGCTTGAGATCCCTTCAATGTTTCTAGCTATTTATTGAATTACATCTTCAAGTCCTGAAAATGTATTTTAAAGTCTTTGTCATTTCCATCAACTTTATGTTTGTGTTTCTTGGGCATCACTCAGGTGTTTATTCTCCTTACGCTCCTTCTCCTATTTCATTGAACTGTTTGTGTCTTCTTTAAACTCCTTGGATATCAAATGAAGTTCATGATTTTTTTTAACACCATGTTTTAGAGTTCATTTGGTAATTCTCGTTAGCAGACTTGTCTATGTGATTGGTGAAGTTTGGAGGGGAGATTCTGGCTTGCTCTTACATATCGTTTGTGTTTTTGTGATGAGATCTGGGCATGTGAACTTCTTTTGTTAGCTCTGAGTCTGATATAGACAGAGCAGGTTGGGTCAGAGACAGGATGTGTAGATAGGCAGAGAAGGATGTGCAGGTTCTGTCTGAGTGGAGAGGTTGAATTCACCTTAGATTTAAGACAGCATCTCTCATTCAGCCTGGAGCTCACTGGTACAGCTAGACTGGCTGAGAGCAAAGCTCAATGACCCTCCCTTGTCCACTTCCCCAGGGCTGTAATTACAGGCATACCCAACCATGACCACTGCTGGAGAAATTAACTTAAATACTTATTCTTGCAAGGTATTACCTTCATTTAATGCAAGAAGAGTCTAATTTGGGGACAATAAAACATTATTTCGGGATCACTCATGGCTAGAAGCAACAGAAGTGTGGATATTAGTGCATTTTGGTGTGTGTGTGTATGTGTGTGTGTACATACATGTACACATAAGTTAAGTGGTAGGGTCATTCAAATGCTAAAGTACGTGTGTAGACATCAGAAGACAAGTTTTGAGAGTCAGTTGTCTCCTCCCACAGCGAGTCCTGGATATTGAACTCAGACTTGGCAGCAAGCTGCTTGGCTCCCCTGAGCCATCTTGCTGGGACCCCAACCTCTTCACGTCTTCATTGGTTTTCCTTTCATACCTCCAACACTTGAGACTGTTTCCTGGGTCTAAGCAGCTTCTTAGCATTTGGCACAGTTTGGGCCATACTTAGGATAGCCCCTGCTCTTCAGGGAAATAAATTCTGGGATGAGCTTCTTCGGGGCTTCTCATGCCTGCTCTAATTATATCCAGTGCTTTGCACCAGCCACAGCCATGTGTCCTTCCCTTCCCAACATGGAGCTGCCGAAACATAAAGAAAACAAATGGTCTTTCTTCCATTTGAATTTAGGTTCCATTTTCTGGAACCAATCATCCCACGTATGAGGGCTTTCAGTCCTGTGAAGAGAACACTGGACACTATTAGGAAGAAGGGGAGACACATAGAGAAGTGCTCACTCCAGGTTCTATGGGCCCGAGTGGTGAGCATCACACCTCCGCCATTGCTGATGTGCCTTTCTAAGGAAATCTTTCCAGGAAACAATCCTGAGCTCTGGTGGAGATTGATTTGCTGTGACAGGAAGGAAGCGAGAGCATCCACTCCAAAAGTAGCCCAGAGCAACTAATCCCGAGATGACTGAAGGGCACAAATACGATCAGATTGTCACTATGAGTAACTAATCCTAGGATGAGTGAAGGGACACGAATACCATCAGATTGTCACTATGAGTAACTAATCCTAGGATGAGTGAAGGGGCACAAATACCATCAGATTGTCACTGCTTCTCCAAGAAGGGATATGACTTTAAGGGTACAGGGTGAAGGGCATGGAGGGTTCTATGCCCTCATGTTTGGTGTGAACTAAAGTGGATGCTGTCTTATTTGCCATCCTGTTGTTGCAACAAAATGCTTTGAAAACAGTACCGTAAGTAAATAAGCGCTTATTCTGGCTTAGAGTTCTCAAGGTGAACAGTTCCTCACAATGGAGAAAACATAGCAAGGCAAAAAGAAGGGTAAGTCCTGTTGACAGGAGCCAGAGTCTGAATAGTCATGTCACAGCCATAGTCAGGAAGCAGAGAGGAAACGGGAAGTGGGTCCGCATGGTAAAACCTTATGTCCCACCCTCCAGTGACCTACTTTCTCCCGCAAAGCCCTGGTCTGAAAAGTTTTACAATTTCCCAAGCTGCATGACTAGCAGAGGCCGGGGGGGGGGGGGGGGGGGGGGGGGGCATATGCTCACGCAAGCCTGTGAGGGACATTCCTCATCCAAATCACCACAAATATCATCAGATTTGGCAGCCCTTTTTCTCCAGCTCTGGGAGTATCCTGTGTCCTGCTAGAATCTCTTCTAGAAACATAGTTTTCACAGAAACACTACCAGTTTGTGGCTAATGGAGAAACTTGTTAAAGACATACCTGAATCCCAGTCCTATCCTCACCCCACAGGAGCTGCGTAGCCTTCAGCAAGTCACTTCCATCATTCAGTTTTAGCTTCCTCTGTAAAGAGGAAGAGCAGATAAGGTGAATATTAAAAAGTGCCCAGCACATAAAAGAATAAATAGTGGCACTCTCTAGTCTGGGCAGCAGGGGAGATGGTGCTCGGGTGTCGTTTCCTCGTTCAGAAAGTGTCACATGGTGTCATACCTGCGCTGTGGCTCTTCTCTTCAGTCATTGACCATGGCTGTCCTGAAAGTGTAAGGAGACTTACAACTGAGAGCTAAGGCTAAGACTGAACACTAAGACTCCTGGAGTAAGTCAGTTATAAGTTATATATTTCATATTCAAATGAATTCTATGAATGACCAAGACCCAAACCCAGTGGTTATATCACCCCTTTTTCTATGAGTTTCAATCATCAGTTGTATAACAAATGTTCTAGTTTCTAAGAAAGTAAAATTAAAATTAATTTAAAGGTAGCTATCATAATTTGTGAATGACATTACATAAAATACACTGTAATGGCACACAGAGAGAACTCCAGACTGATAATTCAATTAAGTTATAATTATTGCATCATTCACAGTGACATATCTATCTTTGTTGCAAACTGTTACAAGGGATTGCATTATGGGTTTTGTAGTTCTGCCCTATTTATCTGATAGTTTGGCAGCTCAAACTTAAAAGACATTTTAGAAAATAATATGAGAGACCAGGCACCATGCAGTCAGAGGTATAACACTAATCATGCAACTACAGACAAGGAAAAGACAGGCAGGGTCAACAGGTTGTGCCTGAGAGTAGTTCCACTCAGCACCAAACAGTAGAGGAATCGCTTTCTATTTTTCTCATGTGCTGAGTGGTTCTGGGAAGACCTGGCCGTGCAGTTGCCCAGATGACCCTTGAAGAAGTGTCAGAGTTTGGATCTGTGTGGCGAAGGCTAGGCTATCAACCAATGGAGCTACCAGGGGTGATAGGAACACTAAGGAGTGAGCAAGAGCAGGAAGTGGAGCCACTAAGGATGTTCCCTTGAAGGAGGAACCCACTTCTCTTCTCTGTTTCCTGGCTGCTGCAAGCAGCATTCCTCAGCTGCGGGCTTCTACAGTGAGACCCTGCCTTCAAACCAACAGGGTCAAGTCATGACAGATCAAAACCATGAGGTAAAATAAACATTTTCACCTAAGCACTGTGGCTTATGCCCTAAGAGGCTGAAAAAGAAGGATGTCAGCATTGAAGCAGAATGAATCACACAGGGAGATCTTGTCTCAAAAAGCCAAATAGTAAGTAAGCATTTCCTCTTATTTATCATGAGCATTTTGTCACGGGGACAAAAGGCTGCCTGAAAGTGAAGGGAACACAGCCCCTCTTTTCAAAGGCACAAGCAGTAATGGAGAAGCAATAGAGAGCGAAAGCAAGCTGCTGAAGGTGGCCGGTCACTAAAGGTAGACTAGAGTAGCTCTCAGTCTGAGTGACTCGCTTTTATCTCCAGTGCTGCTGGAGACTCCATGACCTCAGACGGAATGTTGGATGCCATGTTAGAACAGCTTAGAAAGATGTTCAGGGGAAAAGGAGACTGTTGTTAAAAAAGTTTCTCACACCATCTTGAGATTCTCTGTGGAGGATTTCTGTGTGCTGCGCATCTGTGGCATCTCACTTACGTGAAAGTCGCTCAAGCAGTACAGTAAGGGAACAACTTGGAAGATCCTTCACCCCTCTTTCCTCTTGACAGTCCTACCCACCCCCAGATGAGAGGCCAGCATTTGGTCAGTAAGAAGCACTGGGTTTGTATGACCCTCAGAGGTCAAAGGTCACAGTGATGGTGTAGACTGTCTTAGTGTCTCTTCTGATTTTCTTTGAGGAAAAGACATCTGTACACATGACTTCTCGTACTGAGGATGTGTGTTATGAAATTAGGAAGAAATCAGCCCAAATAAAAATCATTTATCTCCCATTGCAAACTTCCCAGCCCGTGTTCCTCTCAATTACAAATCAAAAGAGAAAAATGCAGAGATGTATTTACATGTCCATTCCTTATCAGAACTTGGACTCCCTCTTTCCTTTCTTTGAAAACTATACTTGATATGGTCACCAGGCTGGCTCAAACTTTCTTCTTCTTCTTCTTCTTCTTCTTCTTCTTCTTCTTCTTCTTCTTCTTCTTCTTCTTCTTCTTCTTCTCTCTCTCTCTCTCTCTCTCTCTCTCTCTCTCTCTCTCTCTCCCTCTCCCTTTCCCTCCCCTCTTGTTGTATTTACTTGTCCATAAATGTACTTATGTGCATACACTGCATCTATGCTACTGTGGAGGCTAGAGGTTGAGACACTGGGTATCTTCTTCAATCATTTATTACCTTCTACTTTGAATTTATATATTTATTCATTTGTGTGTGTGTACCATGGCAAATGTGTATGTCAGAGAACACCTTGTGGAAGTCATTCCACCCCTCTATGTTATGGGTTCTGGGGTTTGAACTCAGGTCATCAGCCTTGGTAGCAAGCATCTTTACAAGCTGAGCTATTTCATTCCAGTTTACCTTCTGAGATAAGATCTTTTGTAAACTAGACATTTACCAATTGGACTTGACAATGCACAATATGGGTCCAGAATCTGTTTGTGTCTGTTCCCCACCCCTGCACTAGGATGCAGGTGTACACAGCTCCACAACCACCTGTAGGTACCAGGAATATGAACTCGGGCCTTTGTGCGTGTGCAGTAGGTTCCTGGAACACAGCCATCCTCCCTAACCTTCTACTGTTCTCTGCACTTTGGTTCTCATTTCTTCTTCATTGCCAGCCCTGAGAAGGTTTTCTTTTTCAGGCCGCAATGATCTGGCACTGGCTCAGCTTCTGAACCCTGTCCATGCTCAGCTTTAGAGAAAACCACTCACATTTTCAAGACCTGGGCCTTTGGGCTCCCCTCATAACAGACAGAGCACCGAGCCTCCATAGCTGCAGGAGGATAGGCTGCCTCTCTTTGTGGGCTGGCGATTTCTCCAACTGTAACCTGCAGTTTTGGAAGTCACTGCTTGCCTCTCTTTATTTCAAAATCCATCCATCAATTTCTCAATAGAAAGATGGTGTTTACTAGTGAACTTTAGCCTTTCTGAGGTCAGCAGCCCCGCGAAGCAATTTCCTGGATTTAGAAGGTAAGGATTGAATCCTTCCCGGCTGACCTCTGAGGTAGAAGGTGAGACTTGCATTCCTAAGCCACACTCTGTTAAGGCTCCTCTTCCTCTCCGGCCTCTGTTCTAATGGCCCCCAGCCGCCCTCACCACTTATTAGAGCCCACTCACAAAAGCCACAGGCCTTAACGAGTAATTTCATTCATTCACTGAACGGATTGACTTCCATCTCATGGCATGCGCCAGTCTTTGTGACAGAGCTGAACACTGAAAGGGACTAGAGAGTCCCCCCTCTCAGGTACTCAGACTAGCTGGAGAGACACGGAAATTATGACTGCTGGGACATGGGTTCAAAACACACTGAGAGCTTGAGTGTTGTTAAAATGATTAGATACACCTCAACAGACAACTAAGTCACTCAAGGGTTATCTCCATGGATGGTGAGGGCTTAAGGGAAGGGTGGAACAACAAGGGAGAAAAATGTTATGTAATTTCTTTCATGCAGAATCAATCATGCAAACATGCATGTGTATATGCATGCATGTGTGGTGTGTGTGAGTACATGCACATGCATGTGTTTGTGGGGTATGTGCAAGTGGGCATGTATGTGTTTGCAAGTGTGTGTGTATGCATGTGTCTGTGTATGCATGTGTGCATGTGTGTGTGTGTTATGACATGAAAGTAGAAAGGAGACTATTTGAAGAAAATATAAGTATGTAGGAAAGTAGTATGGAGAGGGGTAAATATAAATGAGGTTATTATTAACATATATGTATGAAATATAAGTTATTGTTAACATATATGCATGAAAATGCCATAGTGAAAGTCTTACTTTTGTACCTTAACAACAACAATGAAAAGTTAAGAAAATAACACTTAAGAGTAAACTTAACCCAGAAGGCAAGGGATCAACACACTGAGAAAGTACATCCCCAAACACAAATAAATAGAAAGACACCCTCTGTTCACAAATTGGAAGAGTTAATATTGTTATACTCTTCAAAATGATCTTCAGATTTAATTCAATTGCTATGAAAATGCAGGACATTTTTCACTAATGTAGAAAAAAATTAACTAAAATTTGTTTGGAACCACAAAATACCCCCTAAAAAAGCAATTTTAATTAAAAAGAACATAGTTTGAAGCTTCATATTTCCTGTCTTCAAACTACACTACAAATCTATAGTGATCAAAGCAATGCTAGTGGTACAGAGGAGATGCACAGACAGACAGACAGGCCAAATAAATCACACACCGATGGTGAATCTATAGTGATCAAAGCAATGCTAGTGGTACAGAGGAGACGCACAGACAGACAGGCCAAATAAATCACACACCGATGGTGAATCTATAGTGATCAAAGCAATGCTAGTGGTACAGAGGAGACGCACAGACAGACAGGCCAAATAAATCACACACCGATGGTGAATTAATTTTTTGACAAAGTTGCCAAGAATGCCCAGGAGAAGGATGTACTCTTCAATAAATGATGGATACCCACATGTAGAAGATGATGAGGGCCAGAGAGGGCTCATTGAGAAAAGGCACTTGCTGCCTGATGACCTAGTGCATCCCCAGGACCCATGCTGTGAGAGGAAAGGGCAGGGTACCACAAGTTGTCGGGTGATCTGTACCACATGCCATACTGTGCATGAGTCTACACCCATATATATGCAGAATAAATGAATAAAAATAATAAAATTTTAAAAACAAAATGGAACTAGACCTGTGTCTTATATCACATAAAATGCAACTCAAAATGGATAGGTTCAACTCAAGACCTGAAAATATAAAGCTATGAAATAAAGTTTGGTTTTTTTTTTAAAAAGGGGGGGGGGATAAAAATTCTTTAACATTGGTCTGAGGAATGTTTTTCTAAAGTTTAAAGCCCCAAAAATTGAGCAACAAAGTAAAAACAAATAAATGGGATTACATCAAAATAAAGTGCTTCAGTGCAGCAGAAGGAGGGAGAATATCAGTGAACTAGGCATGTGATCGAGGGTTAGTACTTAAAATATACAAGGAGCCAGCAACTCAATAGCAGGACATAAAACAGCCTGAAGAGAAGACTGGCAAAAGATTGGGCCAGAAGCTTCTCATGGGGAGCCATATGGGGGCAGATGGGTTTATGAAAATTTGCTCAGCATAATAAATCAACAGAAAAACAAGTGCCAGTCAAAATTACTATGACAGGGTGAGAGAGATGATGACATCAGTCAAAAGAATTTGTCCCTCTCGCAGAAGGCCAGAGATGGGTTCCCAGCACCCACTTCTGCTAGCTCATGACTGTCAAAACACTAACTCCAGGACATCTCCCACCCTCTTCTGGTCATGATGTGCACCTGTATACACACATGCACATACACACACGCTCATATGCACACATACACACATGCACATACACACATGCACACACACATGCACATATACACATACACACACATACACATGCACATATACACGTAAGCAAAACGAAATCTTAAACAATCGACTGTGAGGTATCTCACTCAAGGATTGGCAAGGACAAAGAAAAGAAGGAACATTTTAACTGTTGTAGGTGATCCATTACAGAAAACAGTATGGAAGCTTCTCAAAGAAAAAGGAAAGTTAGAAATAGAACTATGTGTGATTCAGCAAGTGTGCTGTTGGGTCTGTCTCTGAGGGCAATGAACCCACTATGTTGGAGAGATACCTGGAATCTCCTGTTCATCATAGCAGAACTTACAATAGCCAAGATATGTGTCTACCAATACATGAAGAAATAAAGATAGTGTAATGTATATACACACATGTGTGCACGCATGCACATGCATACACACACACGCAATGCAAATGATATCCTTTACCACTCTGAGGCTATGGGACCTGGGAGAAGGGGGTCAATAAATGAGGTGGACTAAAATCTCATGCAATAGCTACTTTATCCAGAGCCTCAGGGTATGCTCTGAGGGCTAAGAGGAGACACTTGAGGAAAGTGGGCAATCACAAGGGTGAGTTACAAACAGCACAACCCTGTTTTCCCACAGAGGGAGAGAGACCTGTAAATAAATAGCAATAGCCTATTATAATGAATAATCTTAAGTAAACTCACTCCTATCCACACCACTTGGGAGGGGCACGAAAACACATTCCAAGAATAATTCCATGTTTTAAAGAAACTTAGGTCCACCAGACTCTTGTCTTGAAGTTTCCTCACATGCACTGAGAGTTCTCTCATGACTTCACTCTTGGGCTATATTCCCAGCAAGTTTATGTAATACAATGAAAAGTGCATATATGTGTGTGTGTGTGTGTGTATGCATTTCAATCTTATAAAGAAAGGAAAACCTGCTTTTTGTAGAAATATGGATAATGCCGAAGATATTATGGTTTGTGAAATAATCCAGGCATAAACATATTTTAGTAGTATATGATCTCACATGCATGTTGTTATGCTGTTGTGGTTTGAATGAGAAATGTCCTGTGAGAGCAAGAAATAGGCTCTGGTGTTTGATCCCTTGATCTCCAGCTGGTGGCACTGTCTGGGGAGGTTTTGGAGCCTTTAGGAGGCACAGCCTTGCTGGAGGAAGTGGGTCACAGGGGGTGGGCCTCAGTGCTTTATACCCTGGCCTCACTTCCTGTTCACTTTCTGCTTCCTGGGTGTGGATAAGATGTGACCAGCCAGCCTTCTGTTTCTGCTGTGGTGCCTTCCTAGCCTGCTACCATATCTTCCCTCAAGATGGATTCTAACCTCGTGGAATTGAAAGCTGAAATAAACCTGAGTTCTTAAGTTCTCTTGTCAGAGTGTTTGATCACAGTAATTGGAAAATGAACTAGGACATAGGTGAAATCTAAAACAGTAGTAAGCTCATGGTGAGGGTGGGGATGGGGAGTGGCTAGAATTGCGATTGCCAAGGATAGGGAGGAGGTGGGGAGACATGTGAAGTTAGATAGGAGAAGTTTCAGAGCTCTGTTTTGTAGCATGGTGCTTATAGTTAATAATTTAACAGTGAAGTATATTTTTTGGAAATAGCTAAGAGAATAGATTAAGTCTGACAGCTAAGGTAATGCATTACACCATATACGTGTATTCTAACATATGTTGAATGTGATCAACATGCACTATCGTTACATAAATTCCATGCTAGTTATCGTAAACTCACCTGAGTTTATGCCTGCATGGTTAGCCGTTCTGGGGAAAATTGCAATAAATTATCATCTACTAAAATCCCTTCATGCTGCTGATCGTCCATGCTGCTTCATGTCCAGTGCCTTCTCGCACTCACAGCCACTCACCATTTACTCTTCTCCTTGAGTGCAGACTAAATGACTTCCTGTCGAGTTTTACCAGCTTCCATATTGAGAACCTGATTCTTCAGGAAAACACATCTTATAGGCCAGGGTGATTACTTCACCAACATTGTTTATATCAGATTTTATATATCAGAGATGAAAATTAGTATTTGATTCTTAGCAAACATGATTGCTCTCTCTGACTATGCCATGTAACATGGTGGAAGGGTATGCTATTTATTCCGCGTACTGCATCAACTGTCTTCCCATATACTACAGGATAGAATATTTTGTGTATGTCTTCCTCTAAGTCTAGAAAGTAAGTTTTAATATCTGAATTTTTTCAGGTGGGCAAATCAAGATCCCCAAGAATGAAGAGCTCTTTCTTGTCTGAGGATCCTGGGTAAGACCCAGCAGAGTGGGAATTGAAGCTCAGTGACCTCCTGGTTGGAGCTACTTTACACATCATCAAGACCTGCAACACTATGATAGCATCCGGTTCCCAGGACCCTTGGCTCCTGCTCCTGTGTGCCAGCCTGCTTCTAGTGCTGTGATAGCACCCACCTTCCAGGACCCTCAGCTCCTCTTCCTGTGTGCCAGCCTGCTTCTAACACTGTGATAGCTCCCACCTACCAGGACCCTCAGCTCCTCTTCCTGTGTGCTAGCCTGCTTCTAACACTGAGCTGGGCACTTACTACTAGATCATCAATTAGAATAGTATATTCAGGAAAAAATATTTCTTGAAAGAACTCAGACTTGCTCACTCTGTCTTACTCAAATGGCTTTCAAGTAACACATCGGACTTACAACTTCTTGAGCTTGGAGATGATCTCATGAGAACATGTTCCTTCTTTAATTGAAGTCTTCCTCTTTGGCTGACTTCCAAGAGGACTACCAGATTTCTTTTTCTTTTCTATAACTGAAGCAGATTATATATGACATTCCAAATCATTTTTCAAGGTGTTATTTGGTGCTAGCCGCCAGATTTCTTAGGAAACTGCTTTGGAAAAGCCAAAGGCATAGACCCAGAAGCAACAAGTAAGTCTTTAGAAAATGTTTTTTAAAGCTTTACTTGGGAAAACTACACACACACACACACACACGTGTGTGCACACACACACATGCACACACACTATACACATCACATCACATGTCATATCCACATTCACTACATGTACCACACCACATGCTGCATACATACATCACATACACACCCACACTACCACACATACCCCACCACATATACACACCCTATACACACACACCGCACACATACACTATACACACCATGCCACATATCAAACACACACACAACACAACACACCACATGCTGCATACATATACCACATACACACACATCACATACACACACACAGTGTACACACCACACCACATGCTGCATATATATATCATATACACACATATCACACACACACCCTACACACACATACACTATACACAACACACCACATGTCACATACACGCACACTACACACACCACACCACATGCTGCATACATATACCACATACACCACACTACCACATATACCACACCACATACACACATCCTACACACACACATTCTCACACTCTTCATTTCAGGGGTTAAGACATACTTTTTAAACTTTTCATATGCATGTTACTTTCCAAGAATATGCCTCAGGGGACATAATAATCTCCTAATTGGGACCCAAAGAAATCTTTTTCACTAAACTTAGTCATCTCTCCTGTGACACTTGCAGAGAAGGCCCCCTGGAGTTCCTTTTCTCTTTCTCAGTTGTTGTTCTTTATGTCTTTGCTTATTTCAGACCGGAACATAAATAGAGTGAGAGCAGAGGAAGAGGGACTTGCTTAACGCTCTTTCCGTATTTGAAGCAAAGAGCACACTGACTTTTTACTTCCCAGAACAACCCCTGGTAGTTAATAGAGGCCAAAACAGTATTTGTCAAGTCAACTAAAGCTATAGTTAAGAATGGCCATGTCTTATTCTTCACCCATACTTCTAGAGCAGAGTCAAAGTGACCTTTGCCTCTAACTAACATGCCACATGATGAGGGCATTCATTTTACTTTCCTGCCCCACAGAGGAGCAAACCAAGTAAACATATGATAAAACAGCTGGGAACTGGGACTTTATAGGATTCTGGGAGGGTCCAAGGGTTTCTGAGACCTGCACTAAAGAGAAGACTGGAAATATCCATCTTTTAAAAAGTTTTTCTATCCTTGGGTAACAGTGTTAACACAGTGAACACTGTGTTAGGCTTCTTTTTCCACAAAATCAAACAAGAGAAAAACCATCTAACCCCCCACCACACACACACATACTGCCCACAGGCAGCAAGATTGCTGTGTGGAAAAGGGGGGCAGACTGCGAGGAGGTGGCGGTTTCCTAGTGAAGTGTATTGTCTGAACAGTTTTATTGAGTGTGGGAGAAGGAAAAAGGAGGACGGGAGAAGGGGAGGGGAGGAGGAGGCTTTCATACTGAACATTTATTTGGAAGTTCTGAGCAGATTAACTTTTGGTACAATTCAGAACTAAAAACTTTATTGGGAATGCTACATACGCTCCAAAGGCCAACAGGAGAATTTAACTTAGATGTGATTAGTATGAAGAAAGTTACATTTATTGTACTCTTATGTATAATTGATCATATGAAAGGCCTTTTGTAACTATAAAAGAGACAGCCTATTAAATTGTTTTACCCAGAGGATTATACAAACTTGCTGGTATCAGATTGGATCACCAGCCTATTGGTTTCCTAGTGGTATTAAATCATTAAGGTGCTTATTTTAATTCATATATCTTCCTTGATATTTATTATGAAGCAAATAGCTCCTCCCCATCTTAGCTTTAAGTATCAGAACCAATGGTTCTGTTTTTTCTCCAATAAATAATGAGATTAATGCTTGTGGCTGTACAGGTCACCTCTGACAGACCTGGAGACAGAAAATCATACTTGAGGCCTTCAGTACAGTCTGTAGAAAAAGCCAGAGGACACCAGCATTCGATTCGAGGACAGGAGCCACATGCCCTCCACATTGTGCTGCACAGATTAGCTGGGCTCGTTCTGCACCTTCCCATTATCCAGATATGAATGGACCTGGGCGGTAAAGGCTAAGTTATGGGTGGCACCTGGCACATGTGCCCAAGCAAATTGGCGCCTATGCTCATGACAGATAAGGTGGTTAAGGCTGGCTGCCATTCCTTGTTTATTTCAAATGGCCCAAAGAACATGGAAGCTTGAACTTCGATGGTTCAGGAGGGCACAGCTGCAAACCACAGCCTGCATCACAGAGCAGGGGAACCCAATTTGTCATTGTCTTTTCTTTTGATTTACCTTTTCCATTTGGAGAAATGCACACGCAGACCCCCGTCAGGAGAGATGGGGGGTTGGATCCGAATGGTCATGCTTCTCTAACTAAGCGCGTCACATTTCTTCCAGACCCCATGACATGCTCCCAGCCTCTCATTTTAAAGGTGTTGCCAAAACTTTTGGATGTGCTCACTGCCAAGGACACTGTCACTATCTACTCTTCCCTTTGTCCCCAAAGCAATCCTTGCAGTATGCTGATTTCTGCTTGCTACCAGATCAATTCCACTTAGAATTTTAACTAAGAGGTCAGAAGGTGTATGGGTATCTATAAATCTAGAGCTCTGTCAGTCTATTGCAATGAGAGGAAGTTTTAAACAAAGTCACTCAGTTACATTTAAAAAGCAATAGGACACTAATGCTAAAAAAGGCAACTTCAGAAGATCATTTTGTGCTTGGGATGATAATTGCTTTGTGACATTGTGGTGTTGCTACATGAAATGAGGGGAAAGTGCTTCCAGAGTGTCTCTATGGATTTCTTGTTAGAAAGCTATGAGAACTCACGATGAAGCTGGCAAATGATTTCAGTGTGTGCCCCTGGATATCTGCTCAGGAGAGCAACGAGCCGAGGCCACAGGGCAAATGATTCCAATGTGTGCCTTGAAGAATTGACTTCTTCCAATTGTGTTCAAACTGTATTGGAAGACTAAACTCACAAGAAAAGATGTCAGGGGTGGGGGTGTGGAGATTAGTCTCAATTATGAAATGAGACAACCACGCGAATCCTAAGCATCAGAAATGAACTCAGCCCCCCCTTGAACCCAGACTGTTCATGTGATGATGATCCCCCAAAATTGGGGCATCTCGTTTTGTTCACCAGGATTGACAATGAAGTTCTTTATTGAGCTTTTAAAAAGTTGTTTTATGTATTAAGATGTTTAAAGACAATTTGTTCTCTGCTAAAGAGGAGGCCGGTATGTATCTGAAATTTGAAATCTGCATTATGCAAGAAAATGTCTACTTTCTTTAGAAGATTGAAAATTCAATAACTTCAGCCTCAGGAGAAAATGCTGGCATAGTCTTTCATTGCTCCCAAAAACCAAAAATGGCAAATGAAAACCTGCAATGGAGGCTGCCAAAAAAAAAAAAAAAAAAATCCTTTCAAACATATTTAAGAGTCATAGCCAGGCACACACCAATAGTCTAATCTTTCACGATCTCTCCCATCTCCCCCATATGTTACCTCCTGCTGTGTAATCTTCTGCTCCAAAGAGGCCCTAAGACTGGAAACATCAGGGATGCTCTGGGGAAAAGAGGGCAAAAGCTAACGTTCCTTCCTAGCAGTCCATAAAACCAGGCTCACTTTTCAGTGCTTACCAGGAGGTCAGGGTTTGTAAAATGCAACCAGTTTTCACAGTCTTCTGGGCTGCTATTTTTTTTCTTTCAATGCACAGTGGAGCCTGGCCTTGTGTGAGTCAGTGTTCATTTGTATGCAGAGTTGCATGCGTGCTGTTTACATGTGCTTGATGACTCCAAAACCGTGGTGACTGTCTCCATAGTTGTTAAGATAAGCTAATGTGAGATCTGTTCAGCCAGTACTCAGAAATAAAGAAATAAGGAATTAGTTGAGATTGATACCTCCCATCACAAACACAGTGGGGAGGTGGGTCTCATCGGCTCCTGGCAGCACAGTGCCAGTACAGCCATTAGGCAACATGCCACTTTCTTTCTCCTCTCATGGTACCACATATTTTCCCTCAAACCCTCTCTTCTGTCACAGTTTTGTGACAAGGTGAGGAGTCTACATTATCAAACAAAAAAAGGATGTCACAGAGTAAGTGGGCTGAGGCTTCCTTACACCAACAGTATCATGGAAAAGACAGCTGAATATGTTCTTTCTGTCTTATTTTGAATCCCTGATTTAACCTAATTCTGTTTTGTTTCTAAACAAAATAATTGTGGTTTCAGATTAACTGAACATGAATCCAAAGAAAGAAAGAAAGAAAGAAAAGGAGCCCTATTCAATTCCAGCCCAATTGCAATCATGCAGGTGTTGCAGAGCTGGTCCCTGAAGGCTTCTCCTACCAGCTAGACTCATCGTAGCTGTCTGAGTTTGAGAGCACGCTCCACTATTGGTGCAACACATTCAATGAATCGCACACTTTCTCAGGAAGTATGCATGCATGTGTTTCTGTTTGTATACGACTTAACCCGTGGTGACTGAGAATACAGCTAATGTCTTTAATCCATACTCAGAATTAAAGATAGTTTTTTTTAAAAAAAAAAAAAAAACTAATATGTATTCTGTACAGACATGTGAGTGAGGGTCAGCGGCCCTTGGAGGAGAAGACGGCTTTGGATCGCCTGGAGCTGGAGTCGCGGGTGACTGTGAGCCGTACATTGTGGGTACTGGGAGCTGAACTCCAGTCCTCTTCCCTGCTGAACCTCTCCAGCCCACAACCATGTGTATTTCTCCTTATTTTCAGAATTATCAGTAGCTGCTTTGATTCACCAATATTAAGGAAGAAAATTTCCCATTCAGGACTAGATCTATGAGATTTTTTCTGACTACATGACCCCCTTCAACCTTGTTCGGCAATG
Source organism: Alexandromys fortis (assembly GCF_014885135.2). NCBI lineage: Eukaryota > Metazoa > Chordata > Mammalia > Rodentia > Cricetidae > Alexandromys > Alexandromys fortis. The sequence continues at coordinate 4,561,960 of NW_026068000.1, forward strand.
CTATCAAAGCCCTCAGAGAATATTCTGTTTCATTTCTTTGCCATTTAATGTATTTCAGAAGCCCCTCTGAGAAAGCGGCACTGTAACCAAGTGATATTGTTATTAAAGTTATTATATGCATACGCACTGACACTTACTTTTGAAGAGTAAATATTTGTGCTAATTAGATCAGTGTCATCCACTGTGCTAATTATATCAATATCAACATGTTGATATTGATATAATTAATTAGCACAAAGCTTTACTCTTCAAAAAATCCATGGCGGCATCGCCGGTTCATTCACCGTGAGGGAAGCGGGATGAAGTACAGTGCTATAGTGCTATATTAGGCCCTGATATGCAATCAGCTTCAATAATTACCTCATGCTGTAGGTGGCCTTAGACAAGTAAAATGATGTTTTTTCAGGTCTCCTGGGAACTGGATACTAAGATGAAAAGCATCGGCGGAGCTTCCCCCAACATTCTGCGTGGTGATTAACTGACTCTCCAAGAAGTAAGCTGCCCGTAATTAACCCTAACGACCCCAGAAAAAGGGTAGGGGGAATGAATTGAAGCACTAAAGTGTGGAGGAAGGAATTCTCTGAAATAACTACCCTTATTCAACCATTTTCTGCCTGTGAGATTTTGAAAGAGGAAACCACCAGCTATAAGAAGAACCAGAAAGGCAAGAAAAAAAATACAGCGATGAACACTCAGAGACGTGTGTTGAGTTCAGTTTGAGGCCCTGTGTTACACAGCAGGCTCCCTGGAAATCACAGTGAATGGCACTAGTTGTGGTGGCTATTTTTTGTTGTCAACCCGACACACGTGGGAAGATGGAATTTCGATTGAGGAATTGCCTTGATCAGAGTGACACGTGGTCATATCTGCAAAGTGTTTTCTTAATTGCTAAAGCCCAGCCCACAGTCTCTGGTGCCATTCCTAGGCGTCTGGACTTGGTTTGTATATGGTACCTGAGCAAGCCAGAGGGACCCCGCCAGGACGCAGCTCTCTTCCCCAGTTCCTGCCTGTTACTGCCTCTGCTCCAGTCTCTTTAGGTCATGGTGTGTATCACAGCCACAGGAAAGAGACTTAGGACAGCAATTTCAGCTGTTGCTTCCACCTCACATAAAACAGTGCAGAGGATTTTCCATGTCACTTCACAACTTCATGAGACACAGGGATTCTTGTTTCATAACTGAGAAAACGGAGACTCAAGGAGCACAAAGCGTCTGTCCCAGCTGCACGGCTTGTCTGGAACAGCCTAGAATCCTAGTCACATCTTTGCCCTGCTGCCCTTCCGGCCTCCCTAGTGGAAGTGAAGAAGTAACTCTGGAAGAGGCGTTCTAGGGACCTCACTTCATTAGGGCAAGAGAGGCAATGCTTGAAGCACAGAGCCCTGGCCGCTGTAAGACTGCACAGGCCTGCCTGGAGAGAAATAGAAAACGCAGCTATGGTACAGCCAGGAAGTCGGCGAGCAGAGAGCCAAGATGCAGCCCCTTGCTTTACACCTGGATTCATGAGCAATGTTTTGGAAATGATACCCAGCACATTATGAAAAGCACCAAACTTCTAAAATTTACTAAGGGGTACCAATCATAGGCCAATTTAAGAAAATAGAATTTGATGTTGTATTGCATTTATTCTTTGAGAACTTCGTGCAGATATGCATGATCATACTCAACTGTCTGTTCTCTCCTGCCCTCTGAAGACTTGTGCTCGACGCCTTTGCACACCCATCATGTTCATGCTCCCCTGAGTCATGGCTTCTCCTTCAGTGTGACACACGGCCCAACCACAGTGACTCTTGCTTGCTCTTCTTAGAGTACTGCATGGCATTCCCCTTCTAAGTGTTCTCCAGGCTCCTACCTGGACCTTCCCGCCTTCTTTAGACTGAAGTCTTTTCTACCCTGCCGAGAATCCTGCAGCCTTTGCCTCTTCTCTGCTCTCCCACCCCCCATTCTCCACCCCATCCCCCCCATCTTACCTTTATTATTCTCTTCTCATCTGCCTATCTACGCTTAGAGGACTCCGCCTTCAAAGAGGCATTTGTGAGTATTGCAACACTTTGAATATGTGTTTTTATTTCTCCCCCTGTGGAGTGAACAGCGTCTGTGGTCGTGGGCAGAGTCAGTACTTAAAACGTGCTTTTCATCTTCAAAGAGCTCCATGTTAGGTGGGACCCTTAAGGTGGGCTCAGCTCAGAGGCTTCTCTGGGCAGGTAGCTAAATACATTAATTAGTGCCTAGACAGGGATCACAGACAGATTTATCTTGTCCTTTGATTTATTCTGACCAGGTTTGTCGTCATTCCTTCAAGACATGCCGTTTTGGTGGGGTGACACTTCAAAGTGCACACCCTCCTGGTGGAGACCTTTAGGCCTACCTTGCTCTTCAGTTTGGTCAGAGAGAGAAGCCATTCTTTAGAGGCTGCATGCACACTCCCCCCTCTTTTCTACTTCCTATATCCTTCTTGTCAATGAAGGTCTCAAGAGCAAAGCCAGCCCCTGTGCTGTCCTTATTTGTAGGGACAGTCACTTAGACCTTCCCTTCTTTATATGCTTTCCTATCTCAAGCCATCCCTCCCACCCTCAAGGTTGGCTTGGAACTTGGGGTAGAGAAAACCCTTTGGAAACAATCCCAGAGGACCGGGGCCCTTCAGTGACTTGGCACTTCTAGCCATGTCCTTGTCCCTGCCTCCTCTGCTTTTCCGCTTCCTACGGAAGGCTCTTCCTCCTCTTCTCTCCCTGTTCGCTTTGCCCCTTCCTGATCTCTGTCCTATCATCCTTATCGCTCTCCTGCCCGCCCTCCTCAGCCATCTCCTCTTCCCTTCCTCTTTCCCTTCTGAATGTGAGCCTCTTGCAGATTAAGTAACTTGCCCTGGGATAAAAATAGTCAGAGCAGGATTTGAACACTAAGCTGAGTGATTCACTCGCCTGCCTTTCCTTTCTCAGTTTTGAAAGAAACGAGTTCATTAATTTGTAACACAGCACGAATCATTGATAAGCCATTGACTGTGTTATACATCCCCCGAGAAAGTCCCACTGCCTCCCTAGGCTCATCCCCTCATACATAAAGCAGAGGGGTTAGCCTGCTAATAGGATCTTCTGGTTCAATTTAAGCCTGTAGGTATGATAATTAGAACGAGAGCTTCGGTGTCCTTGTTTCAATACAAGGATAATAACTACTTCATAAGTTTGGGGTAATAATTACATTAGAGAATGCACATAAGACCCAGCATGACTTGCTCACACAGAGTAATTATATAAAAAGAGATCCCTGCCATTCATGCATTGTGAAACTATTAAGGTCAAACTCTTGACTTGGCACTTAAGCTTCCAATCCTTGCTTTATCCCGGTGGGGAGAGAAAAGGATCCCATGACTTCATTTATGTTCTGATATGTAGCATCTCTTCACCCTCTCCGAGATGCCTTGGAGCATAAGTGACTGAAAGCCAAGGGAGGGGGGTTGGGGCGGAGTATTCCCAAGCATCACTAGTAATGCTTATAGGCATAGACCAAAGGGTCTCTGCTCATAATATTCTTTCCTGGAAAACCATCCAAGGCTGGACCACACAACAAATAGGACCAGGAAAATTCCCAGGGGTGAGGGGTCAACTGCTGCTCCCTTCTTCCAGGAGAGCAGTGCAAGTTATCCCAGGGCCACAGGGTACAAGGAGGGTTGGTGTGTTGTGGAAAAGTCAACAATACTGGGCTGGGAGACCTGGTCCTCCCCACTGGGCTCTGCACCAGCCTGTTGGGATTCTGGGAAAGCCACTCTACCTGCCCAATGAGAGGAGCCATTTTCAGGTTCACTGAATCAGAACCTCTAGAGAGTTACACAAAGCCGCCTCAGCCCTATTAAAGTTTCTGATTTAGTCACTTTGGAGTATGACTCAGGCATCGGTAACTTCTAAAAGCTTGAGAGGTTGTTCAAATATGCAGCCAGCTCTGAAACCATCTGGTTAGGTGGAATATCATCATCTCCTATGTTAATCAAGCCTCTTGTTCTCTTGATGAAAGCTGAACCTGAATAGAGATACTGGTCACTGATGAGAGATCCTTCTTCAGAAATTTCTTAGCCACTCTCTCTTTGGGTGGAGAACTAGTACTCTTTTGTGTGTCTGACTAGTTCTTATCACATGCCTACTCTAGGAAGGTCATTCTTATCACGTGCCTATTCTGAGTAGGTTACTTGAAGACACCAACAAGCAGCTCAATTCCCTCGGGCTCAGTGGCCTCGAAGCTCAAGCCTCTCCCTGCAACAAACTTACTCCAGCCTCCAGGGCATGGTCAGAAGCTCTAAGCACTTTTCCATCTGGAAAAGCCACTGGGGAGAACGACTCTGCACTACAGCAGAGAAGGATTTGACTGATTATCCTGCCCAGGGACTGAGTGAGAACCAACCTTCTTTGCAACTACCCTTTCTACTCCAACTTACCCATAATTCCAAGTGGCCAGGGAAGCCACCATCAGAGGACAAGGAGAGCTAGACATTCGCTGTGCTGTTGACTCAGGAAAGAGAAACTTATGAAGTACCCACAAGTTTTGCATCTGAAGAAGAAGTAGTAGCACATTTTTCAAACATGTTTAAGTTAATTCCCCCTAAATCCAAATATTTATTCACAGCCCATTTCTTTTCAGAAAAGATTTAAGGCAAAGGATCAAAAGTTGGCTAGACACCAAAGCATATCTCCTCTAGACAAAAGCTAAATTGATGGTCCACAGAACGGTCTAGAAAATGAGCTCTCCAGTTTGCCATCTGAAGGATGCCTGTGAGCCATTTCTAGACTCTGCACAAGTACATTAATTCTATCATGGTCTCTCTCTCTCTCTCTCTCTCTCTCTCTCTCTCTCTCTCCCTGCTTCTCTTCTTCAAATGTCCTAGCATTTTTTTTTTATTTTCCGAGACAGCGTTTCTCCGTAGTTTTTGGTTCCTGTCCTGGAACTAGCTCTTGTAGACCAGGCTGGCCTTGAACTCACAGCAATCACCTGCCTCTGCCTCCCGCATGCTGGGATTAAAGGCATGTGCCACCACCGCCCGGCTGTCCTAGCATTTGTGAAGGCCATTGAACAGTATAGTGTGTGAGAAAGAAAATCACTTATAGTCTTGGAACCAGGACCACAAAGTTATGGTAAAACACAGCTGTGGAATACAGAAGAAATAGCCTCAGAAAACCAGTCCTTACCTGTCTGGCAATCTACATTCACCAATGGTAAGAAATTTCCAATATAATTTTTATACTACAACAAAAAAGACTTTAGTGTCCTATTTAGTCCTTGTTGACCATATTGTACCACATTAACATAAATGTAGAAGTCACACAGATCACAATGACGGACAAATCCCGGTGCATTAAGAATGTCTCTTGATTTGGGGAAATTGCTTTTTGGCATACTTCTGAGATCCTGTCCAAAGCTTCCAGGCAATGCTCTCTGCTTTGAGGGTTACTGTGGAAGGTGTGGAGAGCAATGGAAGAGTCAAATGGACTCATTTAAAAGACAAGGAATCTGAAACGTAAGGTCATTTCACAACCCACCCAAATGCACATGGCTAGTCAGAGACAAAGCTGGGCATAGCTTGTGGTCTTCTTGCCACCATACGCAGCAAGGTTCTGCCAGGAAGTGAGAGACCATCACTGAGACTGAGGAAGAAAGGGTTAACTCTGAACTCTGAACTGGGAACACTGGGATTGAGATGAGGAATTAAGTGTGCAAGACCAGATCCATTACCTATGCAACACTGAACTCGTCTGTGGCTTCTGCAGGCTTCAGTCTGGCTCTGGCACCGTGAGCCAAGGATACAGACTTGTCTCTGAGGACTGTTCCAGGGTTGTTCCTGTGTTTGACTGTACAGTCATTCAGACAGGTGCTGAACTGAATCACAAAGTCCATGCTGATTGGCTTGCCTGTGACTGATGAAGCATGAAAGAGTCTAATATTATCAACCTGTGCGCATGTGCATGTGTGTGTGCACGTGCGTGTGTGTGCGCGTGTGTGTCTGAGTTCACTAACAAACTCGTCTCTTTCTGAGGAAATAATCTATGGCCCTATTTCCTTTGTATCGTTGAGGTAGTGATGAATATTTATTCCTTGAAGGAGCTCTTGGCCTCCCTGGCCCCCTAGGGGAAGCACGCAGATGACAACAAGGAGTGCCACCATATCTATTCAGTCATCAGAGGAGCACATTCAGTCCTTCCCAATCTTTGGATTCAGCCATGGCTGAAAGTGCTTTATGAAATTGTGTCTGTACTGAACACTCACAGACTCATTTCCCTGCACGGATGCCCTAAACTATACAAGAGTTTCCATAGCATTTGCATTGTGGCAAGTATTAGAAGTTGTCTAGAGACAATGAATATATGAAGGCTAGAGCTAGGTTATATGTAAATTCTACACCATCTTCTGTGAAGGACTTGAGCATCCCTAGATTTTGGTACCCACAGGGGTCCTGCAACCAATTCCTCAGTGATAGTAAGGGATGACGTTATTGCAATTTTAGGAATCTAAACCATCTTTGCTTCATACTGAGAGCTGGAAGTTATCGAGAGGCATTTATTTAGATAATGAATGAGGACAATGGCTCAGATTTAATACTCTTCAGAAAAAGATTACTTCAAATGGTGAAGGCATAGATAATTTTATAGAAAGACATCATGAAAATATTTTTCATACTAAGTAATGCCAAAATTTGTTGTGCACATTTAAAAAAACAAACATCTCTATCTCATCCCCTCTAAGGCTCAGGAATCCCGAATGAGGTGACAGAAAGACCCTACAAATGGCCAGAAGAGGGCCCCAGATCTCAGTACAGATGGTTGTGAGTCACCATGAGATTGCTGGGAACTGAACTCAGGACCTCCAGAAGAACTATCAGTGCTCTTAGCCTCAGAGCTGTCTCTCCAGCCCTATTATGCACATTTTTAGTGGAACAATAAAAATAAGAAATAAAACATTATATAGGATGGTAGGATGGCTCAGCAAGTAAAAGCACTTGCAGCCATGGCTTTCAACCTGAGTTCAGTCTTGACAGCCACATTGTAGGAGGAGAGAACCAACTCCTGCAAACTGTGCACACCAGCCACACGCATGCTGTGTTACATGCCCCCTCACCCAAACAAACAGGGTTTGGCTGTAAGCAACACATTCAAGGGTAGGTAAAGCACACCTCAGGTTCTGTGGACACCTCCATGTGTGCGTGTGTGCACGCGTATGTGTGCGTGTGTGTGTGTGTGTGTGTGTGTGTGTGTGTGTGTGCCAGAGAACGACGCCAGCAGTTTTTCCTTGGGCAGTGTCTACCTTGTTGTTTTGAGGCAGGGTCTCTCATTAGCCTGGAGTTTCCCAAGTAAGCAAGGCTGTCTGAACAGTGAGTCCCAGGGGTTTATACCTTCTCCATCTCCTTAGTGTCGGGATCACAAATGCACCACCACACCTGGCTTTTTTCACTTGACCCTGGAAGACTGAACTCAGGTCCTCTGATCACAGGCAAATACTTCACCCACTCAGTCATCTCCCTGCCCATCAGTTAGGGCATTTTGTATTTGATGGCATGTGACATCTTGAAGTCCTTTTACTTGGTCACATCTTTTCTGAGGCAATTTTACTATCTTTTAACCCAGAAGGAAGGATCCTTGTGTTTTCCTGACACAGTGCTCTCTAAATCATGTACCAGGATAGAATGTTCCCTGACGTTCCTCTCCGCGTCTCCAAAGATCTCTTCCAGTCTTAGTTCTGAGTCCAGACTGACATTCAGAAAACTACCCTCCCAACAAGGACAGGTTCAGCCAGCCTGTCTCCAAGGACCCACAAATAGAGCAGACTGTGGAACAGCTAAAGGGACAGACACCTCTGGGGAGGAGAAAGGCTCCAGGCTCTTGTCGATCCAAACCTCAGTCATCTAAGTGGGGCTCAGAGCCAGTGACGAACAAAGGGGAGTTCAGTGACAGTGATGCTTGGCAGGTAACGCTCAGGCTGAACTTATCGTTTCATTGCTTGGAGACTAAACTTCCAGCGGGAGAATCAGCGCTTTGGGTGTTTCCAGCTGTGCTTTGTTGAAGGCCTTAACTGCAGAGGAGGCACTGTGGTAACACGGTATGGCAGATCAGTAATGGGTAGAGTACATCCCCCTGATCACAAATGTTCCAAATCAGAGGGTCCTATTGTAGGTTCCGTGAGATGTGACATGTTCCGGGATCACCATGTTCTAGCTTGAATAACAAAGGCAGGTTTTGAATAACTTTCCGAGACACTAGGGCTCTGGCTTCCCATGCAGTGCCCCCTGCTTCAGGTGCTGCACAGGCACCAGACAAAGATCCACCCTCTTTCCTGTCATTGAGAAAAACAGGTTCCCTACCTTAGAAGGCTCATATTCCGACCACTTTCCTGACTCCAGTTAATATGGGTTTCAGCAAACTCAGCAAAAGGAATCCTTCAATTTAGTTAATTTGATTGGCTAAGAATGGGTAAATTCATCTTTAGAAGGTCTGCTTACCATATCAGATCCTGGAATTAGAAACCTCTACAATGTTACAATGTGCGGTTGGTTTCCATTGAGACAGACACATTACTAAATGGAATAGATCAGTCCTCCCAGCAGGCACCAGAATAGGTCAAAATGGCCTGACAGTCTACACGCCTGTACGCATTGTTCCTAAGGACACTGAAAATCTCCCCTTTTATGTCTTTTTATCATGCCGTGTCCAGGGTTGAACAACTAAGCTAAGGGTCGGCATCAAGTCAAGGTGGTTCCCAGTTGTCATCCTGACTAGAAGGTCTCACAGCCGCTCCCCAAGAGGCACCTAACCACACCCCACCCCTCAATGTGCAGTCTCAGAACAGACCCAGTTGCTGTGCTGGGTGCCAAATGGAAGCTCACAGTCTAAGCAACAATAATTGGAAGTGACTGTCTCATAAATAATCCACCTCCACGTTCCTTGACAAGCATGTACACTCAGCCAATCAGCCCACAGCATATGTTCAGGGTGCTGGGATGGGAAGCCCCGTGACATTCCGTGGCCCTCGGTGTCCATGCAGACCACAGGCCCCCGATGTAAGCTGGACTGTTTCCCTCATCTCCTTAGTTCCTTAGGGTCCCTTTCCCAGTTCTGTTGAACCCCCGTGAAGCATGAAGAGCCCATGCGAGGCTTTCTCTCTTGCTTGTCCCCTTCCCTTTCTCCCTTCCTTTTTTCCTTTACGAAAGGTGAATGGGGGATAGGGAGAGAAAATGAACACTTGGCTTTCACATGTTTTGGGGGGCAAGGCAGGTCTGAGAAATTGGAACCAATTAACTTAAGTGAAGCTCTCTAAAGCTTTTATTCGAGTGTTTGGCATTTTCAGGAGAAGGCTGCAATGATGTTGCTTGAAAACATAATTGGCAGTTTGAAGGCACCCAGATGTACGGGACCCCTGGAAATATCTGTGTGTTCCGAGAGTCATAGGAAACGTGGTGATTCCTAGGACCCATTCCCCAAATTCCTTTTACACTTATTTTGTCTCTCGCATCTGTTCTTTCAAAAATCTCATAGTTCTGCAGTGCTGTTCAGGGAGTGGAGGTGGGAGAGTTGGAGCTGAATTTTCCATATTCATGCCCTCAAATAGACCCTCAGAGGTCCCCCGTGGACGGGAAAGAGAAACTTGAGCCCAGTACAATAACATACGCTTCTGGGGTCTCCATGCTCCTCAAATCTATTTTTAAAAAAGCATACTTTAGTAAATTATATATAACATATAGCATATCATGAATGTATGTGTACAAAATGATGAAATGGAATCTCTTCAGACCGGGAATGTCATTCAGTTCCTTTTTCCACACAAGTTTACATCAAGAGTGAGCCACACAGCTGCAGCTTGAGAAGTTGGCCCTCTTCTAGTGTGGAGGTCCCTCCTGCCTATCTCCCCGCCTAGCTTCTGTGCAGAACCCTGACGCTGACCGTGGGGTGCCTGGAGATGAGCCTGTGTGGATGATGGGCACTGCTTCCGTGTTCTCAGCCATGGGCAAGCACAAGCTAGTGTTCCAGGAACTTCTGCTTCCCCATCAGCCCCAGACAAACATGGACTTGACTGTCTCTTGCTGATACGGAGGATGATGAACTTACCAGACAGGCCAAACTGGAGGCTAAGCCTCCAGACTCACATTGGAAGTCACAGCAAAACCAATGGAAATAAAAGAAGGTACAAGAAGATGGATTCTCGACCTGTCGGGCAACGGGAAAGAAGCTGAGGGGTTTGCTATGGCATGTGTTTATTGTCTCCTCCCAAGCTTTGGAAGTGTCTCCCTGAGAACCTTCCTATATGCAAGACAACCATCTCTACAGTAACCAGTTACTTGAAAGCACCAACATGGAAGGAAGATACTAAATCCCATCGTCTGCTCCTCCTGGACCACTCCACAGCAGCCATCCAAGCTCACTGTGACTCATCTGAGCCACAGGAATAGCAGTAAAGAGAGGGAAAGAGGCGTTTTTGATGCTTGGAAGTAAAGGGATGCCTCCAAACCAAAGCCAACCAGGATCAGTTGGCAAGTGAGGAATGAGTCTTTAAATCCCTCAAGACCTAGAAATCTCTTAAGATCAGCCTGTGTATACACACACACACACACACACACACACACACACACACACACACACACCTTACCTAAACTGATAGAAATGGCAGGCAGAAGAAAGAGGGCATCCCCATCCTTACTCTTTGCACAAAGTGTTTAGAAGAAGAGAATGGCTTCCCAGTAAAAGGGAAGCTAAAGAGGACAGGGCCCAGACATCCCCCAAACACCCGGAACAATAGCAGTTCTGCTTCAGTGTCTCCCTCCAGAGCATGCAGAAGTCAAACGCATTGGGTGTATCTGCAAGAGGTCTGGAAGTAAGTCAGGCATGGCCCACAAGGACTGTCAGAGACCACCGACTGTGGCCTGCCACCCTGTAGACAGCAAAGTCCTATAAGCCAAGATCAAGAGACAAAGAGCATGCATATGGTCTGTGCCCTCAGGAACAACTCTGGCTAAGACCCAGAGCATAGTCCCAGGTCCTTCTTCAGGGGAGAGGGGCCAGTGTTTCATTAGCCAACATTTCTTGGGGCTCCATTTATATTCTGGATCTTAAAATGAAGAACTGGCCTTTTAGCAACAAATCTGCATTTCATCACAAAGATGGAACATGACATCCTTGGCTTGTTTATTCTCCTGAGAAGTAGACTCCCCTTTAGTTCAGTGTGCTCAAAATAGACACCGGGAAGACAGCAATTTTATTTCAGGCACAATGGAGCAAATGCCCACAAACCTGTGGTCTTGGTGTCATTAGGCAATGAAGCCTTCTACTCCAAGTGGTTCAAATTCCATTTCGTGAAATCTCTGAAGAGGCTTCACTGTTTTGTTGTTTCTCATTCGAACTCTAAAAATAGAATGCCACAAATAAAACCAACATTTTAGAATGATTAATAAATTATTATCATTTTAGGCAGTATAGGCCAACATAGCAAAATTATCATGCTATGGGACAGGCATGTTGAAACCAAGGTTAAGTAGTCAAATAATAGGTCATGAGAAAAAGCATGCTTATGTGCTATTACAGAACTTCAGTGAATTACACTGTTCATGCCCTATTCACACAATAATATCACAAACACTGTGGAAGCATATTAGTAGTTATACATAATATTGTAAATATTAATATATAAATACTAGTATTTAATAATTTATTATACACTTATTATACAGTTAGCATTTAATTTACCACTGGTATTCTCAATAATATTATAATCCATTTTTGATATCATTGTTTTTCTGATTGCAAAAATACTACTGTCAAAAGCAACCAAGTCAGCCAGGCTTTGTGGCACACATTTTAATATCAGCACCTGGAAGGGAAACAAAGGCAAATCTCTGTGAATTCTAGTCCAACTTGCTCTATGTAGTAAATTCTAGGTAGTAGGGGCTGAGTGAAGAATATCTAAGACCTGGACAGCACGTGGCTCAGTGATAACTAGCTCAGGTGAATATCTAAGACCCGGGCACACACGTGGCTCAGTGATAACTAGCTCAGGTTGTTTGACACTAGGTTAACGCTCATGATGAAAAGCCTTAGGAAGGAGCCTCTGCAAGTCTTCCACCCATTCCAAGACACAGAAGAGAACAGACACAGTCTATGGCTGGAGCTGGATATTTCCTCTTGAAACATCCATCTTAGACTCCTAAGGCCCCTAGCGTTGAGAAGGAGCTTTAGTGACGAGGAGGTGAAGAGCTGGGATGCATTCTGTTTCTTGGGCCTTGACGAGCACACAGTAAGGATGAGAGGGACAAAAGACAAAAGCAGCCCAAATCCCTGAACTGGGCCTGGTGCCACACCTTGTACTATTTCTTCCATCAGGTTAAGATTGTGATGGATAAGCCAATGCTGGTGGTACATATCTGTAATCTCAGCACCTGGGAAATGGAGCCAAGAGGATTGGGAATTCAAGACCTGCCTCTGACACATTGTGAGTTTGAGGATACCCTAAGCTATAAGAAGACCGTGTATTAAAACAATAATAATACCTAAAGAAAATCACAAAGATCCAGAAGGAAGGACAATATGCCTTAGCTCTGTTGCTATGTCGTCACTCTAAGGAGTGTTTCCTCCAAGTGCAAGGCCCTTACTCTGGATCCTTGACATAATCAGTGCATTAACCTCTTGCCTAAAACTGTACAGAGTCTAGGACTACTTTAATGTAAGTCATGTTATCAAGGCCATGTGAGCATCTGCTGAATGTGACCGTCATTTCCCCAGTTACTCCCATTCTGCTTCCAAAATGTTACACAGAATGACATCAACAAGCAACCAAGGCACAGAACAGTCTAGAAGACTCTCAAACCTAATTTCCCTTCAGACAAAAGTGGGGTGCCTGACATGTGGGGATGTGATGTGTGGTGTGTGAAGTGGTGTGTACGTGCGGCTTATGCATGTGTATGGTGTCATGTGTATGCTTGTGTGGTACGTGGGGGGGGTTAATGTTTGGGATAAATGTGGGTGGCTATGGTGTATAGTGTATGTTTTGTGTGTTGTGTGAGACATTGTGATGAGTGTGGTTTATGTGGTGTATATAGTACCATAGGTCGTAGATTTGCTTTGGTAGATGTGTGGTGGGTAGTGTGTATTTTTGTGATGTGTGTGTTTTATATATGATGTGTGTTGTGTTTGCTTCTGTGGTGTATGTATGGTATGATTTCAGTCACAATTCAGTTCTTACCTTTGGACAATGGTGCATGCATTAGTTAGGGCAGGATTTGAGATCAACTACTTTGGAAGTTTTAGAAGACTCTAAGAGGTACTTTGTGAACTTGAACTCAGGACCTAACCATCAGTGTACAGAACATAGAAAACATCACCCCAGGATCTGTCCTGACTTCCAAGAATGAATCTTAAAAACCACTTTAGCAGTCAAACTCAAAGAGCTGGCCCACAGTTGCCTCTCCATGGTCAGAACAAGAAACTTGAGCTTCTCCAGTAAAATGCTACCTACCATTCGCAAAATACCATGATGCTATGACGGAGCAGGCCTGCATCCAAGTATTGAAAATGCTATGTGTGTTCAACCCTGTTTTGGGGCCAAAAGCATCAAGGCAGATGTGCTGTTTGAAAACTAAGCATTGCTTAAATGAACAAGGGTTGCATTGCTCTCCATCACACTAAACTATGAAGATGTCACACCCAACAATTCTATCAGGTGTGCACACTCTGTTCCCATTTGCAATGTTGGGCAGATAAATAAATGCTCTTTAGAGTCAGTTCTCCACCTGATGTTGCTGAGAAAAGTGGGAATCTAACGATCACATTGGTGTAGCACCGGACCATGAGCATCTTCCTCTGAGACCTGTTGTTGAAGGGAAAAGTACAATATGCTGCAATACAACTCAAGAAAGTATTAACATGCCTGAGATGACTTGGAACTGGCAGCCTTTGGAGCTGTTGTGGGGGACATTGGAAGGAATCAGAGAACATTTCCAGGAGATTACAGGCATCACAGGGGAAATTGTTAGCTAGCACAGTGCATACTGGGATGACTTTAGACACCTGCAAAAACCGGAATCATTGCACAGACACAAAAGAGCAGAAAGCCCGAGGAAGCCAGGATACTGTGACAGTAGCAACCGTCCCTCCTTCCTGTGACTCTGCACCGCTTTCCAAACTGGAGGCTCCCCAGCGCCAGGCTCTTTGCTGACTGGCTTCCCAGTTCCAAGTTTAGACTGGGTCACCACATTTGTTGAGGAGTTGCAGTCGACTAACTTCTTCACAACGCGTAAGAGAAGCATGCTTACCTGCCAGGCCAAGACAGTAGGAAGGGTCAACACCAGGGCAAGAGAGAAGCAACCTGCCAGGCCAAGGCGTAGGAAGGGTCAATTCCCATTCTGTAGCCAGAAACCACACCTTGCTGGGACCACTCTGACTTCTGTTTCCTATCCCTCGGATCAGACCAGCAATAGGACTGACAACTCCCTGGAGGCAAGCATTTATCAGAATAGGAGCAGAATCTGAATTGCTGCAGACTTCCATGATCACCCATGATATTTGCTGGCTTTCTGTTCTAAAGACAGTGTCTTCTGAATGGCCTGGGTAGAAATAACAGGAGCCTACAAGAACCAGACGGTGACAGCCAGGAAGCTAATGTGTGTTACCACAAATTCACCAAGGGGAAAAACTTTGAAACATTTTAAAAATGCAGGTGCGCAAATTACTCATGCCAGGAGCGGCAGTGGCACTTTGTAATAAAATCTTATGTTTATTTTCCACTGTTGAATACACATACCTTAGTGTTCCCAGAGAGAGAAGCTGACGATGCTATCCAATGAACAGTTTGCAGATGGATTAAATACATGTACCAATGAAATAAAGCGTGCAGATTTGGGGCTTTTTCTTCCTACCTTTGCTTTGGGCCCAGAACTCCCCAGTGATGACATGAGGACTTTGTGCAAAGATCTGAAGTCGGGAAGGATTAGTTGAGAGTCAGATGGAAAAGGACACATTTGAAAATGCTTCTGCTTGAGCTCGAAACCGAAGCTCAGCCAGGAACGTGTCTAGCTCTGGGGCCAGGGCATGTAGGAGCCCAGAACAGATATTTCCAATGGGTTCACAGTGGGTGGGACAAGGACCAACAAAGCACTCTGGGATTTGTCAGGTAAAAGATAAGTCAGTTCTTGAGGACGTTTTGATGGGGGAAGGGGGTAAAAGTTGAAGTTGCTGCCTCCTCCTGAGAATGCATTCATTTACAGGAGAGTATTGCAAGTTCAGTAGCTGATCAACACTGTTCTTTCTGTGGTATAGAGACAACAAAACGCTTAAGACAAGATACCAGTCCACAGGGCTAATTATCTGAGCCACACCATGTGCAGAAAAATTATGTGAGCTATTCCACTAAGGGCCATTCAAGGAAAGAAGAGACCCCTCTGACTTACACGGTAGGAGGGATTAGGGAAGGATGGCAGGCTAGTCTTTGGCTTGAAATTAAAATGCATGAACCATGTTTAGGGAGTAAAGGAGAATGGAGTTCCAAAAAGGCCTCCATGATTGTCACATAGACTGCAATGAGATGAGAAAGGCAGGGACCCCAAAAGTGCACCGAGAACGTTCTACCAACTCCCTAGGAAAGCAAACCAAGGATTCCAGGATTCAGCTCACTTGCCAGGCTTTGGATATGTGGTTTTTTTACTTTCTAAGTCTGGACATCTCTCCATTGTTATAAGGAAATTTTCAGAAAAGAAACATAACCCAAGCAAGCATGTATGTGTATACACTAAACGCACAGAAACATATAAAACAATACACACAAACTCCCAATCCACTCACACACACTTACGCACATGAGCCCTAAGGGTCCATCTTTCCGTCTAGGCCACCATCATTGTATCTGAACCAGGGTACCCATGGCATTGGCCTCCTTGAGGACAGCAGATTGTCACTTGCTGTTCAGGAGCTAACATACTGGCTTGTCTATTCTTAGGGAGAAAGGACAAAAAGAACATAAAGCTCACTCCTCTACATGTCAGAAATCCTAGCAAAGATACACAGTGGCCTGTCTGCCCCAGGCCTGATGACAGAATTTGTTTCTAAAACAAAAGGAAGCCAGATCTCATGCGTACCCAAAGCTTCCAGTCTGTTCCGACTCTTTGACTCTCCGCTGGGGCAGTGGAGATGGCACTGAGCACCAAGTTTGGGGGCATTATGTATAAGGTGGTGCAATATGGGGGACTTATTGTTGCCTCACCTTCTCCTAACAAGGACCAAGAGGAGAATGAGGTGCAGAGAATACCCTCATGAGCAAACCAGCTCGGAGTCTCTCACCTCTGGGTGCTCTTCTCAGCCTCCAGTGTCTAAACCAAACCATTAGCCTGTGCAGTCATTAGCCTGTGCAGACATTAGCCTGTGCAGACATTAGCCTGTGCAGACATTAGCCTGTGCAGACATTAGCATGTGCAGACATTAGCATGTGCGGTCATTAACACGTGCAGGTTGATCAACAGAGGAGATGTGTGGCCTGTGTGCAGCTGGGCAACCTGGTCCTTAGGCACTGCAGCTGGGGTTCTTCAGGAGTTGGGCATCTATCCACAGCTATCGTACAGTATCTGCTTGTGTGTGTGACGGGAGGGGGGGCAGTCATGGAGGGAGGAAGGAGAGGAGAGGGGAAGAGAGGGGAGGGGAGGGGAGAAGAGAGAAGGGGAAATGCCAGCCCCTCTGTCTTTCCTCCAAGTCTAAGCACTCGGGGCCATATTTAGGTTCTATTTTTTTTGCACCCCCTCTTCAAGGGAATGAGCTTTGCTCTGGCATCCCAGTAGTAACACCATCTGCCCTGTGCTCTTTACTTCCTGTTTGCTGGAAAGCTTGCTTTGGGTCCTGGACATCCTCACAGCTCTTTCTGTGGAGGAGAAAACAGCATGGCTGTATCAAGGTAACTCCAGGTAGGTCTCCAGCTTCCTCCAGATGGAACTCATAGTCTCTGCAAAGATCCTGGCTTTGACAGTTTTCTGTGTCTAACAGGCAACATAGCCTTGAGCACGGCTTTCTTGGAGGAGAGGAAATGTATAGACAGAACAATGTCGTGCAGGAGAGGAGCCATTTTCAGGTCTTCTGGAATGTCTAGCTGTGGAGTCCAGAGCCCCGTGGTTGTGAAGCTTCAAGCCGGTGGAAACACAGATGAAAGGAAATAAAGTGGCTGCTGACAGACCTAAGCATGACTTAATTCAGCAATGAAAATCAATGAGTCCAAGACCACTGCCCCCAGCAAAAATCAATGGTGGAATGGGATTGGGAGCCAACAGCCCTCCTCCACATAAGTCTGCTCAAGGCCACTCAGAACTCTTCCTGTCCCCGTGTCATGTCCTCTTCTCTAGAGGCAAATTCAGGCTCCATCTAGTCTCTTCTGGAACATTCTTCCTATTCTAAATAAAAAAATATCAGACCACTATTGTAACAAACAACCTCAAAACTCAGTAGCGTAGTAAAAGGTTTTCTTTTCTACCCTAACCAGGGACAAGTACGGGTATTTCCCTGCTTCCACCTTTTCTGAGCGTTATCAAGGTCAAGAGCCAGCGATGTAGACTTGGGTCATCTTGCGATGACTTCAGTTTTAACTCATGGGCCTCACCAGTGACCACAGAGCAGAAAGAATGTGGGAAGGTAGCTTAGGTGTTCTGCCATCTTACCAGGCTTACCAGGCTTACCATCTTGCTGCTTCTGGCCACCGTCCATTGCCCTGGACTCACCTGGCCCCAGGAGGATTAGGAGTGAGGTGACAAAATGCCTAGCCAGACGGCATCTCCAGAGCCTGAAAATTAGTTTTTCCACACACTCTACTTCAAAATTCATGACAAGAGAACAGGTCTTACAGTCCGACTAGGAACACATCCACATCTGCAGCTAGTCTGGTCCTGTCATTTCCCGAGACAGGGTTTCTCTGTAGCCTTGGAGGCTATCCTGAAACTAGCTCTTGTAGATCAGGCTGGCCTCAAACTCACCACCATACACCTGCCTTGGCCTCCTGAGTGCTGGGATTAAAGGCGTGCAGCAGCACCACCACTGCCCAGCAAATTTTTTAAATTCCATTTTGAGACATGGTCTTGGTATGTAGCCCAGGCAAGTCTTGAACTTATGATCATTTTGCTTCTGCCTCCCAGGCACGGGAACTGCAGTCATTTGCCACATCAGACCCAAAGCTACTACTTTTCTTTATGCTGGTCTTCTAGGATTTCCAATTGACTGAGAATTTATTATGTATTGTGTCATCTGAAATCTTAGGTTAACCAAAAACTGCAGCACAGTGCTGGAAAATTCCCAGCTAAGATCTCATTCACATTCTTCCTCTGCTGATACTTCTGAATTTAAAGAAGCTGGGGACTATTATTGAAGGAGGAAGAAGTTGTATTTCCTTGCAGAGATGTTCCCACCTTCCGATTTATTCAACAAATCATCTCTATTCGCATTAATATTTTATTTACATGTTACTGAAGATGAGATCATAATGTTCCCCTGTTGAAGAAACAGTATGGGTCTCATGAGTAACTTCAGCATTGCCATAGTCCTCTGATGTTTTAGAGCCCCAGACCCTGAAAACATACTGTATATGTGTCACTCATTCAGTGAAGGACGCCCACTACATACTGTTTATGTCGCTCAAGAGCGATGGAGATGAAGCTGAACAGTTTCCTATAGAATAAAAGCTCTGTCTTTTTGCTCTTTGAGCAACTGATATGGTATAGAAATGAAAATGACTTGACTTTGTCACAAAGGGAAGAGACTGAAGAGCATTTTACCTTGTGGAGATTTGAGTTGGATTTCTGGAGATAGGTAGAATTTTCTCTACAGATAAGATGATATAGAAAGAAGACTCCGGTTTGTAAGAGTAACATCATAAAGAACAAGATAAATTAGTGATTAATAATAATAATAATAATAGCTCAAAGAGGTAGGCATGTAGAGAATATAGCTGTCTCTAAGTGGGAGGGACAGACCTGGCAAGTGAGTGCAGATACAATGACACCTAGTCCTTGTTGCTTTGGCTTAGGATCTAAGAAACTTGATGAAGGGCAGAAATAGCAAGCTACCTTGAGGACCATTAGAACTCGTATTTGGATTGTGTTCAGTCAAAGTTTCGCTCTGCCCAAACTTCCATCTTGCTCAATCCAAAGGTCCCTTTCCGAGGTTGTGTCTTCTCCTGCCACAAGGCCTGCTAACTTCCCCTCAGACACCCTATTGCTCACTGATTCCAGTCAAGGTGCCAAGTGCCATCCCAGTAGCCCTGCACGCAACCTCCAGTCCATGTAAAAGCAATGCCAGTCATTTTATCCCCACTTCTCTCTAGAGTGTTCATCTGAAGAACTTCCTGCTGCCAACTGTGCTGCCCTTACTCAGATGAGTGAGAGGAGTAGTCTGCCACACTCAGCAGTATGCAAGGCACATAGAAAATTTCAAATACATACTTAGTGGTTAATTCAAAGGGAATATTTATGACATCACCACTCTGTAATTACCTTTTGTGTGTAGACGGGATGGAGTGATAGCTCAAAACCAGCACAAATCATGAAGACTTGAGTTTAATTGACTAAACTCATGTTAAAAAAAAAAAAAAAGCCATGCACGTACCTGTAGGCCTACCACTGGGGAAACAGAGACAGATAGGTCCTTGCAGCTCATTAGCCTAAGAGCCTATCTCAACAAATAAGCCTTATAGTGCCTGAAGAACAACGTTTGAGGGTGACTTTTAGCTTGTGTGCACACACACACGTGCTCACACACACATACACACACCTTGTTATTTGTTTGAATGGAGAGATCAGGTGCTCAGGCCTGAGTCTGGATAGTGCCATGGGACAGTCAAGTCTCTCTGAAACATTCTGTCACACACACACACACACACACACACACACACACACACACACACACACCCTGTTCACATGCTCAGTCCTCAAACAAGAACCCAGTGATGCCGCAGCCACACAAAGAAACCCTGGTGCAGAATGGAGGTTGTCAGTCCCTTGTCCCCTGCCTGCTCAGTTAGCATATTGCTTTCTGCCAGGGTCTGAATGTCACCTCTAAATGGCTCAGACTACCTGTCCAGTGCCCCCTCCATCAATCCTTGCTTGAGGGCATCCACTTACCAGCACCGCTGCACTCCAAGGAAGAGCTTGACAGTGGGTAAGAGGTCAAGCCCCTCATTCAGCTCCTCAGTGAAGTGTGAATTTGCACAAGATGATTCAATATGTTTGTCTGTGTGTTCTTCAGTGTATTCGCCCTGCCCGGTGATTTTTTGACATTTCAGAGTGCTACTCTAAGCTGTCTGTGTTAGGGACCCGACCCTGACCTCTACTGTGGCTTTTAAGTGAGGAGAGCCAGAGTAAACACACACAAGCAGTCCTTTGCAGGGCATGTCTGTGCCCAGGCAGCCCTTGCTTATGTGCTGGGTTCTGACCTCCTGAGGTTCTGATAAAAAAAAGGGTAGGGAGCCAGTCTTCCATGCTATTAGCGGGAGATTCTGCCTGTAGGCAGGGGATGGAGGAGGGGATGTGTGGACAGCCTGACCCCTTCAGTCCCATCCGGTCTCCGGATCCTGTTATTCCAAAGAACATCAGTAAAACCCACAACAGTGTATGCTTCTTCAAGGAGGGAGGAACGAGCCACAGCAATCTTCCGATCCCAACCAGACCTCATTTTTCCAAGTCACCACCTTACTCTCATCTGTAAGACGCTAAATAGCCTGAGACCCAGTTATCTTTGTGACGATCTCTCCCCAGGCACCCCATCATGGTAATTCTGCACAGCGGGAATGCTCTAGCTGCCCATCTCTGGAGTTAAACTCATTAAGATGGGAGGCTGAGAAATCCCCACAGAGGCTCCCCACCCTGAAAATGATGGGTACGTTCCCCTTCCTTGACTACCAGGTTTCGGGTTCGGAGGACTTTGGAGTCCAGATTGCCACAAAGCTTGCTTTAACCTGGATTTGCTGCCCTGGTTGGTGCTTGGGGGGGAAAGCTCTGAGGTCAGGAGAGAGGATGAGCTGAAGACAGCCACAGGCAAGTTCTGTCTCCGAACAGGAAATGTAGGACGAAACAAAGCCGCCAAGGCTGCCTATTCCGGATTTTTATTATGATGCACATGCAGATTTTAAAGAAAGGAGCTTTTCCTCTTAGACACCTCAGGAGGCAGGAGGCTGAGGTCCAAGAACCAGTGAGAGGTGATTAGCCTGGAGGAGGGAGAACACGTGGGGCGTGGGAGGAGGAAGGTCCAGCCTGGTGAAAGGCAGGAGGGCTTGGGCCACTACGGAGACACTCCTGGCTGAAGATCACAGAGGAGACAGGAGCCGGCTCTGTGAGGGAGAGGGAAGCGGAAGGAGCACAGACAGGCATAAAGGACAGCCTGCTGGTGGAGGGCTGTGCTGGGACAGCAGAGGACACCTACTGATGAGTGGAATGAAAGGAAGTTTCTAGAGGGAAAGCAGGTTTTTTAAAAGTTTCTGTTAGATTTCTGTTGCTGTAATAAAATACCCAAGGCAAATAAATCTTAATAAGAGAAAAAGGTTGCTTGGCTTATCAGATTTGAGTCTTCAGTCTATGCCTGGCGCAATTCATTGCTTTGGTATGGAACAAGTTGCTCACTTCAGGGTGGGTGGGAAGCAAAGAGAAAGAAGTAAGGAGCTGGAGGACTTATTCCTGTCTAAAGATTGCCTTTGCTGGAGATGTCTTACTAGCCCTCACTTCCTAAAGGTCACCCTCCCTCCCTGTTGAAAGAGCAGGCCTTTGATATCAGGGCTTCCGGGTCATTTTAGATCCAACGATAGCAGTGAGAGCAGCTCGGTTAGAGGAAGTGTAGATACTGGGATGCTCAGAAACAAACGGAAAATATGTAAAACTTACATTCCAGAAAGAAGAGGAGAGAAGGGTGGACCCCGAGGGAGAGGCAAGGGACTCGGCAGGAGAAGCAGAATAATGTCTCTCAGCTTGGTGGAAGGTTGAGATTGCTAGGGAACAAGTATCTTGTCGATGGAACAGACTCAAAGCTGGTCTGTGCTAAAAGAGGGAATAAGATCTGTATCTAAGTGTACCAGGTGGCATTTCAAACACAGCAGAGCCCACAGACCACTTGTCTCACTGCTGCGATAAAACATGCTGAAAGGAGTGCACAAGGAAGGAAGGGCTTATTCTGACTCAGGGTTAAAGTGAGTTCATCATGGGAGGCATGGGGGCAGCACCAAGAGGCAGCTGCTCACTGCATCCAGACAGGAAGCAGAGAGGGATGGACGCTGGCTCAAGCCATTTTCTCTTATTTATGCAGTTCAGCATCTCAGCCCAGGAAAGAGTTCTTTAACATTTAAGGTGGATTTTCCCACCTCAATCCTTAACAAACATACACAGAAATTTGTCTCCAAAGGATAGACCACGTGAAGTTGCCAAGAAAGCTAAACCGTCACAGTCAGGAGGGTGCAGCTCTGTCCTAGGTCCATGCCGACACTGTGAGACTGACTGTCCATATCCACTCTTCTCGAGACAGGGAAAGCTTTGGTTGGGATCACTGCGCCTGCTCTGTGGAAGGAGGCCGTATGCGGTAAAGCACAATGTAAGAACTGTAAGCGCCTGTGCTGAAGTCCTGCTACTGGAGTCCATGTAGTCCTTATTTTATAAGTAGCTAACAAAACAAAACAGGAAACCTCAGACCTGTTTGTGGGCTGGCTGGGGTCTTTCGTCCTCTCTGGTTGGGATTCGTTTTCTTGGGGCTCTTGAAGGTTACCCCACAAAAGCTGTGCTGCTGCTATGCAAAGCTCTGGGGGCTGGCTGTGGAGTTTGGGAAGAAAAGACAGGAACCAAATATCTTTTCCTTCCTTTTCTGCCTCCAGTGACAGTTGGGCCAGGGACTTTGTAGTCCAGACCTTTGAATGCAAGTCTTCTTTCTGTGACGCCAGTGGACATCAGATGGCATTTGCTCTCTGAAAACACCATCTTTCCTCGAGGCAGTCTCTGGCTTGCCTTTTCTTTTCTTTTCCTTTCTTTCTTTTGCACATGTGTGTTCACAGGTATGTGGGACCCCTGTGTGTGGACCTTTGTGAGTGTGCACACAGGGGCCAGAGATTGATGTTGGTATCTCTTTCTTGATAGTTTTCCACCATACATGTTGAGACAAGAGAAACAGGATCTCCTTGACTTTGCCTGTGGTCACCATGAGCATCAAACAAGAGGCCCTGAGATCCCAATCTTCAGAACAGCCTGGGGTTTTCACAGTAATTTTTAGGAAGTGCCATTGACTCCAAACCTCTGCTCAGCAAGGGCTGCAAGTTTGGACCTTGCTACACATTCTTCTTCCAATAGCAGAAACCAGGTAACTCCATCTTCTCTAGGACAGATGTGCAGACATCTGGAAAGAAGGAAAACTCACCCTCTGCTAGAGAATGGGTGCCAGCAGGTGTCATAAGGGGCTTTCCAGGAAAATAAATGCTCACTGGCAATAAGCTAGTGTGTTCCTATATCTTTTTCTTAAATTGAAAAATGACAAACACTGTCTGATGAATTTCTGCGAACAGCAATAGGTAGTCTTATGAGCCAAACTCCAGACAGAAGCTAATCAGGTTGTTAAGCAAAAGAAAAAGGCAATTTACCTGTGAGAAAAAATGTGAAGAAAGAAAAGAACAAGTTGCACATATCAGAGAATTTTGAGGTGCTAGAGAGTAGAACTTGGATACCTCAAAGAGTGGTTGTGTGACAGAAAAGGCAACAATTAAGAGTTTTATCATGGGATCACAGGACAGAAACGCCTCTGATACATCTGGGTTTGGATCATGAATGCCCCCACAGACCCATGGACTGAAACCACCAGTCCTCAGCCAGTGCTTTGAAAAGTAGAGGATATGTTAAGAAGTGGGGCTAGTTAAAAATTAGTCATAGTGTCCTTGAAGGGGTTATGGAGAACTTAGTCCCTTACCTTCTTCATTTCTGGCTACTATGAGCTGGATGAACCTTTCTGCCATGTTTTTCCACCATAGTAGACTGCTATGGCCCCCAAGCAACATAGTCAAAAGACCCTGGGCTAACCTCTGGAGCCAAAAGCACAAATACACCTTTCTTTATCTAAATTGAGCATATTAGGTACCTTTTCAACAGTAAGAAAAAAAAAGCTGACGCTGTCTTTCTCTCTCTGCCTGTCTATCTGTCTGTGTCTGTCTGTCTGTCTGTCTGTCTGTCTGTCTCTCTCTCTCTCTCTCTCTCTCTCTCTCTCTCTCTCTCTCACACACACACACACACACACACACACACACATAGGGAACGAGAAGTGATGACCAAGAGGACCACATTCAATAATTCAATTCAATAAACACATAGAAACACCTTCTCCATGCTAGAGACTGTGCATCTGTCTCAGGGAATAGGGAGAAAGAAATGAAACCGTTTCTGTCCTCACGAAGTAAATGAAAACTTGGCTGAGAGGACTTACAAGGAATTGAGGGGAAGAATACAGATGGTGGGTAACATACTGTAGAAGCAGAGGTGTGAAACAGGAGGGTTGAATGGAGGCAGGAGATGCAAACAAATCTGGATATAATGAAGGCCTCTGAGAACAGCAGGAAGGAAAGGGGAGATTCCTTGCAGCAAGATGGGCTGGGTCAGGTAGCAAGCTTCTTACCAAGCCCCAGACTTGTTTTGCACTTTCGGAGAAAGTCAGATGCTGCTGTTTGCCCAAGGACATCTTGTATAGCATCCCACTGTAACGCTGAATAGAATGAGAAGGAAGGAGGAAAACAAAGAAGGAAAGGAGAAAAAGAGAGAGAAGAGAGGGGGACAGGGAAGGAAGGGGAGGGAAAAGCAAAGAGAGGGGACACGCTCACGCGCGCGCGCGCACACACACACACACACACACACACACACAACCTACCCACACTGGCCTACTTGGTGTTTAAAACTCAACTTCAGTTCCCTAGTAATAAAAAGGCAAGAATCTCCTCATGTCCAGTAGCTATTCTGTGTTCTTGGGCACGAACCTTGTATTGACATTGCTGGTAATTAGAGTTAGCTTGACGTGGAAATGGTGTGTATCTAGCAAGGACTGAGACGAATAGAATTTACTCTTTAGTACATAGGCACGGTGGGTCACCATCTCCATAAAACCTTGGTTTGCTTTGTATGTAGATTTTAGAGATTTAATTCTTAATTGTGAGTTTCTTTACATGTCAGTCCCTTCTCGCGTGAGGACCATTCGTGTGCCGCTCTCAAGGCCATTTCTTCTCACAGATTTATATGCCTAAGAGTTGCTTGTCAAAGAAGCAATTAAAGTAAATAGTGTAATCGTGTGTTTATAAAGCTTAATTACAGACCTTCATATATAACAGCACAGTTATGACATCTAATTTTATTGCAAAATATCTGCTTAAATTTTCAGGAGAAAAAGAATTTTCCTCTTGAGTTTTACTGTCTCTGGTGTTTTCAGATTTATTTGGTAAATTGCTAAAAGAACTCTATCTGCTTTTGAGACTCAATAAACGGAAAAATTGAGGAGTACACAACTGCATGAATGTTCGATTTTCAACTTATTTTTAATTTATGTAACTAAAATAAAAGGCAGATTATTTCTTGATTTTAAATTTACTCCTATTTGAAGCCATAGTACAGAGCACTGAAGCACACCCATGTAGGGTTAGGCCCGCTTGATAATGGTATGTCAGTTATGTTAGGCCTTAGCCAAAGTTGGTTGACTCAACATTGCGAACGAGAATTTGGGTGATTGCCCAGGTAGTCAGTTGTCTCTGTCATTTGTTGCACATTTTGGATATCTCTCATTTGTTAAGTAATATTTATTCCCTTCTCAGATCTTTGATGGAGTTGAAGATTATATAATTGTAGTACTCTCTACATTATTTAGACTCCTTGAGATAGGATGTTTAGCAAAACTTTTGTTCTCTATAGTGTTTGTTATATTTATTATTTGTTATTATTGTTTATAGTTGTAGTTGGTTTAGTTCTGTCTTATTTAGACAAAAGGGGGAGATGTAGGGTTAGGCCCGCCCCTAAGGGGGCAGACTCACCTCTGGCGAATGTTTACTGATAAATTGCGCACACAGAAGCCTGCGCTTCCCTTCCTGTTTCTTGTGCTCCACAGGAACCTTGGTTTCGTGAGTCTGATTTTTTTTCATTAAAGTTGTGCAAATATTTATTACAATTTGTCTTCATTAATCTAAGCCGCCACACACCCAGCTAGGATGAATTTTCCTGTTACATGAGTTAACAGTCACAATGGAAGTGAGGTAGAACGGTGCAGACCTAACATCCCAGCACTGGGAGGCTGAGAGAGAAGAATCCAAGTTCAGCATCAGCCTGGACTAGGTGGTGAGACCTTGGCTCACAATAGGTAGTTATTTCCCTCATCCTCCTTTGGAATCCAGTTTTCTTCCACATACCCCTGCCTTATAAAACAATTAAATAAGATATCCCATAAAGTTCGGACTCTCTTTTAGAAAATTCGTTATCTTCTGGACTGGCACAAGCTCTTTGGATAGCTAGAAATAACCTTGAATTTCTGATCCTCCTGCCTTCACTCTCTAAGTGGGGGGGTGTGGGCATGTGGCCCCACGCCTGGTCTGACGCAATGCTAGGGATTGAACCCAGGACTTAGTGAATGCTAGTCAGGACCTTTATCCACTGAGCTTCTTCCCAGCCCCGAGTCCAAGTTGTGTAAGAGTGTCACAGTTCTCACAGTCTCCCAGGTACAGGGGAACGACCAGTGAGTGGCCGGCCCATTGGCTGATTAGTGATTCACAAACAGCCTCCGTGTTTACCTCTCATTATGGAATTGGTATTTAACATTCTCAGCACAGGAATGCCCAGTGAAGGCTCATCGCTCTGCCGCCAGGTTCCCTTTGCCCTGGCAAAGGCCTTTGTGGAAACTTTTTGACTCTGAAGGGAATTTGCTTGTGTGCAGGTTTCAAAGAGCAGAGATGAGCAGTGACCACAGCGCCTGTGTGATGAGACGCACTAAACCCATGCCTAGAGATGGCCGTGTCTTGAGTGTCTGCTTCCCTTTCAAGCTGTCCGTGGCTCTCAGTGAAATAGACTTGGCTCACTACAATGCCCGAGCCCACACCTTGGAGAGGCTACATCACAATCACTGTTTCTCCTAACACAGCTACGCAGTTAGCAAGGAGCAGCTAGCTCTTTCTTTAAACCAAGGCTACATTATGTCAGTTTGTCAGCTATCAACTAGCTGAATGCCATAATTGATCATGACTCCCTGAAAAAGGTTTTTTTTAAAAAAGCAACAATTAAAGAAGGTTTGAGAGAATTTATTAAGGCCAGAAAGGGAAAAGGAGGGGCATCTCCAAAAATCCTTTCATCAAGAGAACTGGAAGGAGACAGGTAGATATACCAAAAATGGCACTTTGGGTGCTTCATTGATTTGCCTGAAGGCAAAGTCAAGGGGAGGGAGGGGGGAGAGAGAGGGAGAGAGAGAGAGAGAGAGAGAGAGAGAGAGAGAGAATCAACTCAAAAAGACTCTGCTTGATTTCCAGTCAACATTCCTGAGAATAACAAAATATTAATTTCAGCTGTGTTTGCATGAATGAATTATTTTAGTATGTAGTCATTAATTTATCTATTAATTCATTAGTGTGACCAGTGATAAGGGCTACTACCTAGCTTGCTCTTCATGGGTTCAGTCTGGATGGCTAACACTGAGATTCCTCAGAAAACAAGAACAGAAAGAGGAGGAGAGGAGGAGAAGAAAGGGAGGAGGGGAGAAGGAGGAGGGGAGAGGGAGGGAAGGAGGGAGGGAGGGAGGGAGGGAGGGAGGGAGGGAGGGAGAATTGGACTTTCTTACAGTTGTAGATCGGGGTGTAATATCAATAACTTTAACGGAAGTGGAGCCGGTGCCCTGATAGGAGCCCTGCTGCTCCTCAAATAAATGGCTTGGCTCCACCTCAGCATTCATCTGCCAGGGCTCCGGCTTTATCAGGGCACCAACTCAGATTCCATTAATGTTATCTCTTAATTAGCTGTGTGATTAACCTGTGTTACTCCTGTGCGATAATGAGGGGGAGACAGAACTAAGCAAGTTCAGCTGCCTTATTACTCCCTCTTCGGAAGCCAAATCATCCTGGAGAACATTCCAGGAAGGGGAAAAGAGAGAAAGGAAAAAAAAAAAAAAAAAAAAAAAAAACCTCCAACAGTCTGATTCGTTCTTCACTTGGATGCAAAGACAAATTCTGCGTTCTCTGGAGGAAGCTACTGAGACTTCAGTTAACAGTTAGGATACTTAGGACTTCCTTCTAGTGCCTTCTACGAATTAACTCCTTTCACAGTGGGGCGAGAAGGTAGGTCTTGTCATTATCCCCACTTCAAAGAGAGGGACGTTGAGAAGCCAAGAGGTCAAATCTCTGCCCCAAGGTCACACAGCTGGGAGATAGAAGAGCCAGGATCCAAAGAGAGGGAGGCTTGGCACCCGGCCATCTGTCTCCCTGGGATCCCAAGCACAGGACTTCTCAGTAAGAAATCGTCAGAGAGCAGCCAGCTCAGCCCCCACGCCCGCCTTGGGGCGTTAATCCCCGACCCTTTCCCTCCCCTCCCCAAGCCTGCTTCTTCTTCTGGCGCAGGACCCCGCGGCGTCGGGGACTCCCTGCTGTGCTGCGTTTGGCTGGAAACCGAGCTCTCTGTTACTTTTGTGCTGGTTAGAAATGCTCTCTCTAGTAGCTCTTAGGGGAGCCAGGGTTGGAGCTGGTGGACTTGGAAGGCCAGGAGTGAAATGTGAAGATGGGAAATACCTTGACTTGAGGCCACTGCCATCCCCTGTCAGTGTCCTTGTCCCTCCTCCTCCCTCGTCTCCTTCTTGGCCCCGAGGGAGGATCCGGGCCCTCCTTTCTGCAGAAATTACCCAAATCATCAGCAATGCACTATCTGGACACAAACAAAAACGAAGAGCCCGTGACCTCATCCAGGCTGTCACCAGTGAAGACCGTCAGGAGAGGTGCGAGCGCCCCCTCCTTCTCTGCTCCTTCCCGCCTTCCTGTCTTCCTTGCACCCAGAGGATGGGGCCCAAGCAGGTTGGGGGAAATGCGAACAAACTTTTCTAACAGAAACCTTACCGAGGTGGACTGAGGTTCCTGCAAGAAACTCCCCAAACCGCACCATTACACTGCTCTCTCCCTACCCTGGTTGCACAAGAGCTGGATTTAGGGAACCTTGGGCTCCGTGCAGACGCAGACTCTCCCCACCCTCTTTCTCATCCGACTCCCGCTGCCTGACACTCCAAGGTCTTTGCTGCCTGCCCGCCCTGTGGAGTATTTCCAAGTAGTGTTTTCAAATAGTGTTTAGTAGTTACCCACTCACCCCATACCCCGCTGCCCCTTTTAAATCGTTCACCTTTTTTTTCTTCTTCCTAGGATCTGTGACATTGAACATGCAGTCTGAGACGTTTCCTGACGCCCAGGGCCTCCTTTATCTTTCTCTTTCCCTGATAGAATGCTGAGGGTATAATGCTGTGACCCGGTCCAGTGCAATATAAAGTGTAGATTAAAGGAAAGGACAGATCTCTCTCTCTCTCTCTCTCTCTCTCTCTCTCTCTCTCTCTCTCTCTCTCTCTCTCACACACACACACACACACACACACACACAGTGCAATGGTTATCCAGATGTTCCGTATCTTGGATATCAAAGTCCTAGGCTAGATGGGTTTGCTTTGCAGTGCCCTGTACATAGTGTGCCCTGCATTGTCTCTTTATGTGAAACATAAAGTCAGAAATAATCGTCTTTGGGGACGGTGAAAGACCGCTGAGGCTGGCGTTTTCTGTTTGAGAAAACACCCAGTAGTTCCTGCCAGGAAGGGACCCAACTCTTGAACATCATCTGGTATTCTCTCTTTTCCTGTTGCTCTCGGGCTGAAGGGGAAAAAGACCCACTTCTGTTTTTCAGTCTTTGGCCTTAGAGCACTTTTGACAAATCCAGAGAAGCTTCCATGATAGGGATTAAAAGGAAGAAGGGAGAAGGGGGAGGAGGAGGAAGCCACATGCACCAAGTAAAGACAGCAGACATGGGAGCACTTCATATCCCGTTTTTATTCCCCTCCAGCAGGGTCTTGGGGAAGAGATGGAAGTGGACGTTTTTGGTCACATGGCCAGGACAGACCAAATGTATTCTTTTGTAGTTAATATAGAATTTCAAATAAGAGAAACAGTACCTGTCTGATATTACACAGGACATTAAAACCCACAAGCTTCTCTCTCTCTCTCTCTCTCTCTCTCTCTCTCTCTCTCTCTCTCTCTCTCTGTATGTTTTTTTCTGAAGACTCAAAGAAGAGTTGTTTAGCATCCAAGACGTGTTTTATTTTCAAAAGAGTGTCTGCCTAGATGACCGCATTTCTCCGAGAATGCTGGCTTGTTTTTACGGCAGCACTAGTGACTAATGGCGAGTCACCCAGTTTTGCGGCTTGGTACAGTGCTTTCTATTTATTCAAGAGCTTAAAATTCAACTTTGAACAATGTCCACAGCAGGGAGGAACAATTAGTAAAATCATTTATTGTGCTTTTGTGTACACTTTTATTCTCAAGCCTAATTATTTGTTTAAATTATTTTTTGCTTCTATCCACAGCATTACCACATGAAAACATAGCAGCCAAAGTTTCTGGTATTAAGTACAAGGCTCAGGTAGTTGACCCATTTTTATTAAATGTCATCAGCTTGCTTTGCTCAGGACCATACTGGAAGCAGAACCTTTTATTTAGGCAAATGAGCAGTTAGTTTGTGAGCACGCTAAATGTACAAAGAACAGCTAGCTATTCGGTGCTGCTCTCCCCACCGTTCCCTATGGACGGCTTCTGTATCTGACCTGGAAATACAGTGATATTCTGTTGTGCCGTAAGTTAGAATGGTTTGGCTTTATGCAGGGCAATGCTCACCAAGCTAGTATTCCTGTGCCCAGAACAAAACTGAGGGCTCCTCAACACATGGAAAGGGATGCAAACCTGTCTCCTCTCTTAATTCCCTAGCGCCTGCTCTGCAGTTAGAAAATTAGCCAGCTGCCACTGGAGCCGATTCCTCTCCGTGCGCAGCTCCAGGTGTGTGGCTTGGGAAGATGGATGGTTTAGTGAGAGCACAGCCAATCTCCTCCACCAGGCCCAGGGGAGGAGCAGTGGAACCCAGGAACAGCCAGTCTGGCTGGGTCTTCAGGGAGCCACACAGTCCAGAATGCCCATCAGGAAAAGCATGATAAGGACCTGCTAGTTTACCGCCTGGGTCTCGGTCCTAGGCTAGGCATTTGGCCAGCAGATAAAACCACCACAGTCTTCCCAGGACGAGGACGGGCATAGTTAGTACCGGATTTCAGGAGAAACAGACTCAGGCTGCTTGTTGGAACCAATACACATGTACA
Source organism: Alexandromys fortis (assembly GCF_014885135.2). Classification (NCBI taxonomy): domain Eukaryota; kingdom Metazoa; phylum Chordata; class Mammalia; order Rodentia; family Cricetidae; genus Alexandromys; species Alexandromys fortis. Next base: position 4,593,287 of record NW_026068000.1, read on the forward strand.
TGCAGTGTCAAAGCCTTTCTGGGATACCATACTGATGTTCCGGCACTAAATACAGCACCTTGCCGTAGTAGATGCTTCCTTCATTCACCCACCCATCTGTTAAACAGCATCAGTTGAGGGCACACTATACTCCTAGAGACAAACAAGTAAATATGCTTGCCTTCTAAACAGAGGAATTTGTACCATCCTTGTGGTAAATATTGGATGAACAGATTAATTTTGGATACCTGCAGGGCAGGTCTATAGCAATAGGTCTGTGCCTCGTCACCATATCACTGGGTGATGTGTATCCCTTTGCAGCCCGAGTGTCTTCTCCAACTGAGAAAACACACTTGAGACCACCAAGGGGGAAAGCAGGAAGTCTGTGGCTCCATCTCGACTGTCCCAACTTATATAGCACGTGAGGCTGGCAGAGTGTACTGATTCCCTTTTCCATGTGAGGGTGGATTGTCTGCAATGTCCTGCTATTACTCACAAAGACAGACCTCCAGCCAGCCACGGGGCCTAAGGAAGAGATGCTGCCTTCTGCGAGAGCAGAGCTGAAAACGCGGAGAAAGCAGATCTTATCTAGCCATAACTGCACACAGGTCGGCTTGGTTTTTAAATGTTTGTGTTCTGAGTCTGGTCACAGCCTCAAATCTGTTCTATCATCACAGGAGTTACAGATGGGAAGGACCTATGAGGTCATCTCTTCGAGCGCCGCCTGCGGAGGCCTCATCTCCTCACAAAGCCTTTGGAACACTCTGCAGCTAGCAGAAATGTCCCAGAGGACCATGCTTCCACCCTGTCCCTCAGGAGCTAATTCCAAAATCCACACGCAGTACATTTCAGACTGAAGATGAAGCCTGGGTGGGGGTCTATTTTTAATTATCCAAGGCACTGAACAGAAGCCTAGTGTCATAAAAAATTGCTGAGGGCCCTCTTCTCCTTCTCCCCACGGTGCCTTCCCACACTGCAAGCCTTCCATCTCAACTGGGAGGCCCCAGCCCTGTGGCAGGTTTCAGAGCACATAGGGAGGTGCCAGGTGGCAGTACCAATATGGCTCAGCAGGGTGTGCCGAGGGTCTTGGGTTGGCCAATCATCCCCAGCACACACAACCAGGGGAAAATAACTCTCTGAGCAAAGCTTCCATGCATGCAGCCATGCAGAAGGCTTGGTTTTGAATCCAATCTGCCTGCTTAATACCATCCCAGGCTCACAGTAATCACCTATGTGCCCGAAGATGTGCTCACGATGCTCATCACCAAGTTGTTCATGAGTGTGCTAAAACTCCATCTCCCTGCCCTGTGTTGGGGGTTGGTTTACTGCATCAAGGATAAGTCATATAATGTACAGAACATTATGGAGCCTTTAAAAAATAGTTTATCAGAAGAATACTAACAACTAATGTTTTCAGGCCACATAGTGTCTATGCAAAATGCTTGGACGAGATGTGGTTTCGGATTTTAGGATACTTACATATATCTGATGAACTATCCAGAGCAGGAGAAGAAACTCAGTGTTTGAGACATTTGCCACTCTTACAAGAGGACTGGAGTTTGGTTTCCTACACCCAGGTCAGTAGGTTCATAAGCATCTGTAATTCCAACTCCAGAGGATCTGACTCACTCTTCCAGCCTCCAAAAGCATCCTCAGGAACATGAATGCATAAATTTAGAAAAAATCTTTTTTAAAAAAAGATAAATCTTGAAGATGAAATCCAAATAAATATGCAAAATTCATTTCTATTTCTTGCATATTTCATATACATATCCTGAAGGTAACTGCATACAGTATTTTAAACACCCCTTGTGTTTTTCTATTAGGTTAGGTATGGGATTTTGTACATCATGTTATTGAACAGAAAGTTTTGGGTTTTAGAGTAGTTTGAAGAGAGATGCTAACCCTTCCCACTAAATTAAAAATACTCATTGTGGGAGCTAGAGAGAGGGCTCAGAAGAGCCCCGACTGCTTTTCCAGATGACCCAAGTTCCCAGCACCCACATGGGGGCTCAAAGCCATCTATAACTCTAGTCCCAGGGGACCTGATGTCCTTCTGACATCTCCAGACACCAGGGACACATGTGGTATACAGACATGCAGGCAAAGCATCCATACACAAAACAAATTAAAAACTGAAATTAAAAATGTAAATATAAATTATAAATAGTAGGCATTCCACATGGTTACTATCTCCAGCACACGCATGGAGGATAGACTCATAATTATCTCTCCTTTTGAACAGAATGATTCTCCACACTCGTCGTTATGAGAGTCGCTTCAACCAGAAGTGGGAGAACAATTAACCCTTGTCTTCTCAGCACCCAGGAACCTGCACTAAAGAGCCTGTCTCTAGGAGTGCCTGCTGGTGGCACACTGAGATTCCCCCACGGCACCTCCCGCACTCATTAACTAAATGGGCTTCTGGAGACCTGAAAGGGTGAATGCCCTTCCCACCGCAGAGAGCATGAAGGCCAGGGGACTTCATGCTTGCCCTAGGCAATAAAAACTCTAGAACATGTTTTTCTGCTAACTCATCAGACTTGCAAGCAGGAAAGGAGGCTAGGGGGTTTCTGAGTTTACCTATTGTAGTATATTTTTTCAGAAAAGAGGAACCAGAGACCCAAAGGGACCAAGTGTCTTGCTTGTATATACAAGCAGTGTTGGCTGGGCAGGACAGGACCCTGAGATCGACTCAACTCCCTGTGCCTCTGATGTCTTCTTCTTTCTTTGCTTCCCAGATCTCTGTTCAAACTTCACAGTCTGACATAAGTGTCATTTTCTCTGTGACCCCTCTTCCCGCTGAGTCCCAGGGCTGACTTGATCTCGCTTCCTTCTTACACCTCTCTTTATACGCAATCCTATTGCTACATTTCCTCTACTACACTGCATTTTTTCCCCGAATAGGGTCACAAATTTCCAACTAGCCTCAAATTCAAAACCCTCCTCTCTCTGTCTCCAGAGTTCGGGGATTACAGGATTGCAGTATTTTGACTGAGTCTAATTCCCTTACTAGGTTTAAAGACAAACCTTCTCTCTTACCTTCATATACCCAACAGCTGATATTTATTAGCAAGTCAACAGTGACCGCAAAGGTTTAAAGACATTGCAAAGATAAATTGCCACTGTTTCTCAGAGGTTCCATGATCTTAACCATGACTTCATGACCAAGTAACCTTGATTGCACTGTAGGTCATAGGACTCTTGAAGTCACTCTTCTGCCTTTACAAACAGGTTACAAACAGCTTCAAGTTTTCCATTGGATTGCTTCCTGGAAAATAACACGTCAGACAACCACGCAATGGGTGGGTAGTCATACAACATTCTAGAAGGATTGTAGTTTTAGAACTATAAAGGCCAAATTTCAATATTAAGTCTGCAACTAAGTACAACCCTTGGTACATGGTTAAATTCTTGAAGGCTCATTTTTCTCACCTGATACGAAGAGTTACTTTGCAAGTTTGTTGATGTCATTCTGTATGATGATGGCTCATGTCTTTGGCACACAATAGACATATAGAAAGTGCTAATCACACCATGGTCATTGTAATTATATTTTCTTGAGTCAGCAAGTGGTAAATCAGGACTGCTGATGGCAATTGAGATGAAAGAACACAGTCAAGTCTAGGGTCCTTGGAGGGAATGGGAGACCAGGAAAGGACTCTGGGAACCTCATGTTTAGGTGAGTGACGTTAGCATATATTCCTTTTGATTGCCACTGTGTTTCACATGCTTTGTAACAGAATTTTTTTTGCCCACTTTCCCCACCTAGATGTATACCCAGGCAGGGTGATAATATTACTGCATCCTTGCTTCCCATCAGAGCAGCAAATTCATTCTAGGCACCACCCCAAAATCAACTAAATGAGTTATGACAGATCTTTACAAATTGACAACCCATCATGAATATCATTGTGCTGCATTTATTATCTGGGATATTATAGCACAAGGGATTTCTGAGTTACTTTTCTTGTCTAAGTGAGCAAATGCACCTGATAAAGGCAGCCTAAGATAGGAAATGTTTCTTTTGTCCCACGGCTTAAGAAGGGATACAGATGGTCATTGCAAAGAAGATGTGACTGCAGGAGTGAGAAGTGGGTGGTCACATTGCATCCGTGTTCATGAACCAGAAAAAAAAAAAAAAAACAGGAAATCAGGTCAATCCATCGAGCTTCAAGGCATGTCTGGAGTGAGCCACTTCTTCTGGGCAGGGTCTGATTCTTACAGGCTTTACAGTCCTCCAAGACAGCACCAATTAACTACCACCGAGAAATCAAGTGTTCTAACACAGGAACCCGTGAAGGCCATCTTACAATGAAACCACAAACATATGCATGAACACATGTGACTAAGAATTTAAAAATAAATTAAATTAAAAACTCCTTATTGGGTACCTATTAAGCATCAGGAATCCTTCAGAGCACTGAGGACACATCCTCAAGCAAGCAACAACATGCTATGATAAACCAGGTGATGCCACACCTCACAGCCAGGCTGTAAGTGCACATTTAGAGTCAGACTTCTTAAGATTCTACTTTGATTTAAGCATTTCCCACAGTAGAATTCATGATGGAACCTTGAAAAGCAGACTGTTGGGAGATGAATTGCCCTTCACTCTGGCAAAGACAGTGTTCTGCTAGGACATTGATCCTAGACTTCCCTGGAGCGGTCTCTTCGCAAAGCTCCTGGACACACCTCTTGACCTGCAGCATTCTCCTCTGAGGAGTCAAAACAGCGAATTCCCCTTTCCACCTCCATGGTAGAAATAAAGAAATTAATAAATAAATTATTAAAAAAGGGCTGAGCAGCCGGGCGGTGGTGGCACACGCCTCTAATCCCAGCACTCGGGAGGCAGAGGCAGGTGGATCTCTGTGAGTTCGAGACCAGCCTGGTCTACAGAGCTAGTTCCAGGACAGGCTCCAAAACCACAGAGAAACCCTGTCTCAAAAAACAAAAAAAAAAAAAAAAAAAAAAAAAAAGGCTGAGCATGCCCATCCCCAACACTAGCAATAGAACTAAAGCAGCTATAAATACTAGTTTTCTTGCTCTTTTTTTTCTTAAGACTTAGTTTAAAAAATAATTTATGCATTTGTGTGTCTTGGGAGGGAGATGAGCATGTTAGTACCAAATCTGGGAAGTTCAGAAGAGGACTTTGGACTCCTGAAGCTGAACTTATAGGTGGTTGTGAGCTGTTCTGTGTGGGTGCCGGGCACTGAAATCTGGTCTTCTGAAGAGTAGCAAGAGCTCTGGGCACTGTGCCCTCTCTCCAGCTCTCATTTAGCTTTGTAAGAGGCAGACTCAACCTTATGTTTTCTACCCCACCCTTTTGACATAACAGTTCCATTGCCAGAACAAGTGAGTTGCTTCCAGTGAGTCCTTTGGCTTGTGTACAGGTGAACAGACTATTCCATTCCTGGGTGAAGAGACCAACCTCATGGTTTACATGGAAGGAACTGGCATGGGCCAAAAGGAAGAGTGGGCTGAAGAGTACAGATAAATATAAAAGTTAGATGATGTGGGGCTCTTCTCACTACCCAGGAAATCCATGCAGTAAGTACCCACGCTATCACCATCTGGAGAATGGCTGGAGCACCTGGCCTGCTCTTGGCTAATGAAGAGTGCCTTCTTCCTGTGTACAGTCAAGCTGTCAAACATTGTGTGGTTAGGTCTAGGTACAATGCCCCATACCCATGACCTCAGCATTCAGGTGTGGTTAGAAACCACGTGCAATGTCTTACCCATGACCTCAGCACTCAGTTGGCTTCAAAAGGAAGATCAAGAACTCAAGGCTACGTTGGGCTACATAGAGGGTTCTAGGACAAGTCTGGGCTATGTAACACTTCATGTCTGAAGACACAAAAGAAGAAAGGAAGGAAGGAAGGAAGGAAGGAAGGAAGGAAGGAAGGAAGGAAGAGAAGGAGGGAGGAAAGGAGAGAGAAAAAGAGAGAGAGAGAAGAATTAACCCATGGTTACTAAGTGTTCAATTTACGTAGGCACATGCATTGCAAAAGAATAAAAAAAAATGGCATTTTGCCATTAGAAAATAATTGCACTTTTATTGAAAAAACTAAATTTAAATACAGGTTGAGCTTCCTGTAACCAAAATGCCTACGGCAAGAAGTGTTTCAGCTTTTCCCAGAGTTGAGGATATTTGCATATATATAATGAGATATCTTGGAGATGAGACCCAAGTAGAAAGATGAAATTCATTTATGTTTCTTACACAATTTATACACATAGCCTGGAGGAAATTTTATGCAGTAATTTTAGTTGGCCCATGTTGTGACGGCAGACTGTCACAGGAGGTCAGGTATGGAATTGTCCACCTGTGATATCATATTAGGTATCTAGGAAAATTCAGATATTGGAACATTTTAGATTGGGCACTTTTGGATTTGGGTTGCTTAATTATGGTTGAATAATTAGGGGATGCTGAAGACCTGGTTGTAGGTATAAATTTGTGTGGTGATGTGGGACGACATCCTAGCCTTGAAGCAACTCACAGAAGACTTCTCAGAGCAGATGAGAATTCAGTTGTTCTTCAAAGATGTGGGAGTCTTGATGGAAATGAACTTCAGAAAGCAATACACAGGACAAAGAATGGTGTGACTGGCAAAGCAGAAAAGCTATGTGGGTAGCCAGGGACAGCTCCTGTGAAGAGGAAAATGGGGATAGACTTGGGAAGGAAAGTTTCAAATCAACTGTAGGATAGATTTAGGAAGGAGAGTTTCAAATCAACTGTAGATGTTATTAAATGCCAGGCTGGAAAGCCTTAGATTCCATAGTATGGGCTGCAAAAAGCCATTGTCAAGTCCTTAGTGGAGGAGAAATCAGAAAAATATGATAATCTATGGCAGTTTTCGCAATGGACTACACAAGAGTCCGGAGAGAAATACATCAGCCAGGAAGAAGGGCTGGAGGGGGTTCAGTTGGAGACACAGCATTGTGATGCCAGGGTCTCATTTGAGAACCAGTGAAAAAATAAAACTCCAGTGATTTAAAAGTTGGGGTTGTTTAAGACTCTGAGAAGGGAAGAAAATATGTTGTCTTAGATTGGACAGTGACAAACTTCAGAAGTACAACATTTATAACAGTCCTAAAATACCTTGGATAAAGCGGCCCTGGAAAACAATTTAAGACAAGAAACAAATTAGAGCAATGAACAAAGATTATAAAAATGCAGTTTTCCAAAGACATCAATGACTATCAAACATGTACAGTCCTATTTCCCGTACTACAGAATATAAATAAAGCAACAGCAGGATACTTTTGCTTGCTGATGTGGATAAAAATAATGACATATTTTCAATGAGTCATGATTGTTTGCTTACAAGGAAACGCCCATGAAAAGGTGAAGGCGTAAGTCACGAACAAGGCCACACCAGTTTGGAGTTATGATTAATAGGGTGTTATTTATTTAAAGGGGAAAACTTACAGATCACCGTCCCAGACAACAGCCATCTGCACAACCAGGAAGGGAGTCTAGTCTCCGGAGGAGCAGGAAGTGAAGAGAGCAAGCAGAGGAAATAGCAGCTTTTTTAAAGGGAGAGAGACCACGCCCCAATGGGCTGGTATCACAGCAGCTATTGGTTGGAGGGGCGGAAGGACCTCCCGCAACACCTCCCCCTTTTGTTTAAGTAAGAGAGTTCTAAACCTACTATGAAATTATATACAATAAGTACAAA
>NW_026068000.1:4607971-4625779 GCF_014885135.2 Alexandromys fortis
CAAGGCACAGGCCACACGGCCGCCCGCCGCAAGGCACAGGCCGCGGCTAAGGAAGGGAGGGCTCGTGCCAAGCCGAACTCGAGCGGGGAAAGGAGAGGTCCTAAAAGCCAAACGTTCGGGCGCCAGATGAAGGCGTAAGTCACGAACAAGGCCACACCAGTTTGGAGTTATGATTAATAGGGTGTTATTTATTTAAAGGGGAAAACTTACAGATCACCGTCCCAGACAACAGCCATCTGCACAACCAGGAAGGGAGTCTAGTCTCCGGAGGAGCAGGAAGTGAAGAGAGCAAGCAGAGGAAATAGCCACTTTTTTAAAGGGAGAGAGACCACGCCCCAATGGGCTGGTATCACAGCAGCTATTGGTTGGAGGGGCGGAGGGACCTCCCGCAACAAAAAGGATATTTGGTGTATGATGCCCGAGGAGCAATGTAGCACTATAAATACATTCATTCACCTTGGGCCCAAGCCTCATGCCTGGCTGCGGACATCAAAGACATACTCATGGGAAATACATCTGAAAAGAAGCTAAATGCCCAATCTAAGACAGTGTAAGAAGTATGAGCAATTGGAAAGATGTTAGAACCACTGAAGAAAAATCTTTAACATATGGGAAAATTCACATAATATGTTGGGCTTAAAAGGCATATTATAAGCTGCTTGTTCAATATGTTCTTAGTTTTTAAAATCTGTATATATGAATAAAATACAACATGCCATTTTTGGATTGTAATTCAAACAAGCAGACTGTAAAAAGACACTTTTGAGACAGGAGAAACCGAATACAGACTAAGCAATAGATGGAACCGAGGACTGATTGTTGGTTTTGTTACACAGACTAATGTTTCAGTTATAATCTTAAGTTTTCTATTTTACAGACATATACCGAACTGACGTCTTATAGGGGGTAAACTTCATGAACTCTGGAATTTGTTTTAAAATATAAAAGAAAAATTCCTAAGAAAGTTAAGTAAGAATGACAATGTGTTGATAGTCATTACTTATGCAGTCCTATTCTGAAAGTTCCCTAATAAGAATGCTCAAGTTTACGTGTCCAATAAATGCTTTTAGCAAAATTGGCAGGGAAGGCATCTTGCCACTGTCTTCATTTACATTCCTTAGTATGGTTAAATAGGACCATACTATGTATTTAATAGCCATTGTGGTGTCTTTCAAAAATTTCAAGTTTGTATTTCTTCCCTTTTAAAAAGTAAAGTTTATGATACTTTCAAAATAATGTATATATGTGTGTGCATAAAAGTTTATAATGCTATAATCAAAACAGTTATAATGATTGCTGCTGGTTACACAAATGATTTATTTTCTTGTTTTTTAAAACACATTTTCAAGTGATTGTGATGAGTATGTATTATTTTGCAATAAAAATAATTGAAATGCAGATTTTAAAGTTTATGTTTCTGATGTTGGAGAGGTAAATGGAATAATAAGACAAGTGCTGAAATGCGCATGAGCACCAGCTAGAGAGGGCTTGGGAAGGGCATAGACTCAAAGCAGGACTCTCAGAGTGGTGGCGGATGCTGTCTGCCTGGGCTTGGGATGTAGCACAGTCAGTAAAGTGCTTGCCTAGCATGCATGAAATCCTGGGTTTGATTCCTGGGACCACATAAATATGGTGGTGCATACCTGTCATTCCTGCACTTAGGTAGGGGAGGCAGGAGAATCAGGAGTTCAAGTTCTTCCTCAACTACATAAAAAGTTCAAGGACATCTTGGGCTACATGAGATCATTTTTGAAAAAAAAACTGGATAAAGAATCTTAATTCACTCAATTCACAAAAAGAGTCAAGGGAAGAAAGGAGTTGAAGAAAACAGAAGCCTGTGCTCAAACACCAGGAGCTCAGCAACACCACGCACAACAGTTCAGGGTGATGTTGGCTTCTTCCCTCTCTGTTAGTGTACACAGTTCAGACAGCTTATAAAATAGTATGAGGACCAGGATGAAATAAAGAGGCATGAATGAGTCCTTATGAATTTATGTGGGCCTGTAGTCAGCTGCGGTCCATGTCAGGGAAAAGATACAGGACGAGTTTGGAACAAAGCTTTGATCCAGTCCTTCAAGATTCTGGGAGACCTCTTTGAGTTTTTGTGCCTTGGTTATAAACAGGAGTTGGGTCAAGAATATAGCTGGAGCATTTCAATAAAAGATACCAGATAACTTGGACATCTAAATGCTGAAAGAAGCATGTTGATCTGAGGGACCAACCAAATCAGTGCATCTAGCAGAGAGTGAGCCATAGAGAAAGCTAAGGTGAGACTGAAGGGTGAGACTGTGTAGAACATGTATGACAAGAAATGACAAGCCATGACAAGAAACTTCACTATTTTTTGTTTGTAAGCATTCTGGGAAATCATGAATAGTGATCTAATGGAAGAGTCGCTATGGAGAATAAAACTCATGGGAAGAAGCTTCGGACTGAGATAGTAGTGGAAAAGAAGGGAAGGAAAGGGGAGATCTGATAGCTTTTTCTTTTCATTTCCAAAGACGAAGAATTGTAGAAGAAGAATAACAAATATCCAGAGAAGTCAGAAAGAAAATAAAGAGGCCAGCACTAAATAAGGTATGATTCCCTGGAAAGAAGGGAGGGAGGGAAAGAGGGAGGGAGGGGAGGATGGAGAAAGGGCAGAGAGCAAGGGAGAGAGAGGGAGGGAGGGAGGAAGGGAGGAAGGAGTCAAACATGTTGGCTACTAACAAATGTCCAATAAAGTAAATAAAATCCTGTTGCTAGTGGTTTGGTGGGAAAGCCAGAGTTGATTGGGGAGGTGGAGAGGAGACTACGGTGGCTGAACATTGGTTAGGGAGGGGTGAGAGTCAAGAGACAGCTCATGTACTGAGATGTTTCTAGAAAGGAAAGGGAGATGGAACAGGAAGATTTTTAAAGATGGGAAAAAATTGAACTTGTGCCTAGGCAAAGTCTTAAAAAGCAAAGATCTTCACAAACACTAGCAGGGTGGTTGAAGAATTATCAGACATAAGAGGAGATGAGCTCCAAGCATTCACTGGAGAGTGGTGGTCCAAACATGTAGGACACTATGACAAAACAGGAAGCCAGCAGATGAGATGCTAACTCAGGGAAGGTGTCTTCCAGAGTTCCTGGCCAGAACTTGTTGACTGAGGTTTTCTGTCCTGCCCGGTTCCCGCAAGCGTTAAGTCCCAAAGAAATCACACTGAGGTCTACATTAACTATAAACTGATTGGCCCATTAGCGCAGGCTTCTTATTAACTCTTATAACCTATTATTCTTGTCTATGCTAGCCATGTAGCTAGGTACCTTATTCAGCGAGGCAGTCACATCTTGTTTCTTCTGCGGCTAGGCCAGGATTGCAGACAAAGTTTTTCTCTTCCCAGAATTCTCCTGTTCTCATTGACCCACCTCTACTTCCTGTCTGGTTGTCCCACCTACACTTCCTGCCTGGCTACTGGACAATCAGTGTTTATTTAAAATATAATTGACAAAATATAGAGCATTGTCCCACACCAAGAACCAGAGAGAGTTCCTCTCCAATTCCTTTTGGTCCCAATGAGAGGGTAAGGCTGGTTGTATTTGTCAGTTTATTACGTATTTGCAAAGTATGTGGTTTTGCTGCACAAAAGGGAAGAAGGGTGGCTGGAGAAGTTTTAAATAATGATGGTGTGGAGACAGGAGAAAGTCAACTAGACAGTTAAAGAGGATTGAAGAGACAGGAAGATGAATCAGACAACATTTGAGTTCCTAATAGGTGAACAAGAAGAGGCGTGTCCACTTTTCAGTCCACCACAGCAGAGGAGCTGGTTACCACCATTGCTGGGGCTGGATGAGCTTGATGGTGACAACAGAGGTAATGATCTGGTATGCGGTAGGCAGCACGTATGCCAGGCACTGCAAGGACTTGCCCGCCTTTCATCTAAAGAACCCTATGGGGTGGATGCTGTCCTTTCCTCTCGAAGAGATGAAGGGATTATGCTCCTTGCCAAGATCACACAGCTGGCAAGTAGAATTAGAACTTAAGCCTGCTTTCTTCTATGTCTTCCTGTATGGCCCCTCGGCTCTGAGAAGCCTGTGGAGAGCCAATATGATTTTGTTGCAACCTTGCTTGCCTCTGAATTCTTTCATTCACCTACTGATGTGAAAATTGTCCAGCTCATGTTTCTGTTCTTTGCAACCTGATAAAGCATTGTAGTTTTAATTTAATGGGTCTTGGTAGTGTCCCATACTAATTGGCCACATTCTGCAAGTGGAAAAAAAGATGCTAGGTAGTTAACATTTTATCCATGTAAGCTAACCAAATACAGTTAGCTTTAATTTTGAACTAACACATGATAGCTCAGTGCCGAAGCACTCTATTTATCCAGGAGTTGGCCATTTTCTGAAACCAGACACGAACTTAGGTAAATAGTACTGAAACCAGTGGACTAAGAAAGCCCTCTGCATTTCCTGGTGTATCTGAGAAGCAAATGGCACACAATGTACCCTGTGCTTGACGGAGCAGCATGAGAACTAAGTGTCTGATAGTGTCTGAAGGGATGGAACTGACTAAGCTGATTCATGGCCTTCCGCCCCAAACACAGAGGCTGAGTCCTCCTGGGCAAGGCAGAGAAGCTGAGATTGGCCAGGGCACTGCAGTCTCCTGCTTTCTGTTCCTTCTGAAATTTGTTAGAATACTACTTCACCTTCCTCAGAAGTCTTTTTGTCTTCAGCCTTCATAGTCTGAAATTAGAACAGTGCACTAAGATAAGAGGTTCAGGATTGGGGTCTGAGATCTCACAGCCCAAGGCTGATCTGTGCGAATCTGCCCCACGCACGATGTATGTGCTGACATTTCTGAACATATTCATCTGTATTCATTAACAAATGCTAATTGAAGCCCTGCTCTACTGTAGGCCTGCTAAAGGTACTGAACATAGATGGTGATGAAATACACACGACCTTTGCACCATGAGCCTTTGTAGTCCGGAGGAAGAGAGAGATTCACTCGGTACTGGTCCATTCATTACTTTGAAAGAGAATCAAGATGTCCCCAAGCCTCCGTTTCTTCCTTACTGTATTTTCCTTCACTGCACTTGGCAGTCTTAACCATTCAGTTATTTGTTTATTCAGTTTAATAATTAGTATCTTGCTCCTTCTGAGTCTCCAGCATGTTATTTGGAGATTTGCTGGTTTTCTCTGGGCAGGTTTTGATCATGCTGACTGTGTCCTTCCTACTGAAGATAAGCCATAAGCAGATGCAGTGTTGGGCTACCTCGTCACCGTTATATGGAGAGAGAGAGAGGAGAGAGAGAGAGAGAGAGGACATCCATGCAGCTGTGTTTAGAAAGCATATGTACTTAGGTCCCAGCTCCAGTATTTCCATTTGGCACTGTCCTTCATTAATCTCTGGCACTGGTTTCTTTTTTTTTTTTTCAATTGTATTTTTTTAAAATTTATTTATTTATTTATTAAAGATTTCTGTCTCTTCCCCACCGCCGCCTCCCCTTTCCCTCCCCCTCCCCCAATCAAGTCCCCCTCCCTTGTCAGCCCAAAAAGCAATCAGGGTTCTCTGCCCTGTGGGAAGTCCAAGGACCACCCACCTCCATCCAGGTCTAGTAAGGTGAGCATCCACGAAACTGCCTATGCTCCCATGAAACCAATGGGTCCAGTAGAATAAAAAACCCGTTGCCATTGTTCTTGAGGTCTCAGTAGTACTCCTTGTCCGCTATGTTCAGCGAGACCGGTTTTGACCCAGGCTTTTTCAGACCCAGGCCAGCTGGCCTTGGTGAGTTCCTGATAGAACATCCCCATTGTCTCAGTGTATGGGTGCACCCCTCGCGGTCCTGAGTTCCTTGCTTGTGCTCTCTCTCCTTCTGCTCCTGATTTGGACCTTGAGATTTCAGTCCGGTGCTCCAATGTGGGTCTCTGTCTCTGTCTCCTTTCATCGCCTGATGAAGTTTAATATTCAGGAGGATGCCTATATGATTTTCTTTGGGTTCTCCTTCTTATTTAGCTTCTCTAAGAACCCGAATTATAGGTTCAATGTCCTTTATTTATGGCTAGAAACCAAATATGAGTGAGAACATCCCATGTTCCTCTTTTTGGGTCTGGCTTACCTCACTCAGGATGGTGTTTTCTATTTCCATCCATTTGCCTGCAAACTTCAAGAAGTCCTTGTTTTTTACTGCTGAGTAGTACTCTAATATGTATATATTCCATACTTTCTTCATCCATTCTTCAATTGAAGGGCATCTAGGTTGTTTCCAGGTTCTGGCTATTACAAACAATGCTGCTATAAACATAGTAGAGCATATACTTTTGTTGTGTGATAAGGCCTCTCTTGGGTATATTCCCAAGAGTGGTATTGCTGGGTCCATGGGTAGGTTGATCCCAAATTTCCTGAGAAACCTCCACACTGCTTTCCAGAGTGGTTGCACAAGTTTGCATTCCCACCAGCAATGGATGAGTGTACCCCTTTCTCCACAACCTCTCCAGCAAAGGCTATCATTGGTGTTTTTGATTTTCGCCATTCTGACAGGTGTAAGATGGTATCTTAAAGTTGTCTTGATTTGCATTTCCCTGATCGCTAAGGAAGTTGAGCATGACCTTAGGTGTCTTTTGGCCATTTGAACTTCTTCTGTTGAGAGATCTCTGTTCAACTCAGTGCCCCATTTTATAATTGGGTTGATTAGCCTTTTACGGTCTAGTTTCTTGAGTTCTTTATATATTTTGGAGATCAGACCTTTGTCAGTTGTGGGGTTGGTGAAGATCTTCTCCCAGTCAGTGGGTTGCCTTTCTGTCTTAGCGACAGTGTCCTTTGCTTTACAGAAGCTTCTCAGTCTCAGGAGGTCCCATTTATTCAATGAGGCCCTTACTGTCTGTGCTGCTGGGGTTATACGTAGGAAGTGGTCTCCTGTGCCCACGTGTTGTAGAGTACTTCCCACTTTCTCTTCAATCAGGTTCAGTGTGTTTGGACTGATATTGAGGTCTTTCACCCACTTGGACTTGAGTTTTGTGCATGGTGATAGATATGGGTCTATTTTCATTCTTCTACAGATTGACATCCAGTTTTGCCAGCACAATTTGTTGAAGATGCTCTCTTTTTTCCATTGTATACTTTTAGCTCCTTTATCGAAAATCAGGTGTTCATATGTTTGTGGGTTAAAGTCAGGGTCTTCTATTCGATTCCATTGGTCGACTTCTCTGTTTTTATGCCAATACCAAGCTGTTTTCAATACTGTAGCTCTGTAATAGAGTTTGAAGTCAGGGATGGTAATGCCTCCAGACGTTCCTTTATTGTATAAGATTGTTTTGGCTATCCTGGGTTTTTTGTTTTTCCATATAAAGTTGATTATTGTCTTCTCCAGATCTGTGAAGAATTTTGATGGGATTTTGATGGGGATTGCATTGAATCTATAGATTGCTTTTGGTAGAATTGCCATTTTTACTATGTTGATCCTCCCAATCCAAGAGCAAGGGAGATCCTTCCATTTTCTGGTGTCCTCTTCTATTTCTTTCTTCAAAGACTTGAAGTTCTTGTCAAATAGATCTTTCACTTCCTTGGTCAGGGTTACCCCAAGATATTTTATGCTCTTTGTGGCTATCGTGAAAGGTGATGCTTCTGTGATTTCCCTCTCTGTTTCCTTATCCTTAGTGTATAGGAAGGCAACTGATTTTTTGGAGTTGATCTTGTATCCAGCCACGCTACTAAAGGTGTTTATCAGCTGTAGGAGTTCTTTGGTAGAATTTTTGGGGTCGCTTATGTATACTATCATGTCATCTGCAAATAACGAAAGCTTAACTTCTTCCTTTCCAATACGAATCCCCTTGATCCCCTTATGTTGTCTTATTGCTATTGCTAGAACTTCAAGCACTATATTGAAGAGGTATGGAGAGAGTGGACATCCTTGTCTTGTTCCTGATTTTAGTGGGATGGCTTTGAGTTTTTCTCCATTTAATTTAATGTTAGCTGTCGGTTTGCTGTAGATAGCTTTTATTATATTTAGGTATGACCCTTGTATCCCTATTCTCTCCAAGACCTTTATCATAAAGGGGTGTTGAATTTTGTCGAATGCTTTTTCCGCATCTAATGAAATGATCATATGGTTTTTTTCTTTCAGTCTATTTATATGGTGGATTACATTGATAGATTTGCGTATGTTGAACCAGCCCTGCATCTCTGGGATGAAGCCTACTTGATCATAATGGATAATTTTTCTGATGTGTTCTTGAATTCGGTTTGCCAGTATTTTATTGAGAATTTTTGCGTCGATATTCATGAGTGAGATAGGCCTGTAATTCTCTTTCTTGGTTGGGTCTTTGTGTGGTTTTGGTATCAGGGTAACTGTAGCTTCATAAAAGGAATTTGGCAATGACTTTTCTGTTTCTATATTGTGAAATACGTTAAGGAGTATAGGTATTAGCTCTTCTTGGAAGTTCTGGTAGAATTCTGCGTTGAACCCATCTGGTCCTGGGCTTTTTTTGGAAGGGAGATTTTTGATAACAGTTTCTAGTTCTTCGCGACTAACAGGTCTATTTAGATCATTCACCTGGTCTTGGTTTAGCTTTGGTATATGGTACTTATCTAAAAAAATGTCCATTTCTTTTGCATTTTCCAGTTTTGTGGCATACAGGCTTTTATAGTAAGATCTAATGATTCTCTGGATTTCCTCTGTGTCTGTGGTTATGTCCCCCCTTTCATTTCTGATTTTATTTATTTGCGTGTTCTCTCTCTGTTGTTTAGTTAGTTTGGATAGGGGTTTGTCGATCTTGTTGATTTTCTCCAAGAACCAACTTTTTGTTTCATTGATTCTTTGGACTGTTTTCTGTGTTTCTATTTTGTTGATTTCTGCCCTCAGTTTGATTATTTCCAGTCTTCTACTCCTTCTGGGCACCTCTGCTTCTTTTTTTTCTAAAGCTTTCAGGTGTGCCATTAAGTCCCCAATGTATGCTTTCTCTGTTTTCTTTAAGTGGGCACTTAGTGCTATGAACTTTCCTCTTAGCACTGCTTTCATCGTGTCCCATAGGTTTGAGTATGTTGTCTCTTTATTTTCATTAAATTCAAGGAAGACTTTAATTTCTTTCTTAATTTCTTCCTTGACCCAGGTGTGGTTCAGTAGTTGACTGTTCAGTTTCCATGAGTTTGTCGGCTTTCTGGGGGTAGCATAGTTGTTGCCATCTAACTTTAATCCGTGGTGATCTGATAAGACACAGGTGGACACTGATATTCTTTTGTATCTGTGGAGGTTTCCTTTGTTTCCGAGTATATGGTCAATTTTTGAGAAGGTTCCATGAGCTGCAGAGAAGAAGGTATATTCTTTCCTATTTGGGTGGAGTGTTCTGTAGATGTCTGTTAAGTCCATTTGCTTCATTACCTCCAATAATTCTCTTAATTCTCTATTAGGTTTCTGTCTGATTGACCTGTCCATTGGAGAGAGAGGTGTGTTGAAGTCTCCTACTATTAGTGTGTGTGGTTTTATGTCTGCCTTGAGTTTTAGAAATATTTCTTTTACATAAGTGGGTGCTTTTATATTAGGGGCATAGATATTCAGGATTGAGATGTCATCCTGATGAATTGTTCCTGTTATGAGTATAAAGTGTCCATCTCGATCTCTTCTGATTGATTTTAGTTTGAAGTCAGTTTTGTTGGAAATTAGTATGGCCACACCTGCTTTTTTGTTAGGACCATTTGCTTGAAAGACCTTTTCCCAACCTTTTACTCTGAGTAGATGCCTGTCTTTGTGGTTGAGATGTGTTTCTTGCAAACAGCAGAATGTTGGATCCTGTTTTCGTATCCAATCCCTTAGCCTGTGCCTTTTTATAGGTGAATTGAGACCATTAATATTAAGTGATATTAGTGACCAGTGGTTGTTTACTCCGGTTATTCTTACTGTTTTCGGTAGTAGAGTTTGTGTGTGTCCCTTCTTTGAGTTGTACTGGTGAAGGTTCGCTAGATTCCTGAGTTATTGTAGTCAGTGTTGGCAATGTTGGATTCCTTGGGTTGCGATTTTCCTTCTATTACTTTCTGTAGCGCTGGATTTGTGGCTACGTATTGTTTAAATTTGTTCTTATCCTGGAATGTCTTGTTTTCTCCATTGATAGTGAATACTAGCTTGGCTGGGTATAGAAGTTTGGGTTTGCATCCATGGTCTCTTAGTTTTTGAAGAACCTCTATCCAGGACCTTCTGGCTTTCATGGTTTCCATAGAGAAGTCAGGTGTAAGTCTGATCGGTTTACCTTTATAAGTTACTTGGCCTTTTTCCTTTGCAGCTCTTAATATTCTTTCTTTAACCTGTATATTTTGTGTTTTGATTATTATATGGCGAGGGGATGCTTTTCTTTGATCCAGTCTGTTTGGTGTTCTGTATGCTTCTTGGATATTCAAAGGAATATCTTTCTTTATGTTGGGAAAGTTTTCTTCCATAATTTTGTTAAATATATTTTCTGGGCCTTTGAGCTGTAATTCTTCCCCTTCTTCTATTCCTATTATTCTCAGGTTTGGTCTTTTTATTGTGTCCCATATTTCCTGAATGTTTTGTGATGAGAATTTGTTGGCTTTGCTGTTTTCTTTGATCAGTGCGTTTATTTTCTCTATGGTGTCTTCAGAATCTGAGATTCTTTCTTCTATTTCTTGTATTCTATTGATTATGCTTGTTTCTGTAGGCTCTGCTCGTTGACCTAGATTTTCCGTATCCAGCTGGTCCCCAGTTTGTGCTTTCTTCCTTGCTTCCATTTCAGTTTTCAATTCTTGAACTGTTTCCATTACCTGTTTGTTCGTTTTTTCTTGGTTTCCCAGGGTCTCATGTACGTATTTACTCAATTCTTCAAACTTTTTGTTATACTTCTCATCCATTTCTATAAAGGTGTTTTTTACATATTGTTTAAGGGACTCTATTGCTTTCATAAAGTCGATTTTTTCCACTTCTTCTGTGTTAGGGTGTTCAAGTCCTTCTGTTGTAAGATCATTGGGTTCTGGTGCTTTCATGTTGTTTTTCAGCTTATTGGGAGAATTTTTGCCTTGGCGCCTGCCCATCTCCTCCTATTGACGATCTCTAATTGGTCTTTTAAAACCAGATCAGGTTTCCCTGCTGGCCAGAGGCTCCTCTTGCAAAATTCCCTCATTCTGTTTCCTGGCTCCTGCCAGGGGCCAAGATCCCTCTCTCCCCTCAGACGGGTCTTCAGGAAAAGAACCAGGTTCCCTGTTTGCCAGGGACCTCGCCAACCAAAGGCCTACCTCTTTGATTTAATTGTCCTGGAGCGATCTGCTCTTGGTGTTGCACTGGTCCCTGTCGCCTGCGTTGTCTGCCACTGTGTCAGTACCCGCCGGTCCCGGCCGCTGCGCCAGCTACCGGCACTGGTTTCTTATGTGTACAATGGGAGTAGCAAGCCCTACACTTGAGGTTGTTGAAGGTCTAACTTGTATACACCACACCACTGGTGTGTTGATGATGCTTTAAACATAATCTTTTCTTTAGTCCTTGACTTCCTGGCTGACTGGAGCATTTATGACAACTCCCATTGTAACATGACAGGGGATGTTTTGCTCATTTTTCCCCTACTGCCCTGGAACAAAGGTAACATAATCAAGCATGGAAATGTTATTTGATATCAGCTTCAAAAACAGTTACACTGTGTTTGATATGCGATGCCAATGTGTGATACTGGATCTATTAGCTATTAATGTTAGATTGCCTGCTTTGTGCAGTATGTATTGGTAGCATGACCCTGTCCAGAAGCCCAGCTGGGAGCAATGAAACCTGGGCTTTTGGTTGCGCCTGAGTGTTTTCCTTCTCAAACTGCCTAGTGGAGCCTGGATGAACACATGGAATTACAGCCTTCCGTGTCTTTCTCTGGGATTTGCCAATGAGACAAATGGGGTCTGGGGAACAGAATGGCATTGTCACCTCCAGATGGCCTTGAGTGTTTTTTAGAGTCTATCTCTCAGGGGGTCTTACTCTGTCACCTTGTGTCTGTCTGGCTGAAAGCTCACAGGCAACACTTGAATTTAAAGAGTAGGCCTGAGAATATAAAAGAGGAGCTGCAATGAAGTAGGGTCTCAAACAATGTTGACAAGGAGGAGGAAGAAGGGAGGGAGGAAGAGAAAAAGCAAGAAGAGGAAGAAAAAAGAATGAGTACAAAAAAGAAAAGGAACTGGAACAAGAAAAAGACATGGAATTTACTAGGATATTACTATACATCCTTGAGGTGGTTTGAATGAAAATGGTTCCCAGAGGTCCTATTGGGAGGTGTGTCCTTGTTGGTGAAGGTGTGGCCTTGTTGGAGTGGGTGTGGCCTTGTTGGAGTAGATGTGTCACTGGGGGTGGGCTTTGAGGTTTCAGATGCTCAAGTCAAGCCCAGTGTCACTCTCTCTATTCCTGCCGATACAGACGTAGAACTCTCAGCTCCTTCTCCAGCACCATGTCTGCCTGCATGCTGCCATGCTTCCCACCATGATGATAATGGACTGAACCTCTGAAACTGTCAACCAGCCCTGATTAAATGTTTTCCTTTGTAAGAGTT
Organism: Alexandromys fortis; assembly: GCF_014885135.2. Classification (NCBI taxonomy): domain Eukaryota; kingdom Metazoa; phylum Chordata; class Mammalia; order Rodentia; family Cricetidae; genus Alexandromys; species Alexandromys fortis. Next base: position 4,620,455 of record NW_026068000.1, read on the forward strand.
GCCGTGGTCATGGTGTCTCCTCACAGCAATAGAGACCCTAACTAAGACTGTTCTGCACTCATTTTGTCTAATATTCATAGTGATGCTACCATGCAGAATTGCTCACTCTTTTGTGGTACTGAGAATGGACGTAGACCCTAGAGCAAGCTGTGCACAGCTTCTACCGCTGTGCCACCATCGGCACTTGGTTTACTCTGCATTTGAGGTGAGGTTTGGTTAAGTTGTGCAGGCTAACTTTGAACTTGCTCTGGCAGAAAAAGAGGCCTTGAATTTGCAATCCCCCTGAGCAGCTGCTATTACAGATCTGTGCCTCCAAACTCGACAGCAAGTCAAGTCCCTTAGTGCGATCAGGAAGATTGTGCTGTGCGTTTCCCCGAGCAGTTGTGGTTTTCTTTTTTCTTTAATATTTATTTTTTATTTCATTTGCATTGATGATTTTTTTACATGTGTGTCTGTATGAGGGTGTCAGACCCCCTGGAACTGGAGTTACAGACAGTTGTGAGCTGCCATGTGGGTCCTGGGAACTGTACCTGAAACCTTTGGAACAGTTAAGAGCAGTCAGAGCTCTTAACTACCAAGCCAGCTCTCCAGGCCCGCAGTTGTGGTTTTCAAACATTCTTCTTCTCAGTCAAATCCAAACTCCTAGGCATGCCTCCGGTGGCCTACATGAACAAAGCCCCCTTAGTTGAGGGGCCATATTAACACCAGCTAAGCTCTGGATCATTAGAAAGTAAGATAGAGGAGGCTTTCAGCTCTATCCTGTGCCTCCCACAATACTGAATTTTCCCCGACCCACCATATTTAGTGGGAAACACACCAAACCTGACCTATCCCACCCCAAACTAGAGAACAGAACCTTCAATGTCCAGTAAAATCCCAGCACTTCAATGATGCTTGCCCCAGGTTCTCAAAGCTAGGTCACTAAGTGTTGGGTAACAGAGGAAGGTTCACATATTGAACCCATGAGTTTCAGTCTCAGTACCATACATGTACCTTGGCAAGTCCCTTGACTCTGCCTCTGTAACATCTCTGTAACTTCATGGGATGGTTGCAAGGGATAATTTAATTAAGTACCAGGTGTTGGATCTTCAAAGGTAGCAAGCATATTTCCCATGTTACAATCTTGCCAAACTTCTGGATTCAGATATGCTCATACTTATATGTGTACACACATGTACTCTACATGCTCTGTAGAACATGTGTTTTCACCTTTAAAGCGAAAACCAAAATGCTCAGTAGGCATGGGAGAGACCAAGTGGTTGCTGAGGCAGATTGCAGCCTTAATGTTTTTCTCTGGTGCTTTTGACATCGTATTAATCAACACAGCATGCTAAAACCTCTAAGTTCCCTTCTAGGACCCAAATAATTCCAGGAGCTCTTTCTCTTTTTGTTGGGTGGAACATGGGATGGTCCCAAAATGGATCCTAGAAATTAGCCCTACACGGCTCTTACACCGGGATGCAGAGTTGAGTGACATTCATCTTGCCTTAGACCTGCCTTTTAAAAATGGTACTGCCCTTGAGTTAAGCAGCTGGTCTTTCATACCCCTCATGATTTTCATCTTAGTGTAAGTTCATTTCTAGTCCTTTATAGTGGAAGGCCACAGGAAAGACAATGGCTATTGATAGGGCTGGAGAGAGGAACTGCCAAGGTAAGAGAACACAGGGCGAGGTAGGGCTTCTGATTGTCCATGACAATCTCTGTCCAGGTCACACTGCTTCAGAGCAAGACACCCTGCCAGGAGCAGAAGGCTAGTCTTCGGGTCAAAGCATCAGCTGAGAGTAGCTGGGTTACCTGTGGGCCAGCCAAGTCCTCGAGCACCCGCACACCAGACATCCACACACTGTCATCTGCCTCGCTAAAGTTTCGACTTACAGCGAGTTTTGTTGTTATTATTGTTAGTCTCTGGCTGTCATTTTGAGGCTTTTTCCCCCCCACAGATTTTAATTGAATGTTCCAGAGGGGAGATATTTCTAGCATATAGTTTTGAACTTTTGCTTCATATTGTGACCAATTAAAATCTGACTAACCACAGAATACACTTTTCTTTTGCTTCATGTATCACCCCCAACAGAGAGAATGGAGTCTGAATGCCATAATATTATTTTCCATGCTGCTTGGATTTAAATAAGAGAAAAGATTTTTTTGTATGTGTGTGAAGTTCTTTGAAAACTTTTTGACAACCCCATTTGCTGAATCCCTCCCTCATTCCATGGATAAACTGGATGGAATTTTCTAGTCTGCTTTTTCTCCTCATGTCAAACCTCCTTATATAATACAAAGCAGGGCTGATCTCTGCGTGACTGAAAGCCAGGCTATGTTGGATGGTGCTTAAATGTGATGTTAATACACAAAGCAAGGATTCAAATCCATCCAGACCCAGCCCTGCCAGCACTTCTCCCTGCTCCCCCCATCCTTTCCCTTTCCCCACACACCCCTAGCGCCTTCTATGGACTCTCAGCCACTTCTCCATGAACAGTCTCGCGATCCACCTTGCCAGTGATGCTGACCACTGCCTTGCTTGTTTTTTTGCTGCTGGAACAGTATAGCCCAGACTGAGTGCTTTGTAAACCTCTGACGTGTGTTTGGCTCACAGTTCTGGAAGCTGGAAAATTCAAACTCCAACGATGGTGAAGGGATTCTGGCTATGTAGTAACACGGTGTAAGGAACCAGACAAGGAAAGGGAGTAGAGGATGGGGTTTACAGACTTGGACTCTTATATAGTCAACATTGTTGTGTTCCTTCTATTCAGAAGTATGGAGCTTTCCTCCACCCTACCCCCTATGTGTACATGCATGTGTGTGTGCGTGCACACACATGTCTGTGTGCATGTGTGTGTGCATGTGTCTGTGTGTATGTGTGTGTGCATGTGTCTGTGTGCATGTTTGTGTGTGCATATATCTTTGTGCATTGTGTGTACATGTGTATGTGTGTATGCACGCAAGCATGTCTGTATGCATGTGTATGTGTGTGCATGTGTCTGCGTGCATGTATGTGTGTGTGTAGAGTCAGAGCACAACCTATGGTGTCTGTCCTCACCTTCCACCTTGGAGGAAGCAGGGTCTTATTGATGCTGTAAATGCCTGGCCAACTGGCCCTAAACTTCTGGGCCTCCATTTCCCTATAGGAGGGCTAGGATTACAGACACACCACCTCATCTGGTGTGTCTGTAATGCGGGTTCTGGGAATCCAAACGCATGTGCACAAACTTGCATGCCAAGCACCCTATCAGCAGAGCCACCTCCCCAAGACTTTTAAAGCATTTTAATATGGATTAAATTTTTAGCACTCAACTTTGGGGGACACAATCAAACCTGGAACATCAGCGAGTACATTGTAGATGATCCATTCCTAAACAGCCAGTATTTTGTCTTTGGCCCTGCTCAGAATCCCCTTCTTCCCTAAGCTTGTTCACTCTCCCTTATTTCTCAAACTAGGGATGCCTGCATGATTCTTTCTTCCCCACAGCACAGCTTCTGGCATATTCACCATTGCTCCGTATTCCTCCTTCATTACCCGCTTTCTGGGAGATCATCCCATGCTCCTAACCACAACCTTCTTAGCTTCATTTGCACTTGACCCACTGAAATGACCTCCAGCTATATTGTATTCTATGGGCAGTGTACTAAGGATTTGGAGGCTCAACCAAGAAGGACCTGGAATTGAAACAAGACTTTGGAAATGAGGGCAATTTTTAGAAAATGATGCTTAAAATTGAACTGCCTTTTTTTTTTTTTTGAAAGGATAGTGTTTTGTAGGTGGGGATGTATATGTTTCCTGAGCCATAATTAGCCTGGAAATGTTGAGATGCATATATGGTGATGAAAAAATTCTCTGGTAAAAAGTGACAGTGGAAGCTACCAGTGTCCTTGCCTGTCCTTGATGAGAGATATCTGGGGCAGTGACACAGATCTTTCCTTTCTGAAGGAAGTATGACAGGCAGATGAGACAGGACAGGCGGCTGCCACTTGCTCTCTTGGCTCTAAAGGCTCTGGGTATTACGTGTACCCCTCAGCCTTCTCATCAGGCCCTCCCTATCTGTTTTCTCATCTGCTGTCTTTGGTTAAGAGGGAAAACGACGCCTTGCTAGAGCGGTCCCCGGATCTTCTGCTGCTCTAAGTCATCACCTCTAGTCCGCTGAGCCAAATTGCAAAATAGTGACAAACCAGGAAGTGCTTCCCTTCCCTGCTTCTGCAAGGTTGTTTGGAAAACAGACTTAGTAGGTATTCCAAGGGCTAGCCTCAAACTCTAGAATCCTCCTGCCAGCCTACTGTGTGCTGGGAATATAGGTGTGCGATAATACCAATGGATAAGGTGTCTTCTTAATCAAGAAAACGAACACATGAGACAATGCTCTTTCCCCTGCCCCACCTCCCATCCTTGCTGCTTCACCCATGGCTGTGCCTGTAAAGATAATTGCAGTGCCCAAAGCTGAAGCTTCCGATTGAGGTCTTGCCCTCTGTGCTGAGGATGCCAACCAGTGTCTGGCACTGCCCATTCTGAAGCAGACTGGTGAGCGAGCAGAGAATATCCATTCATCTCACACAAGCCACAGAAGAACTAACAGATGGTGAGTCATTAGACTTTTAGTCACTACTGGCCCAGCCTGGATTTGAACCTGTGACCCCAGGTAAAGGATTTTATGTTGTAATATAAATGCCTGAAGGGCTTAAGGACCTTCAAAACCATCCCCTCTTAAAGGAACGCTTTTAGTCATTTAAAGAGAAATGGAAGTAGAAGAAAAAAATGAAGGGAGGAAGGAAAAAGAACAGAGGGAAAATTCTTTCTCACATGACTCAGCAGAAGCCATGTGAGACAGAATCTTTCCTCTGTTCTTTTCCCTTTCCCCATGCACATGTATGTTTATGCACATATATGTGTGTGTGTATTTGGAGGTCTATTGAATGCCATTCCTCAAGTGCTCTCCACTTTTGTTTGAAACAGCCCAGAATGCAGCACTTAGCCAGGCTGTCTGGCCAGGGAACCTGGAGGACCTGCCTGTTTTTCTTCCTACCCAGCCCTGGGTTACAAGGGTGAGCCACCTGATGGAGGAAGGTCATTGGTTAATTATTGATGGAGGAAGGTCATTGGTTAATTATAATAAACCAACTGCTTGGCCTCATAGCTTAGAACATAGATGGGAGGAGTAAAGAGAATAGAATTCTGGGCGGAAGAGGAAGTGAGGTCAGACTCTGCTCTGCTCCCGGAGAGACCCAACAGCTCTGCTCTCTGGAGCAGAGACACCAGGATGGACGGAGGCTAGAATCTTCCCGGTAAGCGCACCTTGGGGTGCTTACACACATCATTAGAAATGGGCTAGTCCA
>NW_026068000.1:4625949-4751280 GCF_014885135.2 Alexandromys fortis
TCATTGGTTAATTATAATAAACCAACTGCTTGGCCTCATAGCTTAGAACATAGATGGGAGGAGTAAAGAGAATAGAATTCTGGGTGGAAGAGGAAGTGAGGTCAGACTCTGCTCTGCTCCCAGAGAGACCCAACAGCTCTGCTCTCTGGAGCAGAGACACCAGGATGGATGGAGGCTAGACTCTTCCCGGTAAGCGTACCTTGGGGTGCTTACACACATCATTAGAAATGGGCTAGTCCAGGTGCGAGAATTAGCCTGTAAGGGCTAGAGTTCATGGGCCAAGCAGTTCTTAAATGAATACAGTTTGTGTGTTGTTATTTTGGGCATAAGCTAACAAGCGGTCGGGATGTTGGGGACGCAGCCCCGCCTCTCCTATTTCAACAGCCACCAGACACAGTTGTTTTTGTTTTGTGTTTTTTTCTTTTTTGTCTTTCAAGACAGGGTCTCTCTGTAGCTTTGGAGCCTGTCCTGGAACTAGCTCTTGTAAACCAGGCTGGCCTCAAACTCACAGAGATCTGCCTGTCTCTGCCTCCTGAGTGCTGAGATTAAAGATGTGTGCCACCACTGCCTGACTCAAACACAGGCTTTTAAACATGGTCTCTGGAGGTAGAATTCAGGTCACTGTACTTACAGAATAAGCGTGTCACCACTGAGCCATCTGCCTGGTCTCCAAAGCTGTTGCTTTTGAAAAGTTTTGTGCCATCTGAAGGTGGCTGCCTCCCACTATGACATCACAGCGCTCCCTGGAACTACGTTGTCCTCTCTGCCCTCCCCCCTGCTTCCTTTACCATCTTCAATAATAACTGGGTTTGTTTACTCCTCCCTGAGAAAACGACTTTCCCTCACGGGGACCAAGGTTTCTTACCTGTATTCCTGGTGGATGCACAGACTCTGGGTCTGACAGAGTCCTTAGTGCAGGAACCTGAGAGGCAAACTTTCCCAGAAAAGAAAAGGCGGCTCTGGACTCCATACCTATTGAGACCCGCTGCCCTCGTTCCCCCGCGCATCATTCACTGGATGAGAGCAGCCAGGCTGCTCTGAGGACAGCCCTCTGGGGGCAAATAGGAGTCCGACCTTCTGCCCAGAACTGACAAGGGGCTTCCCTGTCCCCAGCCACAGGCTTAGGTGGCCTCAGCTCTGACAGACACCCAGGTCTAAATTCATAAGAGACACTAACAGGAACCATCCCATGAAATTGGTTTTCACCCACAGACATAGGAGGCAATATATTTTATTTTACTTTCAGATGGAGTCTCACTACATATCCCAGACTGGCCTCAATGTCTCAGTTCTCCTGCCTCAGCTTCCTTGAGTGTTGGGATTATAGGCAGGCACCACATAGACAAAGAGTAAAATGTCCGTTGTTTAAAAATATCAGTATATACCCAGTCAAAACAGTAGGCACAGCCAGGGATGATGGCAGATTTCTATAATCCAAACACTCAGAGGCTGAGACAGGAGAATCTGTGAGCTACACAGTGATATACTGTCTCAAAAACAAAACAATAACAAAAGGCATCTCGGCAAATGAGATGACAAAATTTGACCATAAACTGGGGGAATAGAAAGAGTAACCTAAGCAAGGGCACAGATAACCAAGCTTTCTGACATAGACTTTTCCTTTAATTACCGTAGGAGTCATTACCCCTTCTCTCTATTTCCTGTCACCCACGGCAAATGGACTATGGATGATGACCACCAATCAACGTCTGCGTCTTGGCCAACACTGTATCCACCACGCTTCCTGTGACCAGCTCATCCATGTGCTCTCGGCCCGTTCTACCTCACTCCCATGGGGCAAACCTCCCAGGAAGAGCACAGGGCTTCTTCTACAGCTTTCCTTCTTCATCTTGCAGCAAAGGCACTGCCCCTGCCGGCGCCTACTGTCACCTGGTTGGCCTGCGTCGTACCTGCCACTCACTCCCCTTTCCTAGGACATTTGCTCACTCAGTGCTCAGTTGGCTCAGTGCTCAGTTAAGTTCCCTTTCACATATGCAAATGCCTCTCAAGAAAATCCTAAAAAAAAAAAAAAAAAAAAAAAAGAAAAGAAAATCCTTCCCATTGGTTAGTTAAATTGTCTCTGTTTTGATATCGCAATTATTTAGTCTTTAAAATTATCTTTATTATTTATATATGTGTATAGACAAGGGTGTGAAGGTGGTTTTTAAAGTCAAAAGAGGACATGGGATCCCCTAGAGCTTGAGTTACGAGCAGTTGTGAACTGTCCAATGTGGGTCCTGGGAACTGAACTCTGGTCGTCTATGAGAATAGCAAGTGCTCCCTAACCACTGAGCCATCTCTCCATCCCTTATTCATGAGAATTCCATGAATGTGTACAATGAAATGTGATCACATCTGCCCTTATTTATCTCTTCCAAACCCCACCAACTTCAAGTCTCTGTCTCTTTCCCTCACCCTTTCCTTCTCTCTCTGACTCTCTGTCTCTCTCTGTCTTTGTCTCTTCCTCTCTGACTGTTCCTGGCTGTGGGACTACCCACTGGAACAACAAAAAAAGAGCGAGTTTTTTTCTCCCCCAGAAGCTGTCAACAGTCAACAGCTTCTCCTCTGGCTTGGAGAGCGCCTCCCCTGCTGGGTCAGAATTCTGTCTTTGTCCTGAGCAGGTCCTGGGTGGTAACCACAGCTGCTGGTATTCCTGAGCACAATAGCCTCTTCCTATCCTGAAGACAGCATCGCAGTGTTTCTCCCATTGTCTTGCTTGGTATTGGTAGTTCAGGCTAGCCTTGAACTCACTATTGGCCCAGGCTGGCTAACAATGGATACTTCTGCCTCAGTCACTCAAGAACTGGGGTTGCAGACAAAACCCACCACATTCAATTAATATTTCTTTTGTTTTGTTTTATTTCCTTTTTGTTCCGTATTTGGTATGTAAAGCAGGCTAGCCTCTAGATATCACCCTGCTTCAGCTTCCCAAGTGTTAGGATTACAAGCATGTGCCATTACACCCAGTCCTGGTGAAGTAGCCCAAATCCTGTTTGTAGATAATTGCCAGCTTCAGTCCCATTATTTTATCCCTTCCCTTCACAGAATGGTTTCTAGAAGGATTTTTCTCAATCTATTTCCATGTAATGACGCCTCAGATTTTATACTGAACCCACTCAGCAGGGTCCTCGTCCCTTCACTGGTGGCTCCAGTTCCTGATAAGATCTCAGGGGCTAATTCAATGCACGCAGCTTTCAGCTCACTCTTCTTGGTACTGGTACCTACTGCTCCACAGAGTGGAGCAGACACACTCTTGAAGTCCTGCGGGCCTCCTGGTCTTCTCTCAGGAGTCTCTCTGTCCACACTCTTGAAGTCCTGCAGGCCTCCTGGTCTTCTCTCAGGAGTCTCTCTGCCCCTCCCATTTCTCACTGTCCTCCTTTTCCACATGAATTCCTATCTGACTATTGAGGGTTACAGTTCTGTAGGTCTTGGTCTTTAGGTTTATGATCTATACATTTTGCCCCCAAAAGTTCTCCCAGTCTTTGGATTTTATTACCAATACATGACATATCCCCCAATATGCCAAACAATCACTAGTATATTGATGGGAGACTCCCTATCTGCACTGAAATCCAAAGATTCTGTCACCTGTTGGATCCCCTTTTTTTTTCTGTCTAAAAAGCTCCATCTGAGGCTCACCAGGTTCAAAAGCAAACTCACTGTCTGTCCTGGAAAAATGATCTTCTCAAAGGTTGCTCTCCCAAAAAATGCATTTCCTTCATCCATTTAGTCACACCAGCTAATTCCTGGTGCCATCCTCAATCCTCCTCGCCGCCAGACGCAGTTCTGTGAACCCTCTGCTAAGTATTTCCACAGTGTATGCCTTCTCTCCTCAAATCTGGCGCCTTCCGTCCAAGTCCCACCCCGGGCCTCCCCTGGGCCCAGCGCTTCTCCCTGCTGTAACTTCCTGTAGCTTTCAGGGTTCCACACTGTGCCCACTGCCCGCTTCTTCAATCTTGCCTCTAATACCCTTCACCCCTTCCTCCTCTGCCCCCCCCGGACTCTTTGAGCCCCTTGTACTTGGTGCTTCTTCTATCATAAGGCCTCTGCAAGTATCCAGATTCTTCTCCCTGTTCCCTTCAACTAGTCAATGCCAATTTCTCCCTTCCATCCCAGCTGGATTGATTATTGCTTACCAGCTTTGTTAATTTCTGTAATTAAATCAAATCTCCTTATCCATTTCATGGGGTCTGCCCTTCTGGGCCTCTCTTGAATGGCACTCAGAATGCTTGCTTTTGTGTTATAGGAGTTGTATGTCTGTCATATGTTTACAGCATGTGGTGGAGCTACTCAACAACTTTCACTGAATAAGTAAGTGATTAAATTGGTAAAACATTATCATTCTAAAAGGGGAAGATGAACATTTCTGCTGCGAGAGTAAGAGACCTTCCAGGCGACTGCCACAGCGGTGACCTGAAGTCCACCGGCATTGCAGGTCACTGGCCGGAGGGCATTTACCTCTTTCTATGTAGGGAAACATTTAAGAGGTAGACACAGAAGAGGGGCTGATAGGGATCAAATATCAGCTTAGTTACTAATCAGGTTGAACTGGGAGCCATGTTTGACTGTGTTCCCTAATATTTCCCTGTGGATTTGAATTTTCCAGATTCACCTGTGCAGGGGCAGACCACAGCCCGTGAAACTTTGCTGCATGGATGGAAGAGACGTGTGCACAGAGGTGAAGATCAAGGCACAGCTCCACCAGAGGCTGCGAGGGAAGCTAAGTAGAGCAGGTCTGGAATGTCTCCTGCAGACACACCTCACTCCCTGGAGAGGAATCCTGAGGGGACCACGCCAGAAGAAGCTCTGTGGCAGAAGCCCTACTCAGAGAAACTTCTCATAAAGCCAGAATGGAGACTCCCTAAACAATACTAAAGTAATGAGTGTGCAAATATTAGTGTGGTCTTATTTAGAGTAAGAAATCTGGTTGTTTAAGAAAGGAAGCAAAGATCCTTTTTATTTTCCTGTGAGTGGAATTCATGAATTCTCTTTGCTGTTTTCTTTTGCCTGATCAGCTGTGATTTAATTGGCTGTTGTTGCAAAATTACATTTCATTTTGTCAGGATGATTCATTTATATTATAAATGTATTATACCTCGATGCATATGTTGTTAATTATCTGAAAATTTCTATTTTATGAACTATCTGAACATATTCTCCTCTATTGATTCAAAGTACTTGATTCGTTATACAATATTTAAAATTAAGCTGGCTGTACAATTTAGGGATTCTTTCTGCTGCAAATAACGGAATTTTCAGCTGGTGATGCCTTAAATATTTAAAAAAAATGTCATCTATCAGAAGCTAAGATGTGGTTATACATCGCCACAGCAACACAACAGTCACCAAGCATCCAAATGCGTTCTCTTTCCTTTTTGAGCCTACATAGCTCAGGCAGGTTGTGAACTACCGATTCTAGCATATCTACCTCCTGAGTGGTGGGATTCCAGATGTGAGCCCGACTGCTAGCTACTTCCAGTTCTGTTCACAGGTTGACTTTTTGCTCCCAGACTTGTTGCCTCACGTTTACAACATGATCCTTGTAGGCTGAAATGGTCCATCACCATCAAGACAACTAGAAATCAAGGCCTCCATTGGCAGGCTTTCTCTTCCCTCTGTGTCTTTTATCTGAAAAGAGCCTCTCTCCAGCAGAGTAAGTGGTCAAACATCAGTGTCACCTCCGGCTCCAAGGAAGGCTGGGAAATGGGTACATGCATGCTACAGTTAGTTGATACTCAACATTGCACCACCTGGGGTGGGTGCACGGCTCTGATGAATGAAGCCAAAAACTACCAGTAAAGGAGAAGAGGTGTTTGAATAAGCAAGGAATAATGCCCCCCACCCAGTGTGTGTGTATGTGACTCAACTGTACCCCAAAGTTGCTCGTAATTCTGTGATATGAATCACTAATTCTTTTGGGGGTGACTAGAAGTGGAAATGGCATAATCCAGGAGATGTAAGTGCCAAGCTCCCCTAAGACTTGCTTAGCCATCCTAGCAGTTCCCGGGTCTCAGGACAGCCAGGCCTATAGAATGTCTGGGAACAGAGAAGGGAGGGTGCTGAGCACTGCTACATAGCAAGTCATTAGAAGACAGTCTTGTATCCCCCCAAGCTGAGCCAGGAGGGGGGCAAGGGAGGACAGAAGAGGTGGAGCAGTATGCATAGGATGTTCAGAGGGCCAAATCTGACTGCTTTGTGGCAAAAGGAGAGAGGGGATGAAGTAAGGAGGAAGGACCACCTGAAGGACTGAAGCTCTTGGATGAACAGTCTGGAATTTGTTCATTAGAGAGTGAGAAGCCTCATGGTCTATAAACAGAATGAGAGGATGCAGAGAGGAACAGATTGGGTTAGGGTGGGAGAAAACAGCTGAGGCCACTGCAGTGCCCAGGGATGGAGACTGGAGCCAGAACATCACCAAGGCCAGTAGGATGGACTGGGAACGGCCTGTTAACCCCTGTTCAGCAGGAGCAGTAGTGAAGACCACAGGCCCTACAAGCAGACACAGACACATTTCGTACAATGGCCTCCAGTTCTGACTGCTAACCCGATGAAACAGAGTTGATTTTAAATAATGAAGAGAACTATCAGAGGGTTGCACCAGTAGGCATCTTCCACCCCACCCCCACCCCCCAAACGATCGCTCTTCTAGTTACTCATGGCCTGGTCTCACAGAAATTGGCTACCGACATTCCAGGAAATGAAGAGGGTTATTGGAAGAACAGTTCCCTGGCACCACCGCCCAGAAGTGCCTGCACTTCCCACCCACATGGCGGCGTTTCACATATGGGTAAGGGGCAACAACATGGATTGGGCCAAGAAACGAAGCTCACGTGGTGGTGCAGAACCTCCCAGCTCTTGCTTTTCCTGATCTGGATGCTGCTCCTGTAAAGGTACAAGCAAATACAGCCTTTCAACAGAGCAGCCAAGAGGGCACCACCACCGTCCTTCCCAGAAAGCCCACTGACTGCTGCCCTATTGGTTGTTATTGTGGCTTGCAGTCAAAAGCATGTTTAATGCAAAAACAGGGCTCCCCTCCCGGAGAATTCATTCTCAGTCTTTAGGGGGACTGAAACCAAGAGGCCGCTCTTCAGAGATATGCCCCTTGTGGTGGTTGGCATTGTCAGTTTGGCACAACCTTGAATCTCTTTGAAGGAAAGTCTCAAATGGGAGATTATTTACACTGGACTAGCTCGTGAGTGTGTCTGTGGGATCCTATCTTAGTTAAGTTAATGAATGTGGAAAGATCCCGCCCACTGTGGGCAGCACTATTCCCTAGGTGGGGATGGGTGGATTCTGAGCTATATAAGGGTGGAAAATGGAGCTAAGTACAAGCAAGGGCACATGCACGCATTTGTTTCTTCTGCTTCTGACTGTAGATGTGATGGGACTAGGTATTTGAAGTTCTTGCCTTGACGTTCCCACAGTGATGGACTATAATCTGGAATCATCAGATGAAACAAACCCTTTCCTTTGCCAAGTTGATCTTTGTCAGGGTGTTCTGTCACAGCAACAGAAACAAAACTAGAACACCATCCAAATGCACAGTAAACCAGTTGCAGGTAATTTTTCATTTGCTACAAGGTGTTGGGTAAATCATGGGCTCCCAGGCAAGATCACTGCTTTTATGTGGCCATTCTGCCACTCACCCTCGTAGTGACTGGGAGATGTTGAAATTCACCATCTGTGAAATGGTAATCACCTATAGCTATGTTTTGAGAAATCAATAAGATGGCATTGGTAAAGTATTTAAGCTCAATGCTTGGTCAGGGTTCACACTCAATAAATATTAAGCATGTATCTTCTGGAACCGGGGTCACCAGGACAAATGCTGTGCACACTTATTTTAATGGACACATCTTCTCTAAGCAGCATGCCAACAAGTCAGCAAATATTTATTAAGTGGCCATGAGCTGCAAGGTTTGGAGCTAAACATACCGAATTTATGCTCAAGGATGGCACACTGCCTATCTTAATGGAATTTACTGCCTGACAAGCGGGTTTAGTTTTTCATGGTCAGTCCAGCTGCATAAAAAAGCTAACCTTACAGATAAAGAGACAGCTGTCTCTGTGATGTGGTTCCAATGTGCTTAGGACATCTGCATAGACAATGCACATCCAGGAAGTAGGGATTAAACTCAAACCAATGGTTTTGCATTGCTCTGAACTTTGTCTTCCTAAAGAATGGACTCAGTCTACCTGTCCCAGCTCTCTCTTCTTGCTTTGCAATTTCTACACAGATGAGAGTCCCTTTGCAGGCCTTTATTTAATGTGGCCCCCAACCACAGCCTGGTCTACAAATTCAACATTTCTTCTCATCACCAAATAATTCTTAAAAATGCAAGTATCTGGGGCTAGAGAGATGGCTCAGTGGTTAAGAGTACTTGATGCTCTTGTAGAGAACCCGAGCTCAGTTCCCAGCACACACACGATCCTCATGGTATCAGCAATTCTAACTTCAGGGGATCTAATGCCCTCTTCTGGCCCCAGTGGACAACTCTGACAGCAGGCATGTGATCTACATACATCCATGCAGGCAAACACCCACCCTCATAAACAATAATAACAAATTAAAAAAATATCCCTGGTAAAGAAAAGGGCTGATGTCAATGCTGTGGGTGTATTTTTACTAAATACACAGGTAGGTGTATATACATTTAAATGAATATATAAACATATACATCCTCTATGAGGAATAAGGCCTCTCTCGGGCACATGTTTGGTCCCCAGAACAAAGCAGCACTAGTGTGGTTCTAAAGGAGGGAGAGAAACTGAAATACCCAAGCATTCTGGCCTGCAACTGGCCTTCTTTGCTCTCTCTCTCTCTCTCTCTCTCTCTCTCTCTCTCTCTCTCTCTCTCTCTCTGTCTCTCCCTCCCTCCATCCCTCCCTCCCATCCCTGTAACCAGTCCTATTCTCTGTATGCTTCCTTGTCACTGAGCATTGGCCCTGGGGCACACACCACATAAGCAGAGAGACAGAGTGGGACCCAGGCTTTGCGGAAGCCTTCTACCTGAGAAACCTGAAAATGAGCACAAAGTTCCTTTTCCACAAAATGGTCCATGTCACTTAGTGAAAAGAAGGGAATAGACACCCTAACACTGTAGGGACCTCAGAGAAACCTGATTCTTACAATTCCTGTAAGCATGGATCCCAGTTCCTCCCAGTGTGGTTCTGTAGAGGACAAGCCCAGGCAGGCAGTCCTCACTTTTGAGCAAGGCCCATGATAGTCCCTTCTGTGATGGCACCTAGCTAAGGAAGTCAGTCTAAGAGAAGTTGGGGAAGGCAGTTCCAACCTGTGAGTGATCTCAGAGACAGTTTGCTTCCTGGGATCTCAGTCTGTAGACACTGGAATATGACATCATGATGCTTCCTAAGGCACATGTCCGCTTGGACATTTCCCCTGTAGAGATACCGAGCCCTGAATATATGACTCTGTAAACGGAGACTGCACTTCTGTTTTCTGGCCACCCAGACCCGAACAATCACACAGAAACTATATCATTACAACACTCTTTGGCCAATGGCTCAGGCATATTCTTAGCTAGCTCTTACATCTCAAATTAACCCACTTCTATTAATGTGAGTATCACCACAAGGCTGTGGCTTATTGGTAAGGTTCTGGTGTCTTTATCCTTCAGCAGCTACATGGCATCTGCCTGACTCTACCTCCTCTCTCCCTGCATTCAGTTTAGTTTTCCCGCCTACCTATATTCTGCCCTGCCATAGGCCAAAGCAGCTTCTTTATTAACCAATAATAATAAAACATATTCACAGCACACAGAGGGAATCCCACATCATCTGACCGTAACATTCTTACCCTCAATCTTGACCAATTAATTTCCATTAAGTTCTCTGTCCCCATTTCTTTATTGTCAACTGGACTCAACTTGGAGTCATCAAAAAGAAGACGCCTCAGCTGAAGAAATGCCTAAGTCCACTT
Organism: Alexandromys fortis; assembly: GCF_014885135.2. Taxonomy (NCBI): domain Eukaryota; kingdom Metazoa; phylum Chordata; class Mammalia; order Rodentia; family Cricetidae; genus Alexandromys; species Alexandromys fortis. The sequence continues at coordinate 4,635,889 of NW_026068000.1, forward strand.
GCCTTATAGAAAGTATGTGGGGCATTGCTTTAACTGCTGACTGATGTATGTATAAGGGCACAGTCCACTGTAGGCAGTACCATCCTTAGGCAGATAGCCCTGAGCTATATAAGATAACTAGCTCATCCTAGGCCAGAGGTGAGTCAGTAAACAACGTTCTTACATAATTCCTGCTCCAGGTTCCCGCCTTGAGCTCTTGCCCTAACTTCCCTTGGGAGGGACAATGGCCCAGGAGTGTAAAATAAATAAACCCTGCCTCCCAAGTTGCTTTTGGTCATGGAGAATTTCAGTCCCCCAAAGTAACTGTGGTTTTAAGTACCTTCTTTTAAAAATTCTTTCTCATGGATGGGCTTTTGTGGTGTGGCAAATCTAAAGGCAAATGAAAATCCTAATCTTCATGATCAACTCCATGGGACTTAGAATAACTCTAATGCCTCAGGGTGTGTTATAAGGTGTTTCCAAGGAGATAGGGTTAAGGAATTAGGGTAGTACTATCACCTGCGCCAGGTACAGACTGAGTAAAAGAAAAATGAGAACCGAGCTTCAGAATCCACCTTTCTGCTTCCTGACTGTGGCCCCACTATAAGCAGTCACCTCGTGATTCTGCAGCTATGTGTCCCCACATGAGGGACTATACCTTCAAACTTGAGCCACCGCATACTATTGCTTCCTTAAGTTGCTTTTATTACAACAAAAAGGAAAGTTAGCAACTACAGCAAGATTTGCTGCGGCCAATGGTTGAGCCCCCTTGATGATCCATTCATTTTGTGATGCCAAGAACAACTAGATGACAACAAATGCCTGCCAGGTGCTATGTATGTGAATTTTACGAAAGGGCAGCTCAACAAACAGCCTGCCTAAAGGAACCAAGACACAGTGGAGACATAGGCAGAGCACCTGCTCCCACCTTTGGGGAAGCTATCACCTGGTTGGCCCCCGAGAATGGGTACATGCCAGCCCTTGCTGTCAATGGCTATGCTGTGGCTGGAAACATGCATTTCCACTGAGCCTGGCTCCAAGTTGCCAAGAGCCTGCACCTGACAAGAAAGCGGCAGGAAGGCCTTCTGATTGACAGTGAGAGCAGAAACAGGTCTGCATTCAGAACAAGTGCTGGCCCAGTCAGTCCACTGAGAGCGACAGCCTAATATCTGATGCTCCTGCCAGTAGAAGACACGAGAGAGAAATTCCTGGCTCAGCCGCCTTCTCTACAGGGTCTAAGGCTGTCCCATCACTCTGAGAATTCAAGGCCTTTGCCTGTGTTGACTCCAGAGGACACAACTTCATTGAGGAAAATGGGCACAATAAAATAAGCAGGCACATCTGGGGAGGTTGTTTGGTCAACAAATGCTTGCTGTGCATGCATGGTTTTGATCCCCAGAATCTGCGTGAACAAGCTAGGCGGGGTGACATGCACTTACTATCCTGGTGCTGGATTGGTGGAGACAGGTGGGTCTCTCCAAGTCCCATTAGGCAGCCAGCCAAGCCTATTCAATGAGCTCCAGGCTGATAAGAGCCCTGATCTCAACAAATGAACAAACAAAAAACTGAAACAAACAAACAAAACCCCAAGGTAGGTAATACCAGACAAACAATGTCTGAGGTTGACTTCTGATTTCTACAAACACACACACACATGCACCCACATGAACACGCACCCATAGACACATACACACTCTCGCCTACACACACCAAAATGACTGAGCAAATAAAGAACTGAGAATATAAAAGATAAACATACGTGTCTTTAAGGAAGCATCTTCCCTGGATAAACCACACTGTAGAACCAGAGATACAACCCTAAACCAGAAGATATTTGTGATTGTAAGTCACAAACAAGTCAGTATGTGGCCTTGTCAGAAGAGCTACTGAATGTTCAAAGAAACTCAAAAGTCCCAGGAAACAGCCACTTGATGAGCCAGCAGTTTGATTTGCAGCGTCACCAGAAATACAAACTAGCATAATTACAATCTCAACAGTGTGACAATGTACTATCCCTTCACATTTAACACGAGCCAGGCCCCTCCTTCACGCTAGCAGCGATCAGCCACAGTGGTACACAGCCACAACCATCCACGCCGCATTTACACTGTGCTGGCCGTTGCTCCATTGCTTCCAGAGTATTCTGTGATTTCATTTCAGGAGCAAACACTTACACAGAACTCTCTACGTGACAGGCATTGTTCTTTGGATTTTAAAATCATTTAATGCACTCCTCACTAGAACCCCATGAGTTAAGCATGGCAGCCCCACCTCCCATGGTTTCTCTTTCTGCAGCTTCAGTTACTTGTGGCAAACCACAGTACGAGAATATTAAATGAAAATCCCTGAAATGAGAAGTCCATCACTTTTCAGTGGTGCTCCGCTCAGGGTAGTGATGGAATCCCTCACTGCCTTGCTTTGCCCCCCATAGGACAAGATGCATTCTTTCTCCTAGCATAGCGATGCAAGGAGGCACCAGGGCACAAAATGGGAGAAGTCACTTTTGCCCTAGTGCTAGGAGACAACATTGCAGTAGATAAAGGAAAAAAATAGTGGGTACAATCCTCTGTATGCATCTCCTATAGAGAAGAAAGAAACTGCTGTATTTGACTGACCACTGATGCTACATCAATCACCCTTTTGTAGAGGAAAGAGACATAGCAAGGCTAAACAGTCGCTCAAGTTTATGCATGTGCAGGAGGTGGAGCAAGAGCTGAGCTCTATGCCTGCTGGTATTAGGCTACAACTGGGGCATTCAAGACAACACCTGGATTATGTACTGCAATTGACCTCTCTCAAGGTTTACAACAGTCAATCGCTTAAAAAACTTTAACCACATAGCCAAGAAGTAACAGAGCCTGGCTTTGAATCCAGATCTTTCTATTACTAATGGCTAAGGACCAGAGACCCATGTCATCTCTTATGTCAGATGTGGCTCTTCGGCTGTGAATGGACTGTCACGCTACCCAGCTGGACACCAGGTAAGCACATGGCAATCACCACGGTGCTATTCAAGATCTGCGATGCTTCTGCCCTAGTTCTGAGGGACCTGATCCTGAATTGAGACTCCAGGACCTGGACACTAAAGCAATGGCCTCTGTCTCATGCTTCCTGTCTCATGGAAAGCTTCCCTTTGGGGTGCATGTTCCTTTCCAGGGTCAACTGTATGTCTGTTGCTGTTAACTGTCAAGTGCTCTTGGCTCTCTAACCACACACACACTTTCATGAGGAGCTTTCTCTCTTTGGCTTTTCTGAGCAGCTCTGACGCCTTTCACTCCATAGCTCAGGCTTCTGTAAGACAGTTCTGTACCAATTCTAAAAGCGACTATCACTAGAAGAGCACCAGAAGTCGGGCCCTGTGTTTGAGGCCCGACGCGAATAAAAAGTAATCGTAATAACAATAGCAATAATAATAAAAAGATAAAAGTGCTCACCTTTGCTTTTTCCCCCGACATCTTAGGGAGGCTGCAGTGATCGTCGCCACTCTCTGAACTTCATCATGCCGCCCAAGGATGACAAGAAGAAGAAAGATGCCGGAAAGTCGGCCAAAAAAGACAAAGACCCAGTAAATAAGTCAGGTGGCAAGGCCAAAAAGAAGAAGTGGTCCAAAGGCAAAGTTCGGGACAAGCTCAACAATCTAGTCCTGTTTGACAAGGCTACATACGACAAACTCTGTAAGGAAGTGCCCAACTATAAACTTATTACTCCAACCGTGGTCTCTGAGAGACTGAAGATTCGCAGTTCCTTGGGCAGGGCAGCTCTTCAGGAGCTCCTTAGTAAAGGGCTTATCAAGCTGGTTTCAAAGCACAGAGCCCAAGTAATTTACACCAGAAACACAAAGGGTGGAGATGCCCCAGCTGCTGGTGAAGATGATTGAACAGGTTCAATCAGCTGTACATTTGGAAAAATAAAACTTTATTAAATCAAAAAAAAAAGTGCTCACCTTTGAGATCCTCAGCAAGAGCAGGAAGGAACAGTAGCAAGGCATTCAGGATCCATTACTGGCATCCACCAGCTACTAGTCACAAGCTGTCTGGCTACAGCCACGAGTCACTTAATGATGGGCTGCTCATCCCTGAGGACCATCACAGGCATATATGACTGTATGTAATTATATGAGCTATACTTTTACATGGCTAGCAGAACAGGGTGTTTCATTACACAAATATCACCTCAAATCTGTCCCTGTGACTTATTACACTATGATTGCAATGGCACTAACAGGTAGGAGGGTTTCCAGTTCCATTGTCCTGTTAAAAGACAGCATCTCTTTGGTTCATGGTTTATCAGAGTGTTGCTATGGAGCACATTAATTTATAGGGTATTTGATTTCCATGTGTTGCTCTTGTGTTATAATCATATATCACACATAACATCATAGATAGTCATAGGTTTTTCACTAGTATTTTGTAAATTTTAAATAAGATCGTATCTGTGACCCAGGAAGAACAATACTCAACAGATGATGTTGGGTAGATATTAGCCATCTTCTTTCTCCTTCGCTTGGCTCTCCCCCTCCTCTTCTTCCTTATTACTACCGTTATTTATTACTATAATCAAATTCTGGTATCCTCACAGAGTTTGTTTAGTCCTAGAAGTTGATGATAGACTAGCTGTACTAAGTATTCCAAGGGTTTTCAAGCAGAGCAAGAACACCACATTGGTCCCCTTCATTTTATCCTCACCAGCATCCTGGGTGAGTAGCATTGCTCTGCTAGACATGATATAGTCGTCATTTGTCTGAGTAAAACTTGTGTGATACTCTGTAGCACCTTGGTGTTCTAACTCTAGAACACCCCAAACAGGTGATAGGGGTTTGGTGATGGTGTGATCTTCACAAAAGAGAGACAAATAAAATGAATGAGCTGGCTCTGATGTACAGTTCTATATTCCCATGAACTTACACAACCCAAAAGGCAGTGGCCGATCCGGGAGGTACTGTTGGATCCTAGCGATTCCTTGTTAGAGACCTAACGGCTCCGTTCCTGATCTGTGGTGCTGTTCAGAACAACAGAACTTTCAGGAGGAGGGGCACAGTGGGGTGAATATGTCACCAAGGGATGTTTTGAAGGACTTATTGGGACCCTGACCCTCCCTTTTGTCTCCTTTCTTCTCAATCAGGCCAGCAAAACTGTCACACAACTCTGCCAGGTGTTCTGTACCACTGCGTCCAAAGCAGCAGGCACACGTGACCATGGGCAGACACTTCTGAAACATTGGGCCAAATACATCTTTCCTCCTTCCCTCGAGTACTCAGAGTAGGAAGAGCTGGCTAACACAGGAGTATGTCAATAACAGCCTGAGTGTAGGCAGTCAGTGTTCATATCACCGAAGCATGTGTCAGTCTCTGTTCAGCTAAAAACGCTGACATGTTATGTGGTTTCACATCCAACGGTCATCCTCTGGCTGAGGTCTTTGTCTTTGGCCACCCTGCTTTGACTGCGAAGCCTTTGTTTCTCAATGACCTGTGTTAATGTTAACTATTTACTTTATCTCCCATGGCTCCCAGCAGAGTATTAAACCACAAGCCCATTGTTATGCATCATGAAAAATGGCCTTCACTGTCATAGGTTGTGGTAAAAGAGAGACTTTAATATCGTCTTGATACGACAGCACCTGAGAAAAATGCCATTCGCGTATATCAGTGCCGGTCTAGTGACACACGCGTGAAGATGGCTCCTTTGTTTTCTACATTAATTGACTGACATAAAGGACTGCCCTACTGGACTCTGAATCACATGGGCAGGGTCTCTAAGAGTTCAGTTACAAGACTGCTTCTGGTAACAGCACGCTTCAGGAGAAATAACAGACAAAACTTCAGAAGTCTGAGTGAGCAGATGAGCACAATATGATGAGAAATAAGGAAGGAAGGAAGGAAGGAAGGAAGGAAGGAAGGAAGGAAGGAAGGAAGGAAGGAAGGAAGGAAGGAAGAAAGGAAGGAAGGAGAGAGTGGAGAGGAGACCAGATCACCTATGGTCAGCTGAGACATAGTGACTTAAAATGGCAGGTGTCTGGAGAGATGTCTCAGCTGTTAAGATCTGAGTTCGGTTCTCAGCACCCAAGTCATGTAGCTAATAGTCTGTAACACTGCTCCATAGGATACGACACCGTCTTCCGGCTTCAGAGGACACCTGCACCCCACATGCACATACCCACTCTCTCACACACATGCAATTAAAAACAAAACAAAACCTTAATAATAAATAGGTCCAGGGCTAGAAAGAAGCTAAACCCTACATGTTAATGGCTTTGGGTATGAGTATGATTGATTCCTTAGGAACCTGGTCCTGCTTCTCTCAGACAACACAGATATGCGCACAATCAGTCGTAGCTTCAAAGGGTCTGGAAGTTGGACGCAGCTCAGCTGGACAGTCTGAATCCACGTGTCTTGGGCAGTCACAGCTGAGATGTCAGTGTCTGCTGCCCTTACCATGATGGGCTGGGGCTGGGAACTGCTTGCTTCCTTGGTCACATATGTGGATGGCACAATGTCATTCGTATCATATTCTCCTGACCAAATGTATGTACCGACTTAGGAACAAAGGAGATGATACAGAGGCACAGATGATCCACGTGGTCATGCACGGAGACTGTTTGGAATTCTGGGTGCTATAAAGAGAGAGGAGGGGAGAGGAAGGAGAAGACTATGGGGAGGGAGAACAGAAGAACTGTTTAACTGAGAATCTGCTTTCTAAAAATGACACTGGTTTGAACTTTGGGGGTATAAATTAGGCTGAAATGGCTGGTTGTAGAGAGGAGCTGGGACTGGCTATGCCTTTGGATGGTCCAACTTACTGCTCTGCACCTGTGTATTTTACGTGCAGGATTCGGGTCAATGGTCTGAGTCGCAGTACTTCACCTCAGACACGTAGCCCTTCAATAAAATGTGTCTATCAGGAAAAGGTAATGGGCCACAGAAGTCAAACTCTTGCGGGCACTGTGTTGAGGTGTTGACAGGGGAGGGGAACAGAACCCCCCCCCTCACAAGCACCCTTTCTTACAGCAGGACTCTGCTCACAGGCTGTTGTGATCTCTGCCGACATCGGAATCTGCGGATCCCTGACACAGCAATGGCTCTTCAGTTTCCTCCCCAACCCCACACTCTTACCCCACAGAAGTGCCATGAAGATTTAAGGGTCCTTTGTCTCTTAGTTTAATGTGTACTTTGCTTCTGTCCGTGAGGAGCACAAATTCTAGGAGAGAAGCAGTCCCTCTCTGCTTACTCCATGATCAGCCTCCCTTCCTCAAATTCTGCTGTCTCAGAAGCGACTCCTACCAAACCAAGACTAAAGTTCTTTTCTCCTAAGCAGACAGGCGGTTGTGAGTGCAGACAATACTGAACCCCAGGGAGTCCACCCCCACAGACTGACTATGTCTCTAAATCCTGCCCCTCTTCATATTTAATGAGTGGGCCTTGTCATCATGGGACACAGGATCCTGCCCTGGCCCAGCACAGTCCCAGAGTTCCTACAGAATGGAAGGAGGGTATCTGTCTTTAATCCCGAACCTGTCCATCAGCGAGGAGTCAGCATGCAGATGCCCTTCCTTGCTCTTTTGTCTCTATCTTAGCTGGCTTCCCCAGCAGGTCCTTTGATTTTACACCTCACTGGGGGTGTGGGGGTGACTTTTCATGGCTTGCATCTCTGTTTGTGAAGATATGCACCAGTTACACACACAATTGAAGAATAACAACAACATGAATTACAAATGTTAGGATGCATTATGCTTTGATTAAATAAGAAATGTGATCAGCTGAGCCCAAAACCAGAACTCGAATTTTCCGTCAAGAGGAAAGATGAATGAACAGAACTCCAGCGCCATCTGCTGGTCCCTCCCGCAGAGTGTTTGGCTTGAATGTCACCAGAAGTCAGGGATGGAAAAAGATAATAATGGTGAGATTTGTACTGAGAAATCTTTAAAACATGCCTTTATATAAACACATATTAAATTCAAATATTTTCATTGGTATGATTAAAATGAATAAACAAAACATTATTTGGGAGAGAACGGAGAATGACCGTGGGAGTCAATCATAGCAGCAATGGACTAGACCAGGCACGCCACGGGTTCAATGCTCGGCCACTAACACCCGTGCACTGTGGCAGGCAGGCGGGACCACCTGAAGAGAACACAAGCACGCAGAAGAAAGAGTGCTACTTAAAACTCTTTAGGAGGCTCAAATTATTGACTTCCTCTTCATACTTTCCAGAAACTGAGGTTCCAGGGGACATGAATTACCCTCCAGCCCATGATATCTTACTTGGTTTCTCTGTAAAGCCCCACTACTGCTGTATTGCTGAGACACATTAGAAAAACATTAAGATGTAATCAGTCACTCCCTAGGGCCCAGGGTTACTGTGGGATCAATAAACTTGGTCACCCTCTTGGCTTGCAGTCGGGCAAATCTTCAATTATCAACCTTCATTGTCCTCTCTGCCAACAACTGAAGTGAGCTCTTGCTCTCCGAGTCAGCACTCTTAACGCAGGATACCCAAAGCTGCCTCCCTTGAGGCTCAAAAGAAGCCCTGCCCGGCATCCGTCTGCCCCCAGGCCTCTTCTTTTGTGGAAAGGTTTTGAGATACCCTTCACCACCACCACAAAACCATATCACGAAAAAAAAGCAACCATGACCAGGGCTTTGGATGATAATGACTGTTCTGTTCTCAATGAAACACAAACCACAAGGGTTACATTTTACCCGAAGCACAGCCCTAAAGGCCTTTGGTGGATGGTGCCCATGACAGCAGAGTCTAAGGCTGTCCTGACACCACCACTTAGCAAAAAAAAAAAAAAAAAAAAAAAAAAGAGTGGAGACAGTATTTTTCAGGGATTATTGAAATTCTTTTTAAATGATCTCTGTGTACCTTAGCTTCTGGGGTCCGACTGACAAAGGATGGGTATTGCATGAGGAACAAAGGAACTTTTTGTAGCTGGTTCATGCTTGGTGTGGGGCTGCTTATAGTTGGGAAGCCTGACTGTCATCTTGCTGTGCTGAATGCATCCTTACCCCATCTGAATAAAGGACAAAGAGGCCCCAGCGCAGGCAGCGTGCAGAGATGTGCACTTCTAACAATAAGCACATGTTGTGGGGATGCGTGAGTGTGAAGCTGTTGCACTGGGAGCTGAGCTGGGTTAGGGCTATGCAGCTTCCCCGGAACAACTCAAGGGGCAGCGCTCCGTCCACAGCCTGTAGCCCCCTTGATAGCCGCCCTGAAATCAGAACCTGTGGAATCCATTTAACAGACACAGCCAAGCTTTGGAGGTTGGTTCCTAAGTTTCTCCTTTTTTCCTCCCTCCCTCCCTCCCTCCCCCCCTCCCTCCCTCCCTCCTTCCCTCCCTCCCTCCTTCTCTCCCTTCATCCTTCCCTCTCTCTCTTTACTATTTCTCTTTTCCTTCTTTATTCTCTGCCCACCCTCCCTCCCACCCTTCCTTCCTGTCTTTCTTTTTTGTCTTTCCATCTCTGTGTCTCTTTTTTTCTTTCCTTGTATTTTTACCACAAAGTTATACCCTTAATACACACCTTAAATTATGTCTTAGCCCTGGTTTTGTATCTGTGAATCATCATTGTCTAAGCAAATTTTCTACAAAGGGGGAGTGCAATAAGCTAATTGATTATCATGATAATTGCAATTCATTCACATTAAATCCTCTGAACTAGGTATACCCTGTACAGTTCATAGTGAAGAGGGATTTATAGACCCACGGCCAGGTTGGTGTCCCCCCCACCCTGGGGACCCATCCATCTGGTTCTGACAGCGACACATCTATTATTTCTGCAAATAATGCTAAGGGGGGTAATAGTGGATGAAAAATTTTCCTGCATTTTTTTCTAATACAAGAGGTTGAACATTTCTTCTGTCTGAACAACTCTAACATGATATTGGCAAAAAGAAGAGGAGTGAATTTCTAGAAATTTCTCTACCTTCTTCTGAACATAGACATCAGGCCCTCCAGTATCAAGAGGGAGTCTTGATAGTCTTGTCTTCTGAGTCCAGATTCTGTCTCAAATACCTGGCACTTGTTAAACAGCTACCATGGCCAGTGATTAAATGCTGGCTTAGCATGTGTAAAACCCTGAGTTCAATGCTCAAAACACACAAAATGAAATAGAGAGCTACACTGTCGTGTCCATCTAGTCAGACCTGCATCTGGTCACTGAAAACCCTTTTATGAATATCCTTTCTGTGTTAAGCCCTGGCCCAGTCATACACATCTAATATTATGCCAGGGTAGCTGGGGCCAATGGGGCAGAAACACAAATCAAGTGACTGGAGAAAGAGGGTGCTATTTGTGCTGTGCAGTCCAGAAAGGGGACACATTTAAAATGGGTGGCAAGTGCAGGTCAGGGAAGCTTCCGAAAGGGATGCACATCAGAGCTGGCCTTTGGAAGGTGTGGAACTCACTGGATAAAAAAAGAAAAACCATATAACACGGTGGGGGGGCAGCAATTAAGGGAAATAAGGAAACACAGGCCTAGCCAGACACACACTTGTGAGTCCAACAGAGACGTGCCTTGGAGAACATAGAAGACCATACATGGGGTTCAGTACCTCCTCAAGGTCAGAGCTTGACAACCTGCTTAGTTAACATTTGTGGAGCACCGGCTGTATACAGATGACTGTCCAACATCTTGTCCTAGAGAGACTGAGAGGAAGCCTTCTCTGCCTTCCATATCCCGTACCCACGGGGTGCCTACTGTCTACGCCAGGCTGACCATGGCTCTGTTCATTTCAATCCTTACAACAAACCTACAAGGACATCATCCCCCCACTTGTACAAGTGAGGAAACTGGAACCCTGAGAGGTGACAAGATTTTCCTGAAGATCAAGAACATGGCTTGTCACACAGCTGTAAGCAGAATGTTGGAAACCATGCCTTCAGGTTTTCTGTGACAGTCACACCAGAGGAATGAGTGGAAGGTGTGAACTTCCAGGGGTGACACTAGCCTGTTGATCCAACAGGTCCCATCGCCATGCAAGAACATCTGGAGATTTCTGATGGGGACAGGAAGCACTCAGAAACTCACTTTGTCCCTCCTGGGTACCCCTTCTCTACCCCAAGTCCTCATCCTCTTACACACCTTCTCCTCCCGCTAAAAAGCACCCACTTCTGACCCAACTGCACTGGGGAAGGCTCCCGCCCTCTCTCTGGTCTGTTGTCCCCGGGCCAGACTAGATGGTGTTCCCTGAGTACTCCCATTTCAGGCGTTTCTCTAGCTGTGTAGAGGGAAGAAGAAAGCTTCCTAGTCAGAAAAGCCTGGGTGAGAATATTGGGATTTATTTCCAACATGGAGGCACGGTTTTCCAGAGAGAACACTCTTTACATATCAGCTGCCCCAAACTAAAGTCCTGAGGACAATGTATGTGCATAGCTCTGTCTTGAAGGCCAGCCTCCTGCTCAAGTTCCTCACTGGGTGGTAAGCCCTACTTTTATGTCCCAGTTCTCTCCTCAGCGGTCTCCCCACCTGATTCTGAAAGTCAGAGAGCTAAGAGGTGGCCTCCCCGCAAAGGAGAAGTTGGTGTACCACAGAAATGGAAGCAAATGATATTCAAGGGTTTCTTAAAACATCTCCAAGTGGAGTCTGCTCACAAACAGAATGCTCTAAGGCAGTGGTTCTCAAACTGTGGGCCATGACCCTTTGGGGGTCAAATGACACTTTCACAGTGGCTGCGTATCAGATGTCTACATATGATTCATAACAATAGCAATATTACAGTTATTAAGTAGTAATGAAAATAATTTTATGATTGGGACTGTATACATACATGAGGAACTGTATCAAAGGGTCACAGTGTTAGAAAAGTTTAGAACCATTGCTCTAGGATCTGCAGAATAGTTCAATGAGAGGTTGTGTGTTCAGTACATGTGGGTCCTTGTTCCTCTCTCTAGCACAGAAAGAATAAATGGGGTGAAAGGAAGAAGGGAGAAAGAAAAGGAAGAGAGGGAGGGGAAGGAAGGGGAGGGAGGAGAGTGAAAGTTGAACTTACCAATTAGTCCTTTGTTAAGCAGAATGTACGTTAACCATACAAAAGATAAGACGGGCATGGAGATGCTTATAAAAGCTGAAGGCTGTATGTGAACATGTGGCTCCCAGAGAGCTCTATGGGTCTAGTTTCTGCCTGAATTCCCCTGGTGAAAATTCCCAGAACCCCCTAGGGCAAGGTCACATCCAATCCCCTCCTCTAGTGCCCCATGCTTTCAGACAGTGTGTGGTGTGTTTGCTCATTGCCTCTTTAGTCTTTGAGTCTCCCAATATTCCTAGAAAATTGTATTTCTGAAGCCGCAATCCTTCACATCACAGAGGGAAATAGAAAAAGAAGACGCTGCAGGGAACATAAAGATAGGGGACTACGTCAGAAGTTTTAAACTTTCTTACTGAGTTAGACGCGGCCCCGGGGAGAGGGTGTTTTAGATGTTTGGGCTTCTGGGCTCACTGCTGCCGTGGAGAAGAAAGACCGTGGTGATTCAAGTGGTTGGGACACACTGGGGACTGGAAAGAAGGTGACTGTCACACAATCGCACTTTTATGTGGGCATTAAGGCTGAGAGTGATATTGTCATCATTTACAGGATCTGTTTCCTTCAGAAAAGCAGGAGAGAAAAAAGGGGCCTTTAGACTAGAAAGAAAACTTCCCAGGCTTTTACTTACACGCCCTCATCCCATGGCTCTCAGCATTAGACAAAGGTAGAGGGTGCTTAAGGAAAGGGATTTCTGATTTATAGTCCACCCCCTGTCCTGTCCATTTGGCAGTACTCCTTACCCACTAATCTTACAAGGGTAACCACTAATAGCTGGGGCATGACGTGTAAGGACATCTGTACATAACAAGGCAACACACACATCCGTGGCATTATTAGGCAAACATTCTAATAGTCTGTGGAAAATTAGCTTCAGAATCCATCCCAAAGAGACCCAAATCTGCAGGAGCTCAAGCCCCCTTTAGATGCTAAGGGGCTTGCATAGAACCTGCACTTGCCAGCAAAATTGCTTTTAATTCATCTCTAGATTAGTTAGGATACCGAATGTGAGGGAAAGACTATGTAAATAGCTTATTTTGTAATGTTTAAGGGATAATGACAAAAAGAACACGTGTGATGGTTTGAATGACAATGGTCCCCATAGGCTCCTAAGGAGTGGCACTATTAGAAGGTGTGGCCTCATTGGAGGAAATGTGTCACTAGGGGTGGGTTTTGAGATTTCCAGGGCCCAAACCAGGCCCAGAGTCACTCACTCTTCCTGCTGCCTGTCAACCCGGATGTATAGCTCTCAGCTGCATCTTCCTGCATGCTGCTGTGCTCCCTGCCATGATGCTAACGCACTAGACCTCTGAACTGTAAGTCAGACCCAATTAAAGGTTTTCCTTTATAAGAGTTACCATGGTCATGGTGTCTCTTCACAGCAATAATGTTCTAACTAAGAGAACATGGTAAGAGCATACATGGACTATATTCATTTATGTTTTGTGTTTATGCATGAGTGTGGACGCAGGGGTGTGTGTGTGCGTGTGTGTAGGTCAACAGTGAGTATTTCATCAGTCACGCTCCATTTTATTTTCATGAAGCAGGACCTTTTGCAGAAAGAACACAGAACTTGTCTACGTGGTTAGAGTGTCTGGCCTCAAGCCTTAGAAATTCTTCTGTCTTACTCTTGAACCCCAAAACTGAAACATCAGCATGCTCCTAGCTTTATGTGGGAGTTTAGAGCTCAAACTTAGGTTTTTGTGCTGGTAAGTCAGTGAGCACCTTACTGACGGTGTTTGCTCTCCAGCCCAGGCACTAAGAAAAAATAGTTCCAGTCTTCTGATGTTGCATCCTGTACTGCAAAACCTGCAGGTACAGATTTCCCCCTGACAGGGGATCCTGGTGCTAAAGTCAAAGACTACAAGGACGGGGAGGTGCCTGTAGTGCTGGGGAAATGTCCTGAGTGCTAGTAACCTGTCCAAAGAAACCATGCTGGTAGTTTTCCTCTGCTGCACTCCAAGCAGAAATACTGAAAGTCACTGAAAACAGTGGTGCAAAATGGCCACCAGCTTAGTGGGCACCAAAGGGGCCATCCTGGATGGTTCCTGGCTTAGCACCTGCCATAATATGGGTCACATACGAGATGTTTTCTACGTCCTGTGTTGCCTTTCCCCAAAACTTAAATGTTGAAATCCTTAAACTTCAGTAGCTCAGAGCCTGACGGTACATTTTTGGACTGTATTTGAGGGCTTCCCATCCACAAACTCAACCAACCATAGCTATGAAGAATATAGGGGAAATGAATTTACCCTGAAGATGTATAGGTTTTATTCAAGCTATAATTCTATGGATATTCAGTATAATAACTGTATAGGTGGGGATGTGCACAAGACATAAAAATACTATGCCACTTTATAAAAAGAATTTATATAGCTGCATATTTTGGTATCTATGGGACATATTGAATCAAATACCCTTTGATGTCAGAAAAATAGCTATATTTAGAAATAAAGTCTTGAAAGATATGATTGAATTAAGAGAAATTTTTTTTCTAAAAATGGCTCGGAGATGGTTCAGGGTGAAAAGCACTTTCTGTACAGGTGTGAGGACTTGAGTTTAGATTTCCAGCACCCAAGTAAGACATGGACGTAAATACCTATAATCCCAGCACCGAAAGGCGGGAACCCGGGGATCCCAAGGGCTTGTCAAGTTGGTGACCTATAAGTTCAGTGAGAAACTCTGTCTTCAAACCTAAGGTAGAGAAAGATAGGCAAACCCTGACCCCCACCCGCTGCAACACTCAGGAGAGCAGGCCCTTCATCCTGCCAGGGCAGCACAGTAGAGTCAACCTGATAGCGTAGGTGTGGATGAGTCACCCCTGAAATCACGAGCATAGGCAAGCTGTCCCCACTTCCGATCTGGCAGACCAACCCTACAGCTGCCCAGGCCCAGACTCAGGGTTACAACTTGGCCTGTCCCAGCATCCACCCCATCTGTGATCTGCTGGACCACATGAAGGGACCTGACATGCAGGGTCTCCACAACACAGGGCAGCAGCAGGATGTCTAGAAAGAGTCCAACTGGGAGCCAAGCATCTAATGTGTAGTGGAGGACCAAGGACCTCAAACTAGACCAATAATTTTTTGCAATGAACACTTGCAAGTAGAGATGCTTGGACCAAGGTGTGTACGGCATGACTTATTGGGTTGTACTGCAGCTTCTATGACCATGATAAAATTTTAAATTCTTCCCTCCCCTTTTTATTTTTCTCATTTTATTTCCTTCATTTTTTTTCTCTTGAATTTCATTTTATTGGGTAGGGGTAGTGCAGGGGTGGAGGGTCGACGCAGAGAGACGGAGAATGAATGGTATCAAAATATATGATATGAAAAACCATAAGTAGATTTTACTTATTAAAAGAGAAAGATAGGCAAAGAATCTAACATGGATCTCTGAACTCTACCTGCACATGGGTATGTGACACTTAGCACGGGGACATACACATGCATACACAGCACACATGCATGCACACATGCCACACATGCACACATGCGTACTGTCATTACAAGGGGCGATTTCTAATCCAGTATGACTGATGTCCTTGTAGGAAGAAAAAAGGTCATAGTCACACACACAGAGGAAAACCATGTGAAGATGCAGGAGTGGGTACCATCTGTCTATGAGCCAAGGGGAGAGTCCTCAGAAGAAATCAACCCTGCTGGTACTTTGGTCTTGTACTTTCAGCCTCCAGAACTGGAAAGAAACAAGCTATTTCATTTAGTTCTCCCAGGCAATAGGACCTTGTTATGGTAGCGCTATGAAATTAAAACTGTGCTTCTGAGTTTGGACTAAGTAAGTAAGTAAATAAATAAATAAATAATGAATCAGCCAATAAATGCTGACCCATAGAAAACTGTAGCTATCAGATCAAACAGTTTACACTATAAAGTACAGCCAAGAGTTCTGCAATTAGCCCTTGCAATCATGACTTTCATGACTCTATCCAGGTATTTCAATACCACTGAGCACCAGACCTCTGTTTGGTGACATGGGATAGTGGCACTGGACTGTACACTGTGCTCTTGGAAGAAGTGTTCTGATAGGTTCTTGGTATTTAAACATATGATTCACATGGTTCCTGTCTTCAGATGTCTAGTTGGACCGGAAATAAGGAGAGAAAGAGGTACTCATAAACGGTTAAGAAGAGCTACAGAAACATGCTACAGAAACGTGTATGTACGTCTACGGAAACATACGCACAGGTTAAGGTTAACTGTTGAGAGGGAGGTTCTGGCAAAAACCCCATCAAGGTGACAAGATGGGTCTTACGATTTACACGATAAGACTTGGGAGTAAAGAAGTTAATTAGGGGGAAAGGGTGCCTGGGGAGCGGAGCTACAGGGCTCAGGGAGCCTGGGGGAGCTGAACTACAGGGCTCAGGGTATTTGGCGGAACTGAACTACAGGGCTCAGGGTGCCTGGCGGAACTGGACTAAGGGACTCTCATAACAGTGGATATTTGGGTACGCATTGCTGGGAACAGCTGAGTGTAAGACATTGCTGGGACAACTAGGTTGCTATCAACACATCCATGGTTGATATCAACACGTCTTCATTGTCAGAGTAAGTGATTCGGGCTTGCTCACTTAGTCATTGTGGGTCACAAAAGATCTCTCAGTAAAAAAGAGCATGCTTATAAGACCACGTGATGAATGCCTGGGAAGGGAAGATGCGCTGGAAGGGAAGGCATGGGGAGCAGTCGGGGGGGGGGGTTCAGCAGTGCTTCTGTGGAGTCTCAAGATTCAGGAGGACTGACTGAGGAATGTGAACCCAGACTGTGAAGACAGCAGCTGTGGCTATTTCAGTGGGAAAGAAGATGCAGGAGGAGAGCCTGTTGGGTCAATGGGAATGAAGTTTGCCAGGCAATTGTGAGCCGTTAGTTAATATTACATATAACAAGCATGTGATGCCAAGTAAGTTACTCAGTTGTAAATTTAAGACCTTATTTAATATAAAATAACTACACATTTTAGTTCAACAACCAACCAATTAGAAGTAGGAAATGTCATCACAAACTTTACTCCATCTCTGCCTGATTTAATCTTGACTATAATCTGCCCGGCTACTCTTGGTGCCAACATGAGCAAACACACTGAAGAGTGTACCAAGAGTTTCATTCCCGTAGGTATGGCTTTACCAATATGCCCCCCCCCTTTCTCTGTACCTTGTAACCCAACTGGCTAGGAGAATTACCTGTGCCTCCTCTGAGCTCCCAAAGCCCTTTTTTTTTATCATATGCATCATACTGCAGAAAGAAACAAATATAAGTCCCTGTCTCCACTGCAAGATCTAAGCTCCCCTTCATCTTCAGTTCCCCAGAGCCTAACACAGTGCCTGCCTCGCTATAGCAGATTCTCAATACTAATTGATTGAATTGCTTTAATTTTAATTTTGAGGTACCCCCCCCTCTTTCCCTTCCTATCTCCCTGCCTGTTTCTACTCTAAATTCAAATGAAGTCATTTTCTTTTAAAGGTCCCCCCCCCAATAAATGAGCTGCCACAAGCTAGTAAGGGCACTCTAAGGCTGTCGTAGCAGTCAGCTTTGGGTGAGTCTGGCTCCTTCGAATGAAAACATCTGATCCATAAGCCCCCACAGTCCTGTGTGCACATCTTCCATACAGAATCTCACTGTATGAAGGCAGAAAAATGTTCAATGCTTTTTTTTTTTTACTTTCAATGACCAAATACCAATGATCACCTTGACATGAAAATAAGAACCTGAAGTTCCGGTGTACTCAGGCTGGAATCCATGCGTGAGCATCAGCAGCACACGGATTGTCCTCCAAACATGGGAACTTCTTCACTGCATTTCAAACAAGTTGGCAGTTATGTTGGTTTGCTCTCCAGAAACATGAAAGGAAATTACAGTTCCATGACTTAGGAAGCAGCAATAAAATGGCCAGGTGTCCCTGTGGCCAGTGTTTCCAAGCTCTGCATACCCAGCACATGGCTTTGCCCTCAGTCTTAATATTCGGATGGTAATCAAACCACAGCATGCTTTTGTTTGTTGTTTTGTTTCTCTTTTCTTGAAACAGGGTTTCTCTGTGTAACAGCCATGGCTATCCTGCAACTTGCTTTGTAGACCAGGCACAGAGATCCACCTGCCTCTGCCTTTGCCTCTGGAGTGCTGGGATTAAAGGTGTGTGATATCCCCAGCCAACCGCAGCATACATTTAAACCAAGTTTGTTTAATTCTTCTAGTCAACCTCATGGTGTCTGGGATACCTTTGACTATATATAACTGAGAAAAGCACTCACGTTTAAAGGTTGATCTTCTGGGTTTAGGTTTGGTTTTATTTATAATTTGTGAGGATATATGTCTGTGTGAGTATATGTCACTTGTGTAGATGTGCATGGAGGGGGGAAAAGGCATTGGGTCCTCTGGAGCTGGAGTTACACGCTGTTGTGAGCAGCCCAACATAGGTGCTAGGAGCCAAACTTGGGTCCTTGAAAGTCCAGCGGGTCTTTTAGCTGCGGAGCTCCCTCTCTAGCCCCGTGTCCTGTTTTTGAGACCATGGGCAAGCTGTCGCTCAATCCACTGAATGTCGTGCCTCTCTGTTCTTTGTCAGCCTCCATGGCAAATCTCATTTCCTTATTTCCCTGTTTAAAGGGGCAGAAACCAAAGCTCTAAGTTACTTTTCTGGACTCCCACCATGCACGGAGTGGGCTTGAGACTATAGCTCCTTGCTTTGAATCTGGCTTTAACTTCTTACTATGCTGTTCCACCCTGCTAAGGTGGTACCCAAGCCCTGCTAGTCCACCTTCTCTGAGAACACTGGCAGTTCCCAGCGTGACCAGAGAAGTCCAAACACATCAGCAGATCACCACCAGAACAGTAATCATTAGGTCTGGTCCAGAGGGGAGACCTAGAAACAGCAAACTAGGGATGTTTTTGCACCTGTACCACCAGCGACAAGGATAACAGCGATCTACTTCATCTGCGGAGAAAATAGTACCAACCCATCTCCAACTATGCAATCACAGTGAGGCAGTGGGTGGTTTGGGGAGTAGCAGGTGCAATGGCTTCACTTTGGTCATATGGTCCCTTAAAGATCTGAGAGACATCCCAGGAAACATCCACGGGATGATGACAAATGCTGGCTAAATCATCCCAATGCTATTACAGAGAGACTCACACTGCCATATGGAAAAAGTGGTTAGGGAACAATTAACTTCAACAATGTATATTGCCCCTGGAAACAAAACCGAGTTAAGCTGCTATGGCAAGGCTGACGGCAACCTCTGTAAATTAGTCGGTGACAATGGCCTTAGTTTGAAACCATTAAAACTTAGAAAAAAATAAAATAAATGCAGGCCATGAAATCATTTCAAAACGACCCAACAACAAATTCTGAGGGAGACACAGTGAGCCCCTCTTTGCTGTTTAATGTATTTCCCTTTATAGCAAGAAAAGCCTGTGCTGGAGTATGAAGGCGCTGGTGCAGTGAGGGTGCAGGAGTTATTTCAAGTGCTTAGTAAAAGAACCCTTGTTTATGGAGTGCAGAGTGTGTGATACAAGCAAACAGAGAAGGGGGCACACAGCGTTCATTGCTCCGTGCCACCGGTGTTAGGAATATTTCCTAACGCAAGCTCCCTGCCGACGCAAAATTCCCAATCAAGCTGAATCAAAACAAACCAAATTAAGAAATATCCAGATTTAATGGGAATTCTGCGCTCTCGGGTGGCCCCAAGGGGGAATCAGGAAGTCCCAGGAATGCGACCCCCAGGCAGAAGAAAGGGAGACCACCATGTCCTCTTTTGGGGGCTCACTTAAATACCCTGGGGAAAAGTGGTCCTGACCCCAGGGTCAGGACTTGACCTACTGAGATTTGGAGTCCAGACCAGGCCTGGGGGCTGGGATAGATGAGAGGGACAGGGGCCTAGGCTCCCAACTTGACAACCAGCAGTGCAAGAAAATGGCTCTGCTGTAAATCACGGATAAATCTTGGAAAAGAAACAGAGGGATGAACACAAAAAGCACTTCAGATCATAAACTAAGTAAATTTCAAAAAATTAAATACAATACACACTGAGATAGTCTCAAATCAACAATTTCAGGATGTAACATTAACGATTTGCTACAAGGTTCCCTTAATGAGGTAAAGAGAACTGTGGAGAGGAGGAGGTAGAGAAAGACAGAGGCAATGTGCTTGAAGAATATCCTAGGCACCTTGAAACCAAGATGTCCCTTCCAATAAGGGATTCCTTAAGAGAGTTATGCGATCTGGGAAGAAGTCAAAAAGTTACACCTTGTGTCCAAGCATGCGTTATCCTAAAGAAGCTGTATTGTTTAAATATGAAAAGCATTCCCCCAAAACCGAATTGTTACCTGGGGACTGTGTGGAAGGGGCCTGTGAGGAGGGGGCAGGTCGTGGGAGGTGGGTCCTGTGTGGAGGGGCCTGTCCTGGAAGGTGGTCTGCTACCTTGTTCTCATTCTCTGCTTCCCGTCTTCCTGGAGGTTAGCGGGCTCTCTCTCCACACCTCCCTGACAGCATGACATCCTGCCTCACTAGGAGCCCAGAATCAGCAGGGTCAAGGGGCAGAGATTGAAATCGCACAGTGAACCGGAGTCCATATTCTTCCCAATAGGTTGCTTTCTCTGGTATTCGTCATAGCAGCTATGAAACTGAGAATCAGTTAGCATGATCACACACTACACCTTCTCAAGACTTTAATACCGCTCATGTGTATGCACATGAGTATACATATGTACCTGTGTGTTTATATGTATTGTGTATGTGCCATATGTCTCTTTTACATGGGTATGAGGCCCAGGGGTGGATGTTGGGCATCACCCACCATCTCTATTCTACCTTATAACTGAGGCAGACTCTCCGTCACACCCAGAGCTCACTGGTAGGGCTAATCTCACTAGCTAGCTTGCTCTCAGGATTCCCTAGTACCACGTTTCAAAGGCAGGGATTATAGAACTGTTACTGCCTCTTAGGTTTCGCTTTTATGTGGGTGCTTGGGATCCAAATCCTGGCCCTCAAGTGTACACAGCAAGTCCTTTCGCCACAAGTCATCTCTGCAGCCACAAGTCATCTCTGCAGCCACAAGTCATCTCTGCAGCCACAAGTCATCTCTGCAGCCACAAACAACTCTCATCCTTAATGCCATGCCGTCAGCAAGGACCGTGAGGCTCCTGAGCCACGAAGTAATGGGTTGTGATAACAGAGTCCACTGACAGAGCTAACATGAGAATACCTCTTAAAAATGCTTACACAGCTCTGTCCTCTCCCACGATCTACCTCTGAGTTGAAAAGAGATATGGAATGTAAAATACTAGTTGATTATAAGAAAAACACGCATCCGAGTTGCGAGATACATTTAAATCTCATTAAACTAACTGAAAAATTCATGAGCAATACATGGATAATTTGTTTCTTATTAAAACATTAAACTTGTAGAGAATATTTAGCTGTTCAAATGTCAAGTAACAGGATAGCTATAGTAAGTTAATTAGCTACCAATTCATTGCTAAGGATACTTAATTGACATTTAATAAGCATATTAAATACCAATTAACCAACTATATTTAGAGCTAACTATATTTAGTCAAAGCTGTTTTGTTAATTGCTTGCTCAGTGCCTTAGTATCTATGGTCAATAGATTATAACCCAATTAAATATATACATTGATGTGTTTACATATATGTCTCCCCAGTGGGGACTATTATCTGGATGCACACGTTGGCTTTAACCATTGTCACCTATCTTGGTAAAAAGAGCATCTTCCAGCAAGTCACCCTAACTCACAGAAGATGAATCAGACCAGAGAAGATGACAAAAATGTGGCACTCTCTTGTCACTGCTGCAAGCGGGGTGGCTTAACAAGTTCCGAGGGCAGGGTCCACACGCCCTCTGAGACCTCTGCAGACAGGCTCTCTAGAATGTTCAGAAGTACTATAGAAGGAGGAACAGACTGGTTGTGATAATTGCCTCCAGGATCTCATGGCTGTCCTGGGCTCGAGTGCCTTTGCTGGCATTCTTTTGGACTGTTTGCTGAATAACATTGTCAGTCACATGCTGGGGAATCTGGATTGTGTATTCTGGTCACAGCACTCTCCTGCAGACTCGATACTCGCAGCACAATAGAGGAGACACGTGGAAAGAGAGCAGGGACCAGAGCACATTAACCTTGGGCCACTCTTCCCTGACCCCAGGAAAGCATTTAATAGGTTTTGTAGGTGCTGATGTGGGGCGTCCTTCCTGAGGTTTAAATATGCAGAAGGCCTGAGCAGTGGTGTGACTCGGTTTCAGAGGGCTGAAGCGTGAGGCTGGTGGTCCTGCCGGCAGAAGCATCCAGCATGGCTAGGTCATTTAAGCATTGCCTGAATTGAGGTGAATTGCTATCGTAGAATATTGAAGCTTGGGAGGTGTTTTCAATTTTTAAAATAATTAATATTTGTCCCTCATGTTCACTGAGGTTTCACAAAGCAGAAGTCTGGGAGCCTGAACAACTGTTACGTGTTTATATTTGCTGTGCAATCCATGCAAGTCAGCCACTTGGCTGTTCAAATACAACTCAAATATATCAAGTCTGGATTTCTTGGTGACAGAATAAAACTAGGCAATTGGTTTTGAGAGTTCCCAGTAAGGGAAAGAATTGTTCTTAGGACAGTCTGAAATTCAAAGTCCGAGGGAATGACAAGAACTAAGGACATTATAGTTATGGGAAACAAGAGGCAGTGGACAGATGCAGAGTGGCTCAAAGCCATGCCAGAAATGCCAGTCTTACTACAGGTGACCCCCCTAGTATCTGGGAGACATATTTCAAGATCATCGGTCAGTGTCTGAAAGCACGGATAGTACAGAACCCAATAAGCACTATGCCTCAGCACCTCCCTGGATGACCACTTTTGTGCGGGAGGCCATCAGGAGGTTAAGGAGGGTCATCTGGACTAAGACTGTGATGCTGCAGTGGTCACTCCGGTGAGTGAGAGGTCTGCCCTGCTAACGATTGGGCATGCACCCTATACAGTATGGATGCTCTTCACAGAGGGACGATTCAGATCCCAGGCCAAATGGAAAAGGGCAGCATGGGATGTCACCAGGCTACTCAGAACAATGGAGAACTTGCAACCTCTGAACTGATTACTTCTTTAATTTTCCATATAGCATATTCAGATTGCTGTTGAATATGGGTCACTGAAACCGCAGAAAGTCAAGCCATGTAGGAAGAGAGACTGGAGTGAACTGGAGGGACAGAAGGCATGTGGCTCTTATCTTAAGGGCCACTGTTTCATCTCTGAAGGTATAACCTCAGGAAACCTGTAGAATAACTATAATTCAAATATATCAAGGCTGGATTACTAGGTGGCAGAATTAAATGAGCACAACAAGAAGAATAATTTCAGATACAAACTGTTACACTGGCTGCCAGTGAAATGGTTGGCTATAAACAAAGACACTGAAGCATTAATTTGCTACCAGTTGAGGGGGGTTGGTTTTGATGACCCTGGTTGATCTGTTCTGTCATCCCACCCTCTGAGCAATGTCTCTGAGGACTTATTATTGTAGGTACATTGTTGTTATTGAAAAGACTATGTCTGTGTGTACCAGGGACGAGCTTCCTCCTTCAGTAAGTCCTTTGGGCTCCAATGAGAATCTCCCATCATCCCGAGACTTGGCAGCATGTTAACGTGTAACACTCATTCAGCTGTCCCGGGGCAGGGCAAGAAATGCAATTTACCTCACTTGCCTTTTGACTTGATTTTTCCTTTGGAAGGATTTGTGCACTTTGTGTGTTTCCTGTTAACAAATGACTGCAGTGTGCCTGGGAGCTTTGTTTGAAGATTCCAAAAAATGGGGGAGAAAATTCATATCTGTAGTGAACGTCTTGTTACTCTGGATAAGTTTGATCAATGAAGGAAAGAAAGAAGTTGCATGAAAAATTTAAATTCTCCAATATGAGATGCTTTTGGGTAAGCGAAAGACTCAAGCTAGGGTTAGTAATGAATTAGTTAACACAACAGAGCAGAGGCACGGAGTCGGCATCCACAGACAGAGCCAGCATTTCAATTTTCAGCTCAGTTGGCAGGAGAAGCAAGGCTGACGAGGGGGCTTGGCATAAATCATGAATTCCAGTGTATTGTACTCTTGCCTTCTCGGGGGTTGGGTAAGCCACAGTTGACATATAGATTTGAGGCTCAGAATTCAGCTATGGTGTTTACTGAGGAACTGAAAGAAAGCAGAAGGGTGGAGGGTGTGGCTAGCATAGGAAATAAACGCAATGAGGTAGATAGAGGCTCTTCTGTTTGAAGAGAAATGGACACAACGGGCTTCCATATTTAGTTCTAAAGGTAGGTGATTAAGGGACCATTCATATGAAGTATGAAACCTGATGTCTTATAAATTCTTAGTTAATGATCAATTTAAGTTTATTAGATAGATCGGAACAAAAGGACATAAATGCAAATCAAGAAGGGAGGTATGTAAAAGACATTTAAAGAGCTACTTTGTGGGTTATGTGGTGACATTTAGGGTGAAGTTGATAATGATATGGATTCCAGTAAATTAAAGAACAAAATGATTCTCCTTAGGGAAGAAACTACCTGAATTTCAATGGGTGTCTGTATGTTCCTTCAGGAAAGAAAACAGTGAGCTCGCTCTAAGTTGCAAAATTCCAAGTTGAATCTGTCTCCTGGCTGCTTGCTGTGTTCAAAGACTCTCTCTCTAAGGCAATGGTTCTCAACCTTCCTAATGTTCAGACCCTAAAATACAGTTTGTCATGTTGTGGTGACCCTCACCATAATATTACTTTGTTGCTACTTCATGACTGTAGTTTTACTGTTGTTATAAATCATAATGGTCACGACCACTGCTCTAGACCTGGGCAAAGCGATCAACACTGACTAGAAATGCATTACTTTTAATGGTCCCGCCCCACAAATCCTTCAGAAGGTACAGGCTATGGCTCAATGATATTTGTTTTGGTAGTTTCCAATCTCCATTTTTTATCACAAGCAATATGGTTGTCAATCAGTACAAAGAGGAAGCAAGAAATGGGAGTAGAGTAGGGGAGGCTGGACTTCAAAGGAGTCCTGATCAGGTCTGAGACTGGTTTCTTCTAGGACTGGGTTCTGCAGGAGTGTAGAAAATACTAACACCAGAGCTTCACAGGCAGGGAGATTTCCGGGATCAGGGTACTGCCTCTTACCCCCCTAATTTAGGCTCCATCAGATCTGCCTCGGTGCTGGGCACATGTTTTTATCACTATAAGATTATAATAAAATCAGGGTTGTCTAGAGTGTCAACAAGATACTGGAACGCTGGTCCCACCTGATGGCTGGGAGTTTGTGACAGCTGGGGTGTGGGCAGCTTGGGGCACACAGCCTTGAGCATTCACGCTTCGACTTTCATAATCAAGGAGTAGAGCCAGGCAACAGGTTCTCAGCCTGGGGCTTTAGCTTGTGGCTTTGACATATGAAGCTGGGTAGAAACACAGAACCTTGGACTCCACTCCAGGCCTAGGGAGTCAGAGGCCACAGTCAGTGACACCCTTAGGCAACTCACATGGACACTGAAGTTTGAAAGCACGGATTTAAAGAAAGCCAGCTTAGGACTCCCTATCTAGCCAAGGCACAATGCAAGCAACTTGGCCTTGAATCCTGGCTTCGTCCCCAGGCAATCTTCATCGTTAATCTCTGAGTCTCGGTCTTTTCATATATGATGGAAATGATGATACTAACTACTTGATAGGGCACGAGATTAACATGAAGTAAAATTAGTGTCACCAGTAGGAGACCAAACTCTGAAATCACAATCTGGCCCATCGTTCCTTGACTTCATAATTTTGGTGCCAATCATGTAACTTCACTGGGCTATGGCTTCCTCGTCTATAGAGAGAATGGAAGGACAATGCCTGTATTATAGGGCTACTATTTATAACCCAAGAACACAGTATTCATAATTATTTGTATGTGGGTGCTATACAGATGTGTAGGTGTGTACATGCATATGAGAGAGAGAGAGAGATCCTGTGTTGGGAAGTCATGTACACTTGTGTGGAGCCAGAGAAAGACATTGTATGTCCTGATCTATCTCTTTCCGTTCTCTTTCTGAGAACCCCTAAGATGGGTTCTCACCCTAAACCTGAAGCTCTCAGGTTCAATAAGCCCCGACAATATGCATGTGGCCACATACTACTTATTATGTGGGTGCTGGGGTGTCCTAATTCAGGTCCTTGGCCTTGTGGAGCAAACACACTCACCCACTGCACCATCTCCGCAGCTCTGTGGAGCTCCTAAAATACAGCTGGCCTCTAGACATGTCATTTATCACACTCACATAGAAGCACGCACACATTAGCTAAGCAAAATAACAAATGCATAGCCAGACCACACAGGTTTCAGTGTTAACTATTCCTGGTAATATTGCTTGCAAACGTCTCACTGTTATAGAAGCAGTTAGATCAAGAATTTGAGATAGAGAACAGATTCAAAATGTTGTCATACATATATTTGTCTTCAACTTCTAATAGGAAAATGTTTCTTGGCAAAACATATGATGAAAGTATAGACACAAGTCTCTCCATACAAGTGGGCTGGAAGACAAGTTAGCTCATATAACTCAGCTTAAAATTGCTCTTTTCCCATATTTTCCCTCCTTCTGCTCCTCCTTGGGACATTGGGAGCTCAGTCCGGTGCTCCAGTGTGGGTCTCTGTCTCTATCTCCATCCATCTCCAGATGAAGGTTCTATGGTGATATGCAAGATATTCATCAGTATGGCTATAGGATAGGGTCATTTCAGGTTCTCTGTCCTCAGCTGCCCCAGGAACTAACTGGGGACATCGCCCTGGGCACCTGGGAGCACCAAATCTCTTGCCAACCCTAAGATGGCTCCCTTAATTAAGATGTGTGCTTCCCTGCTCCCCTATCCGACCTTCCTTTATCCCAAACATCCCGTTTCCCAAGTTCCCCCCAACCTCCCCTTCTCACTTTTCTCTCCCCATCTCCCCTTACTTGGATCTTGGGGGGGGGGGGGGAGGGAGGTAAGGGGAGATGGGGAGAGAAAAGTGAGAAGGGGAGGTTGGGGGGAACTTGGGAAACGGGATGTTTGGGATAAAGGAAGGTCGGATAGGGGAGCAGGGAAGCACACATCTTAATTAAGGGAGCCATCTTAGGGTTGGCAAGAGATTTGGTGCTCCCAGGTGCCCAGGGCGATGTCCCCAGTTAGTTCCTGGGGCAGCTGAGGACAGAGAACCTGAAATGACCCTATCCTATAGCCATACTGATGAATATCTTGCATATCACCATAGAACCTTCATCTGGAGATGGATGGAGATAGAGACAGAGACCCACACTGGAGCACCGGACTGAGCTCCCAATGTCCCAAGGAGGAGCAGAAGGAGGGAAAATATGAGCAAAGAAGTCAGGACCACGAGGGGTGCACCCACCCACGGAGACAGTGGGGCTGATCTATTGTGAGCTCACCAAGGCCAGCTGGACTGCGACTGAAAAAGCATGGGATAAAACCGGACTCTCTGAATATGGCGGACAATGAGGGCTGCTGAGAAGCCAAGGACAATGCCACTGGGTTTTGATCCTACTTCATGTTCTGGCTTTGTGGGAGCCTAGCCAGTTTGGATGTCCACCTTCCTAGACCAGGATGGAGCGGGGAGGACTTTGGACTTTCCACAGGGCAGGGAACCCTGACTGCCCCTCAGACTGGAGAGGGAGGGGGAGAGGAGTGGGGGGAGGGGGAGAGGAGAGGGAGGAGGGGGGAAAAGGGAGACGGGGAGGGAAATGGGAGGCGGGGAGGAGGCAGAAATCTTTTTTTTTTTTCAATAAAAAATTATATTTAAAAAAATTGCTCTTTTCCAAACAAAACCAAAAGGACTCCCCTCCCCACCCTCCTAACCCCTTTGGTCTGAATTAACTTTTTTTTTACTCTGTAAATTCAATTAACCTCATTTAATCTAAATTTCTTTAAAGCAGCATGTCTCTGTGTGGCCAGAGAACAATCCAGATTCTGGCAGAGGGCAAGGGGGCTGCTAACTCAGTTTTCTCTCCCTTTGCCCCTCCCCCTCCCAGTGTTTACCAGCTCCCTTTGGCTACTTGAGGGATTCTCTTCTTGAAGAGCTGCCCTCCCCACCGCCTCCATCTTTGTGACCTGGTTCTTGGCTTCAGGTCTCCCCCTGACCCCAGCTCAACCCCTCTCTCTCCTCACAGCAACGTTTCTGAGATCTCAAGTTGCCAAAGACCACACGAGCCCCCAGTTCCACTGTTTTCAGCGGCCTCTGCAACTCTGAAATAATTTGCCTCAAAGCCAATTCGTAGAGATTCTGGTCAGACAAATCAGGGTTGAACTGTATTTCCTTTACTGCTGGCGGCAACATCTGTTCGCAGCAGCAAGACTGGAATGTTGTTGTATGCACCTTTGCTACCACTCTGGCTTCACTGGTGACCACCCTCTCCCTCCAGGGTTTCACCTCTCGGAGTTTTCGCTGCAGCCTGGTCCTCTGCAGTAAGAAACTCATAACTAATTACCATGACTGCAGATCTTAACCTGGCCAGCTGTGCTGAAGAAAGGCAACCCCAGCTTCCCAGTGCTGCAGATCTATAATTTATCCTCCTCAAAAAAGTCAATATTGGAGCAAAAAAATGACATTTAAAAATCATAAAATAAGTAGTCTGGTGTTTACCTAGCATGTTCTTTTCTTCTCTTTGCTTTATATGGCAAGTCCCATCTTGTTTACTTTCTTCAGAGAAATAACTCTCCCATTGCCTGTGACTTCTAGGTAAGGGACAAAGCCGGGCCACCCAGAAAAGATAACCGAATGGCATAGGGACAGCTCCTGTGGATGCTACCTCAGCAATTTTGATCTTGGAAAATAGGTTAACTTTAAGGCCTGTGCTATGCAATTTAGTGTTTCTCCCCCTTGATTTTAAAATTGCACTATAAATTTTTATAGCTTAACAGATTAGAGAATGATTAAAACCACATAGCAGACGTTAATTACAAACAGCTCACCCGTGGCAAATATACCTTCATCCCACATCAGGGTGGTGAGAGCATTCCCCTCAGCCCCGCACACAGAGGCACCATCAGAAGGTACCTGTCCCAGGAAGGGCAAATGGAGCACTGAGGGTGAGGTGACAGCTCCTGGGGTCAAGTCCTTCCTGGGCAAAAATGAGAACCTAAGTTTGAATCCCAGCACCTACGTAAGCAAGGGTCAGACGTGGAGGGTGTGCCTGTAACCAGAGAGGAAGAGACAGAAGGGTCCTGAAGCTGGCTGCCAGCTAGTCTACTGGGTTCAGACAGGGACCTTGTCTTTAAAAGTAAGGTGCAGAATGACAGTGGCAGCTATTGTCTGGTCATGCACCCATACTCACTCATACAACCCTCCCGTGGACGCACATGGGACACAGAGTTGTCAGCATGTTTCCAATGCACCTCAGTGCTAAAAGCTGGATTACTCCTACCTGCCATTCAGGGGAAATATTTCTTAAAGTTTTGATCTCTCTGGCAGGCCCAGACAGGATATAAAGGAGGCTAGATCCGTGGCTGATTCACAACATTTGGACTTTGGGGGCATTACCAGTGAGGCCCTTTGGCTTCTGTGGAACGAAAATATCAATGATATGGAAGAGGTAATGGTCCGAGTAAGTAAACCAAGATAAGTAACAAATAGCTAACTGTTAGCTAATGGTGAGGAAGGACAGGCTGCCATGCTTTAATTGGATTAGAGAGTTGTACCGATGCCAGAGAACTCTATATGATTTCCTTTCCTTCAGTAGGATGTGTCAGCATTATGCTAAGCAAGTCACATGGCAAACTTAGAGTGCTAAAAACAACATAGAAGAAATAGAAAGAGCAGTGCATGAGTTTAAAGATTCTGCAAACTTTCTGGTCATTTAATATTGTTTAGAAAGGGCAGGTGTGTGACTGCTAAATTACAACCAATATGAAATGCCAAAATTCCAGCCCATTATCACTGAGATGGATATTTGTTTTTATCAGCTTATTTATTTTCCTAGCTTTATATTTGATATATAATTAGTGGGTCTAGTGACAATTTCATGCATATATCATTTTCTCATTATTTGTCCCTGTCCTGTACCCACTTCCTCTTGCTGGTTCCCTCCTTCACATTAAATATTCCTTCTTTTTACATGAAATATCTACTGCATTCCCACGCTTGCTCTCCTCTCCTCTTCAGATCTTTTCTTTACTCTTAGTTTTCTTTCTCAAACATACACTGTCTGCTTTCATGTCATATCTGTACATTTAAATCTAGATTCTGCAGATGAGAGAAAACATGCAATTGTTTATCTTTCTGGGTCAGGGTCATTTTCTTTCCATGGCAGAATATTTAATAGTGTGGCAGGTGGCAGTGAGCAAACTATAACTTTCAATGTGTTTATTCATGGATGAAGCAACCAAATAAAAAGAAAAAGAAACACAACAAAATCAGCATATCTTAAAATATCTTCTATTAAAAAGGGGCAATCTGTTAAAGGATGATGCACACACCGTGAGACCTCAAGCAGAAACCTCCCTGACCCACTGTGAGAAAAGCATGAACAGCATACAAAACACTCAGCCATTTCTTCTTAGCACTGAATGCATTCTCAGCTTGCCCAGAAACATCTCCAGGAGCTGCAGTCAGCAACAAGAACCCTGGAAGAAGCCCTGCTCTCCACCCACATTTAAAGATAATGTTCTCCAGCGTACCTCTCCATTTCCTCACTGACCCAAGTCACAAGATAGCAAATTCTTAAATTTTTAACAATAGATCATTAGTGCAAGCATGAAGTCCAAGCTCTTTGTTCATTGTCTCAACTCTGTGTACCCCATTCACAGCGCAGACCATGCACAGGAACCTGGGCATGAATAGACACAGCTTTGCTCATTCTCCTACTTCTTTAGAATCTGCAGTGATGCACACTGCTCTGTCCTAGCTTGATTTATAAGGCAGATGGGACAGGAACTTGTTCTCTTTCAGTCTGAAGATTTCACAGAGGTAAGAGCTTTCCAGTGGCTTGGCTGCTTTGCTTTTCTGATCTTCAGGTTGAAGCACAATATCTGTCTCTGGGTTTTTATTTTTTGTGCTATAATTGGCACCCAACATTTGGGCTACAATGCATCCTCGTGCATCACGAAAAGCTGTTTGCCCGTGACTCTTTGGCCACCAATACAGGCCAGAGCTGCACATGGGGCTCCATACCCACTTGGCTAGGCTTTCTTTTCTTTTTACCCTGAACCTCTGAGCCAGTTTGGAACTTTCCTGTTGAAGCTTCTTTGAAACAGTCTCCAGCTGTCACCCATACTCCAGAAGCACCTGGGCTCCGACCACCACAGGCTGGTTCTGCCTTCAGGGAGCCCCCATCACATGTGCTTTTTCTGAACAATTCCCTGTGTGTATTTTTTTTTGAGATAGCCCTCTCTCACTTTCTCAACTGTAGGTTGTGAAACCCACCATGGCTCTCTCTGAACCCCCTTCTCCGGCTACTGCCAAACTAAGTACCTGCCTTGAAATCTGGCCAGGCTCTTACTGTTCTACACAGCGGTAATAAACATCTTTATCAACATCGTTGGTAGTTTGGAAAGACAATTGGGGATTATTAAACTGAGGAATTAGTTAAAAGGGAGAGAATTTTTCCCATATTAAAGAATGGAGGTATGATAATATCCTAGACAGTTTGAAAATGGAACAATTAAATGAGGGGATATCTAACTTAGGTGAGATTTATGTGATGTCAAATTTAAATTTATTAGCTTTATCATTTTTGTCTTATCCCTAAAAAAGTTGGTTAATCTGAGTGCTAAGATACAGGCCTTAGTAAACCTAGTAAAACAGATCATAGAAATATTCAAATCTAGACATAGGAATTTAATGGAGAGTCAATTTCAGTGTTACATTATAAGAATAGAAAGTAACAGCCTAAGCTTTTCAAAGTAACCAATTTTAATATGTCCAGTAACCTTACAGCAATTGCCAAATGACAGAGGCTCTGTTACAGCTAACTGGACTCTGGTGCCAATGTTAGATTTAAGGTGATTCAAGGAAGCAATAATCTCATATGGCATGTATTCACCATTTGTGAAGCAAATGTTAAACTTGTGGCTATTTTATAATAGATAGAATTGGTTAAAGGTGTTTTAGAGCCTGGTCCACAATTATACAATGGAGTGCCTGATTCAAAGAAGAGGATAAGATTATTAAACAATGGAGTAAAGCCAAAGGTAGAGAAATCTCCCAAGATCAAATTCTTGGAGAAGGAGATTACTATAGAAAAGCAAGTTGTATATGATGACCATACCCTGGATTTATGTGACAAGGCAGCTTTGAATGCTTAGGACAGAATTGGAGAAGTAGGAAAGAAAATTGAGTAATTTACTAAAGTTACACAAGGCCTAAAGAAAGCCTTTATGGATTTCTTACAAAGACTGACTTCAGCAGTAAATAAAATGATACCAAATTCAGAAGCTAGACAAATTATAATTGAATCTCTGGCTTTTGAAAATGCCAACTCTTTATGCAAAAAAATAATTAGGCCCTTAAAGGCAAGTTCAGTACCCTTGGAGGAATGGATCCAAGATACAATTAATATTAAATTTCATGACCATTAAGATGCATGAATAGGAGAGGTGTTTTCCAGAGGTTTGAGGAAAAAATGAAATGTCAAATGTTAACTGTTGTGGTAAACAAGGTCACTTTAAAAGAGATTTTATGCAGGGCATTCCTAGAAACAATGTTTTTCTAAGAATAATCCATTCAGAATGCCCTTCCCTCTGAATTATGCAAAAGGTGGGGCAAAGGCAGGCATTGGGCTAATGAATGTACATTAACAAGGGATAGTCAAGGTAATCCTTTGCCATGGGGAAACTCTACAAGGTCCCTCTTGCAGGCCCCTATGCCACATCCAGTTCAGTAGTTTCCTGCCATCATAGAGGAAACTCCTTCACAGAGCATTCTTACGCCTATTGTAAGAAATCATACCACTCTGGAAAATAGAACAGCTATAGAAGAGAGAATAAAAAAAAATAGGAGAAACCATAAAATGGGTATTTTGTCAAACTTCTATAAATGAACAAAGACCAAAATTAAATTTATGAATAAATGATGTTGTCATTGAAGGTCTGATAGACACAGGTGCAGATGTAACAATAATTTAATAGAAACCTGGCATCCAAATTGGCCTTATCAAGCTTTTAGGGATTGGAATTTTATCTCGGGTAAAGCAGAGAGTGAGATGGATTGAATGTATAGAACCAGAAAATGGAGAAGAATATTAAAACCATATATGGCTAACATACCAATAAATTTGTGGGAACATGATTTGTTACAACAATGGAATACTCAGATTAGCATTCCCTCAGTCTTAGAAACAAACCATAAATTAGCATATCTTTCTGGGAAAATATTAGAAGGTTTTATAAAGAACAGTCACCAACCATTCAGGTTGTACAAGAAAAGGGTACAACAGCTGCTAATATTTCAAAGGCATCAACATCCCTAACTTTAGAATGGTTGACAGAAAAACCTGCATGTGTTAAGCAATGGCCTTTAACAATAGAGAAACCACATGCTCTAGAATGACTGGTACAGGAGCAGCTGAATGCTCAGCATATTGAAGAATCAACCAGCCCTTGGAATTCTCCTGTATTCGTTGTTATAAAGTAATCTGGAAAATGGAGAATGGTAACGAATCTTAAGATCTTTTAGTAAGGTGATTCTGTCAATGGGCTCTCTATAGTCTAGAATTCCTTTGCATTTCCTATTACCTAAAGGATGGCCTCTTAATAGTTATTGATTTAAAAGATTGTTTCTTCACTAAACCTTTACAAGAAAAGGATGGAGAAAAATTTGCCTTCACAGTGCCTACTTATAATAATTCTCAGCCTGATAAGAGATATTAATGGAAGGTTCTCCAACTCTGAATATTAAATAACCCTACCCTGTGTCAATATTTTGTAAGTCGGACATTAGAAATGATAAGTAAGCAATTTCCTGAGTCTCTAGTTTACCATTACTGGATGACATTTTGCTATGTGATTCAAATGTAGATACTTTAGAAAGAATATTTGAAGAAGTAAAGAAAATTTTACCTTGTTGGGGATTACAAATTGCTCTGAAAAAATACAAAGAAAAGATTCTACTAATTATTTTGGTTAAAAAAATAGGGTTACAAAAAATTAGACCCCAAAAGGTGCAAATTAGGAGCCATTGATTGCAGACTCTTAATGACTTTCAAAGATTGGTAGGAGACATTTCACATCTATGGCATACTATTAGGATAGGTCCTGATGACTTGATAAATTTAAGTAAAAACCTTAGATAGTTACCAGGACTTAAATAATCCCAGGAAAATACCAGCTGAAGCTGAGAGAGAATTGACATTGATTGAAGAGAAATTACAGAAGGTTGGTGTGGTTCATGTGGATCTGAATCTTAACTGCATTCTGGTCATATTACCCTCCAAAAATATAATGCAGTGGTAAGATATTATCTTAGAATAGATTTTTTTTACCACATAAACCTAGTAAAAAAAATTAGAAACTTATGTGGACAAGGTCTCTGAGTTAATTCTAAAAAGAAACTTGAGATTTCATCAATAGCAGAAATAGACCCAGCAGAAAATATAGTTCCTTTTAATAATGATGAAACTGACAAATTATGGGAGGAAAATGATCCCTGGCAAAGAGCATGTAGTAATTTTTTGGGAGAGATTAACAACAACTATCCCCAAAACAAGAGACTTCAACTTATAAAGAAAACTAACTGGATTCTTCCTTATATTGTACAGGACACACCAATAACTGAAGCTCCTACATTCTATACTGACGCAAATAAATCAGGAAAGGCAGGTTACAAATTAGAAATTTTAAGTAAAGTGGATCAAATCCCTTATGATTGTATCCAAAAGTCAAAATTATATGTTATTCTCATGGCATTATGGGATTTTAAAGAATCTTTCAACATAGTTACTGATTCATAATATGCAGAAAGAGTTGTTTTACATATTGAAACCACTGAATTTATACCAGATGATACAGAACTAACTTTACTATTTATTCAGTCACAAGATATAATCAGGAATAAGAATCATCCTATATACATAATACACATCTGATCCCATACAGGTCTGCCAGGTTCTCTAGCACAATGTAATGCAGAAATCAATCAATCATTGGTTGGAAATGTGCTGAAGGCCCCAGAATTTCATAAAATATAAATTGGGATGAGACAGGAATTCGCTCTCTTTCAGTCTGAAAATTTCATAGAAGTGAGCTCTCCAGTGGCTTGTCTGCTTTACTTTTCTGATCTTCAGGTTCAACCCCAATATCTGTATCTGGGTTTTTAATATTCATGCTACAGTTTTATGTCAACTTAACACAAGCTAGAGTCATTAGAGACAAGGGAACCTCAATTGAGAAAATGCCTCCATAATATTGAGCTGTGGGTAAGCTTGTAAGGCATTTTCTTAATTGGTGATTGATGTGGAAGGGTCTAGCTCATTGTGGGAGGTGCTACTTCTGGGCTGGTGGTCCTGGGTTCTATAAGGGAGAAGGCTGAGCATTTTAGGGGGAATAAGCCAGTAAATAACACCCCACCATGGATTCTGCATCAGTTTCTGCCTCCAGGTGCCTGTCCAGTTTGGGTTCCTGCCTTGTCTTCCTTCAGTGGATAATAATTCTGGGTATGTAAGCTAAATAAACCCTTGCCTGCTCAAGCTGCTTTGGTTCTGCTGTTTCATCACAGTCATAGTAACCTGAACAAGGACCTGCAATAAGATTATCAATCCACAGCATGTTTTTACTGCCTACCACAGTCTTCACCTACAGAAACCCTTAAATGTTCCTGTTCAACGTTTCCTGGTCTCCTTTGCTAATCTGTGATCCCAATTTGTGAGCATTGAACCTAAGACCTTCAGTGCAAAGACGCTGAGTAGGTGGCCTTGCAACGCATCGCTTCCCACCCTAGCCTTAGATCATTCCTTTGACTTGATGTGCTGAATGGCTGTAGCCTGTGAAGGCCGGTGTTGAGATCTCAGCTATTTTCTCTTCCTCTGCCTGTGTGTTGTACCTATTTACTGGAGTATCACCTCCTCCAGTCAAATTAAGGTTGTATATTGTCTACAGTCTTGTATTGTCATTTAAGAAGAGATGGAGTAAAGTTTAATATGGCACAACAAATTCCTTTATATTGGCTGATGTAGCAGTCTTCAGCCCACCATATTCATTTCATAATGTTTTCAGTTTCTTATATACTTTTTAAAGATATAGTGTGAATGTGCATGTGCGTGACTGTGTGAGTGTTTGTGAATGTCTACATGGGGATTATACATTCCAGTGTGCATACAAAAGCTACAAGAGAGTACCGCCTCCCTTGAAGCTGGAGTTGCCAGTGTTTAGTGGGATACTCAGATTGTTGCAAAGGTGTTAGGCTCTGGCCTGGGAGTGGAAGAGGAAGATACTAAGGAGCATTCGGTCAGCCTATTTTATTTTGTTATACAGAACATTTGAGATTGTAAAAGTTGTCTAGAAAGAGATTTACTTTGTCTTGTGGCTCAGGTCAAAGCTGAAGTGGCCCCATCCGGTGAGGAGTATGTGACGCTTCAAATCACAGTGAAAAGTGGACAGCCAGTGCCTGCATCTGGATGGGACTCTACCATCTGTTATCATAACTAATTAAATCTGATAAGAGCAGAGCTCACTGGAGGGAGAAACATTAATGCACACATGAGAGGCTCACCTGCGTCAGCAGAACACAGCAGTAGGCACCACAGCCCAGCACAGCTGCATGGACCGGAAAAGTTGCTGCATCAGGGAAAAGCTACCACACACGAGCCTTGGAGACACACTTGGGTGACACTGAGGTAAGGTCCTGGCCCCTACTACAGCCTCAGTTTCCAGGAAAACAGGTGAGAGAACTCCACTACCTGACTAAAAACAGGAAGCTTAGATACTGCTTGTGAGGTGCCCTCGGAAGAAAAGGGGAGAACCATGACCCTGGATCATATTCCTCCAGTCCGCAATGAAACTTCTGCAGGTGATGTGGGACCCTGCTGTCTCGATGCACTATTTTCCAAATGTCAGCAAGACATCGAGGTGAAGATAGCCAGTCTGGAAGCAGAGGAGAGGCGGGGAAGACAAGGAGTTGCTGGAGCAACAGAGGGTTGGGAACTGCCCTCAAGCCGGCTGGAGCTTCACTTCACGGTGCGCCTGGGAATAGTTACTGCATGAAGACAGCTGAGAAATGTTCTCTATGCTTCTTAGTTTTTTAAACTTAAGAAGGGAGAGACAGAAAATCTGCTTGAGGAGAGAACAAGAATGCCTTGTAACCAGTAAAGACATGAACAACAAATTCTCCAAAGAAACATTTACCTGTAGCTAGGCAGGACATTTACCTGTGTGTTAGTGTGTGTGTTCCTTCGAGCATGCATGTGGGTATTACCACATATGTGTATAAGTGTGTAGAGGCCAGAGGTTGATGTCCTGTGTCGTCCTCCATCACTCTCTACCTTTTCTTTTCTTCCTTTCGCTCCACAACCCCTTGTTGACCCTGGAGCTCACAATCCAGCTAGACTGGCCAACAAGCTCCAGGAAACCTCCTGTCTCTACGCTTCAGGGCCAGGAGTACAGACATATGCTGCCTTGCTCAGATTGTTTTTCAGATTGATATTTTGCTTTATGTGTCTGAGTGTTTTTCCTGCATATATATATATATACCATGTGTATGCCTTGGGTCAGAAGAAGGTGAGGAAACCCCTGAACCTGGAGTTACAAACAGCTGTGAACCACCATATGAGTGCTGGGAACTGAACCCTGGGTCTGGACAAGAGCAGTAAGTGCATTATTTCTCCAGCCCTGTTCAGCTTCTTCTTGTTATTTTTATCTGCATGCTGAGGTTTGAACTCACATCCTCATGTTTTGACAGCAAGTGCTTTACTGACTGAGCTATCTGCCACAGTCTTTGAATTTCTTAAGTAAGTGCAGAACTTCAGACAAGCACCAAGGTAGCTCTTCTCTTTAGTAAACAGAGAAATGAAAAATCCTTAGTATTTATAAAAATGGTACTCCATAACGAGCCTGCCCCAGGTCACCCTGCGGTCCTTTATATGATACAAGCCTCCCACAGAGTCTTGGGAAGAGCCTGCTCTGCTTGGTCATTGAGAGCAGGAGTTAGGAATTTCAAACCAGAAGCCCCGGAGCTTTCACAGCAACTGAGGCTGGACATGTGCCAGTCTGGGTTCCATGTGTGAGGGGCTGCTCTCCTTACTAACTAGGGGCACAAACGTGATCAAAGCAGACACGGTTCTGCTTCTACAGAGCCAAAACTTTCATGGAGACAGATGAGTTGGTAGGCAGAAAAGGTTGCTTCTGAGACAAAAAAAAAAAAAAAAACACAAGTAAGATGATAACCAGAGTGACAGGACAAATCCAGGACTGGGTAGGTCCTGTCTCAAAGGAGGCCCTCGGAAAACTCTGAAACTGAGATGGGAGCAAGGGAAGCAAGGGAAGCCTGCCCTTCCAAGAGTGGAGAAGACAAATTTAGGCAGACAGAGCAGCAAGTGCAAAGACAAGTTTTCTTGTCTTGGGACAGAGCAAAGACCACAAGAGCAAGCAGCAGAGACATGGCAAAGGTCAGAGTCGCACGGCGCACATAGACCATGACAGAAGTGTGGGCTCAGGAAGGACCCTGTGTGGGTGACTTTCCTCTCTGCTGAGGAGGAAGAATTGATCTTGACTTAGGGCTGAAGGGATACAGTTCAGCATGGGGGCGGGGAGGAAGCTAGTCACACTGCATCACAGTTGGGAAGCTGAGAAGAGACAGGAAGTAGAGCCCAGTCTATAATACCCATGGAACCACTCCCTTCTCAACTACTCATCCAGCAAAGCTTACCTCCTAAAGACCTCACAACACTCACCAGCCAGGAAATAAGTGTCCAAATGCACAGCCTGTAGGAACTCACATTCAAGCATAGAAGACCTCCAGAGCTACACTCATCAATGGTGAGGCCCAAAAGGCCATCCAAGGAAGCCACTCTCAACTCTGGGCAGGGTCATATGTGCTCTGTCTGTGACAACCACTTTCCCCCAGCATCCACTCTAGACCTTACTGGGCAAATGTGACGATCGATGATGTTCTCATGGCTGAGGAAGAAATAGAGGGTGTGGGCACAGCACTCTGCCCCTCACCACTTCACCTGGTCCGCTGTCACCTGCCAACTCTAAACCGTCCTGACACTCCCACCTCTGTGGTATCCTGTACATGGCCTGACCCAGAGAACTAAATCCTGACATCCCCACCCAGGGACTGAAGGAAGTCCAGCCCTTGAGTTGCCTCTGCCTCCCCGGGCTGCATTTCCGTACTCATGTGTCTACACGGAAGCTGCTGAGCCACCACAGACGACAAGACCCCCATGATGTCCACTGGGACCTGTAGGACTCATGCTCAGACCCCTGTCATCTCAGTTCTAGAGTTCCTCAGTAGTGCCAGAGCCCGTCCAGCTCGTGCTTCTATAGAAACAACGGCATGCATGCCTGGCTCCAGTTGCTTCTTGCAATGATCCTATACCAGATGAGAGAATTTGGTAGGGAACCTTCATGTGAAGTGGAGCATAGCTATGTGGTTAAGGGATATTCGGTGGGACAGAACCGTGCGCCAACTCCTACACTACTTACTGCATGAGACCCTGGCAAGAACTTTGACCTTCCTGAATCTCCATTTGCTCATCTACACAATATGCAGATATGGTTTCATATGTAATATGTGGTATTATATGTTCTTATGTAATAAATGATATTATATGTAGCAAATATGTGAAGTACCTGTCACACTGGCCAAGACATTTCTCTTGTCTTACAATCCCTAGAGTCTATAATCAGAGTCTGACTTTTGTTTATGCCCACGCTCATCTTCTTGTCATTATACACACACTATACACTGCCCGGAAATGCTTCTGTACAGAGGAGACAATGGCCCAGTGCTTGATGCTAACGAACCAGGAAACTCACTGTGCATGCAAAAGGAGGTGAAGAACGGACAGTAGGAAGAACTGATGCCCATGAAGGGCCACTCTGTGCCAGACCCTCCTTTGATGTGGTGCAGTTGTCAACGATATCAGTCATCAGAAGAGTTCCAACAAGTAGGTTTTAGAAAGGCTGTTGGTTTGTTTGTTTTTGCAGTAGAGGAAATTTTGGCATAAAAGTTTGAACAAAGTGATTTGGTTGGTAAGTGGTAAAACTCAGATCTGAGTCCCAATAGCCTGGCTCTAAGATAGCATTCTTAACAATTGTGATATTAGCAAGAGCCAAGGTCATTTAATAAAGAGCAAAGTGTCATGGTTCCAAGCCAATCACTTTGTGTCTTCCAGAATCAACATGAAGATGTAAAAAACCCTTTGAAAATTTGGCTGAGAAGGAGGGTATAGGGGAGGAGACAGAAATGCATCCCAGCTGGAGTGGAAGGAAAGGCGGGGGTGGGGGGAAGCCCAAAGGCTCAGCTATTCTTATATATGGGGTTAAAGCAGGGAGCAGGGCTTTTACAAATGCCTCACAGGGGAAAAGAGATATCAAGGAGAAAGTAGTCCCATTAATAAATAAGGAAGGCAGCATGAATCGATGAAGATCTTTCAGTGGGAACTCCTCAACTTGCTTTGCAAAACTGGATTCTAAGGAGAAGAGCAAAGAGAAATGTATAAAAAGCCAAGCGAGTCTTTGGTAAAAGCTATCAAAGGAGACAGGTGCCAACTTGAGGAGGTGCTGCTTCCTGAATACCAGAGAACAGCAATAGACACAGACAGGCTAAATGCCAACACGGAAGGTCAAGTCCACATGGCGGAGACTGTCTGGGATGTATAGCGTAGTCTTTCACTCAAGGGTGTGGCTTGC
The DNA here is from genome assembly GCF_014885135.2 of Alexandromys fortis. Classification (NCBI taxonomy): domain Eukaryota; kingdom Metazoa; phylum Chordata; class Mammalia; order Rodentia; family Cricetidae; genus Alexandromys; species Alexandromys fortis. Next base: position 4,676,735 of record NW_026068000.1, read on the forward strand.
TGCCTAATCAGTCTCTATGGGGTCCCTCACCCCACCTATTTGCTTACTTATTAGCTATCTACTAAGAATGGGTAGACTCTTGGTTTGCCTGTGAGGAACCCGAAAGTCTTGTGTGAAGTAACATAAATGGGCAAAGCAGGAACCACACAGGACAGAGGGAGAGGAGATCAAAAACATGGACGACTGCCCCGAGAACTGACTTATGTGTGGGGCAGAAAACACAGTCGAAGAGTGAACCACAGGGGCTGGGGCTGTGTGGACACAGGCAGTGCAGAGAGATGACAAGACTGGACAGGGCGGAAAGCGTGTAAACCTCTGCACCATGCTGAAGGCCTTGAATTCCTCTACCAGGTTACAGGAAACAATAGAAAGATGTTAAATGGGAGAGTGACTTGACTGTATCTGTCTAGAAAAATAACTTTAATAAACGTGGGAAGATGTGGGTAAAATGAAAGTCATGGAGGCCATTGAGGGAAATATTAAGACAATTCGGGAGGGTTTAAAAGAGGGCTTGACATGGCCACAGGATGAAAAAAAAAAGGAGACGATTTGAGACACATTTAGAAAATCATATCACATGCAGCAGGGAGTTGCATTACGGCAAAGGCTGGAAATCACTCACTGAGGTTGGCATTTAGGTCATTGGTGACCTTTGTTGGAGGAGTTGTCAGGAACTGGTAGGGAAAGGGATGGAGCAGGCAGAAGCTGAACCCAGTATTGGAATTAACTTGTGAAGACAGAAGTCTGGTTGTGAGAGGAAGGGGGAGCAGAAGGACTGTGTTCCCCCATGCAAGCCCTTTCCCATTTAGCTCTGTGTGGAGAGAAAGAGCTAGGAACATGGACGTAGAGGCAGAGTGATTGTTTTGTACGCGTGAAGTCATGGCTTTGCTCCTGATCCCAGGCAAGGTAAAATCTAAAAGCCAGAGAGTGTGTACGATAGGGGAAGGCTTAGTGGTCCAGGAAGGAAAAGAGAAATTACAGCAGACTGAAGTGGAAATATAGATAGATAGGTTTCTGGCTAGAGACAGATGAAGTGAAGGAGTGTGCACCCCGTGGCTACCTCTTGACCTATAGAGCAGCATGTGTGGAAATAGGAAAGGTGATGGGAAGACTCAAGATTAACTTACATGACTGAGAAGTCGCTGATGATGAAATTAATAAAAAGCTTGTTTAATTCCACTCAAGACTGAGTGAGCTCTAAAAGACAAACTTTGCAATGGGGTCTTTCCCCCGTTTTGAGGAATTTCCCTCCATGGTTTTCTCCAAACTTAATGCTTCTTGGGCTGCCAGATTACAGCTTCCACTGGTGCTCACTGTGTGGGTGTATGAGTTATGTGGGGAGCAGCCGTGTTTTTGGTGCACAGTGAAACCTGTAAGAGGCCATGAGGGTTAAGTCCTAGCACAAGAAGGGACATGCTACCAGATTTCCTCACCCAGGATGGGAAGTCTCCTGTTTCAGTCAGCGTTCTCCCACACTATACATTCAGGAGTTATTGACAGTTGACATTCCTGACATGCGAGTAGAAGGCAGGAGGAATACAGAAAGAGATGAGAATAGAAATATGGAGGGACACTAGGCTTTCTTTGCCATACAGGACCGTGTCCATCCTCCCAAGCAGATCTCTGTCACCTCAGCTGCAGAACAAGTTTGAGGCAAACGTAGGCTACATAAGAAAATATCTTCCCCCAAAGCATAACTCTCTCTTTCTCTCTCTTTTTCTCTCTCTCTCCCTCTCTCTTCTCTCTCTTTCTCCCCTCTGCCTCATACACACACAGACACACAGACACACTGACATACACACACAGAGAAACACATACATGCACACACTTATACACACAGACACTCATGCATATACACACACATGCACACAAACACACTGTTGAGGGGGAGAAGAGGGAGAGAGAGGGAAACCCAGATTCCTGATTTGTTTGTTAATTCATTTTGTTTTTTTTTAATTGACATTATTGCTGTTGCGATCGTTTTGTTGTTGTTGTTGTGTTTTTTGTTTTTTGTTTTTTTTTTTTTTTTTGGTTGGGGTGGTTTCTGTGACTGGATCTCACTCTGGAGCAGGTATCCTGGACATGCTATGTAACCCAGACTGGCCTTGGAGTCTCTGTCCAGTCCAGCCTCCCAAATGCTGGGAGTATAAGCATCAGCTGCTGTATCCAGCTTAAAAGTCTTGGTTTTCATTACATTAGAATCAACACCCAGTACTCCATGTTGAAGAAAGACTGTTGGATTTATACATATCGGAGTACATTTACAGGGCTTAGAAGTGTTATATTTTAGGTCTTAAATGTTCCCCAAATACTTCTAAATGTGGTACTGTTGTGCAATGGAAAAACCTTTAGGAAATGGGGCATAGTGGGAGAAAGACTGACCTTGACAGGGACATTGGGGTCCCGGCCCCTTCCTGACCCCCTTTTACTTTCTGGATGCCATGTGGTTGGCAGCTTCTCCTCCTATGACCTCTACCAAAATATTGTGCCTTGCCAAGCAACTATGAACTAAAATCGTGGAAACCCTGAGCGGAATCAAACCTTTCTCCGCTTCGTTTACCTTGGGTATTTGTTACAATGATGGAGAGCTGAGGAATGCAAGTTGCACTGGGTGAAAACAGAAGAGGGTGCTGCACAGATCTGTAGTGATGAAGGGTCTCTAGGTGGTCCGGGTACTACTGAGCATGATTCTGAAACCTGGTTGTGCCTGGCCAACACAGACCTCGTCCACCATACCACCGAGCTTCTGTGCTCAGCTGTTCACAGGGAGAAACACAAAGCTAATGTGAATCCAGGAGGGCCATGGTGGGGCCAATAGACTTGGAAAGGGAGGGACCAAGAGATGGAGGGCCTTCTGGAACAGCAGATGTTAAAGGAACATGGAGAGAGCTAGAAGAAGAGAGGACACCATGCAATGGACGAGATGCTGAACATTGATATTTCAGAAGTGGATCTGCCTTGAGAAGATTGAGAGATGGTTTTTAAAAAAGTACCAGAGGGAAGACTTATGAAGCAGGAAGGCCAGATACATCTGCTACAAAAACACAAAAGCCCCTAGTGGATAGCAGGTGTCAAAGATGAGAAGAGCCTGCAAATTAGAAGCTCAAGGGTGACCTGGGCTCACCAGACAGCAATCAGAAAATAGAAAATTAGAGCTGCAGAATAAACCACAGGATCCTCTTTCCATCTAATTCTCCTTGGTCCCACACTGAGCTGTTTCCTAAGGCCTGTCTGAAAGAAAAGCGCTGCAGTAGAGGCCAAGCACACAGGCTACGGGTCTACGCCCAGATCCCCTTCCACGACTCCCTTCTGTGCTGCTCTGGGAAAGTCACCAGACCTCTTCAGGCCTGAGTTTCCATATAGGTAAAACTCAAGTGCTTTAGAATGGATGAAAAGTAAGCAAGCTCTTAGACAAAATGACGCATTAATAAGTGTTGAAAGAACAAACTATTCTGATTTATTAATAAATTTATTAAATAAATTTTCAAAGGGCGGAGTAGGAGTTGGAGGGACGGCTCACTGCTCAGGAGCAATTGCTGTTCTTGTAGAGGACCTGAGTTGGGTCTCCAGTGCCCTTTAATACGGTAGCACAAAACCATCCACCTCCAACTCAGGAATTCTGATGCCCTCCTTTGGCTTCTGCTGGCACTCACACTCATGTGCACAGACATGCACTTGTTCACAATTAAGAATACATCTCAAAGGGCAGAGTAGAAGTGTGAGTTGGTAGAGAGATGAACGAGAATGGATCTGGAAGAGGAAATTGTGAGAGTCTTTCTGAGATTGACCAAGGAAGATGGGATGAGCAACATGGAGGTTGGAGGATTATTTTATTTCATTCTTATGAATGTTAGTTTTTATATTACTTCTCCAACTCACTATCTCCAACTCAGGGGATTACAACAACACAGATGTATTGGCTTACAGATCTTTGGTCAAAAATCCAATATGGGTCTCACTGGTCTAGAAATCAAGATGCCAGCAGGACTGTGTTCCTCTCTGGACACTCTGATAGAGAATCCTTTCCCATCTTAAACATTTGCTGGTTCCCCACCCCATCTGTCTCCAGTACCAAACCTCTCAGCCTGACCCACCTCCCTTCACTATGTCTCTGTTCATAGCTGGGAAATGCCGTCCTTTTGGGATCATCATAAATATAGTCCACCTGCGTAAGGAAAAACGCTCTTCACATCTCGAGGACCTTAATGACATCATCTAAGCGCCCTTTGCCTGTAAAGTCACTATTTACAGTTTCTGGTTATAAATGCGCAGGGCAGGGGGAGGGCTGAGAGAGATGTTTGTCTGTTTGTTTGGATAAAGCATTGCACCATGGCTTGATTTTCTGCAGACCCTGACTCCTCTACAGGCTCATGAGTGTGGAGTAGTTGGAGATTTGATGAAGATTCAAGATGAATGGAGGCACAGGGTTGTTCTGAGGGATGTGCACTCTTCCTCCCAGGCAGAGGGCAGCAGGTCAGCAAAGCAGGATGCAGACTCAGCCCTGGTGTTCACCTCAGGGCGCTTCTTAGACCAGCTGGCTGTAGTGGGCATGAATGTGAGGGCTGAGCACTGACTGCAGAATTGGATTCGGAGGATATGAAGCCAAAGGTGAGCATGAACTTGCCCTTCCCAGCTGGGGGCCTCTTCTCCACGAGCACCTTCTGCTGCCCAGAGGTGTGAGCTAGGAGAGAATGTAGTGTGTGGGAGACTGACTTTCTCTCCACCTCACCACTCTGCTCCCACCCCAGTTCCATCCAACTTTGTCCTCGGGAGCTGCTGTCTGGAAAGTGCAAAGACAAAAACTGAGGCAGATGTCAGGCAGCTATAATGCATTCTTTTCCTCGGGAGTATTTTCACCCTAATAGAGAATCGAATATTAACCCAGGCAAGGAATTGCTAATATTGGACTTTTCATACTGTTATACAAGCTAGAGAACACAAAAAATGGATCACCAGACACATTTCACATTAAACCAGGGGGTAGACACCTACAACAGTCGTCCCAAGCAGGAGCAGGTCCGGATCCAAAATAAATAAAAGACGTGGCGCCTCACTGCCTGCCACTAACAGTGTCTCTGAAGCTGCGAGTTCCAGCTGCTCTGCCCCCAGCAGGTACTGCCTTGCTATTGAGCGGCACACCAGAGCCCCCTCACTTCCGCCTCTCATGTTACTGAGTTAGGAGCACACTGGCCAATTTCCTGTCAAATCTCACCAGAGACGACTGCAGCAGAGGAGGAAGCCCAGTCACGGACATTGTTTCAAAGCAGACCTGACAACCTACCTGCTAGGGTAGAGGGGAACGAGGAAGAGGCGGGCATCAGCAGTTGAAGGATTAGAAGCCTTAATAGCTACTCTCCATGTTTAACTTTATGATTCTGTAGTCTTTGAAACATTAATAACCTATTTGATGACATCTGTGGTCCCCAGGCCCCAGCTCCAGGAACGTCAATGCTGAAAAGAGGCCTTTCGGGGAATTGGCAAGAGTGTTTTTTGTTCTTTCCTTTATGACTGCATTCCAGCTTCTGTCAGAAACAGCAAAAGCCTTTCCATTGCCTGGGCAAGTTTCTCCTCATTGATTGGAACCTTTTATCTGGACACCAGACGTTACGATTCCCCAGCACAGGGCTGGACTTGCTGACAACTGAGCAGCATCTGACCGTCGGCACACCCCACTGGACCCACCTCCACGTTCCTCCATTATTGCTGTGAGGAGAAAAAAACTTCCAGAGGAGATTTTACAGAAACAAACATCTCCAGCCTTACCGTGCAGTGAGGCCATGTCCGTGCTGTGCGCTGAGCTCTGCCACGGAGGAGTCAGGGCTCACTGAGCCATCTTTAGGATGGTTCTTCAGAGACGTGCTAGAAATAAATGTGGTAACAGTAAGCAGTGGGGAATGAAATGACTAGCCCTGTCTGTGTCGCTGCCAACACTTAGGAATAGCCCTAGCTGCCATCAATGGCTGCCTGCAAAAGGAAACTCCCCTTGTTCAGGGAGTTTGTGTGCCCAGTTTACAGTCATCTAGCCCACAGGCACGCGAGACACATCAGTTAATGATGAGATTCTTACCTCTGCATCAACATGAAAATAAAATGTCCCAGCTCAATGAAAACAGAATGGAAAAAAACAACAAAACAAAGTAGAAAGGTCCTATGAAATAGTATAAAATGATAAGGCAGTGATTCTACTCCTGGGGATATATTTCAAAGAACTGATAACACATATCTACATAAAAACTGTAGATAGTCAGTGAAAAACACATATAGCTCCAGGGAGGAATCAGCCTGATACCCATCTACTGATGAGTAGACAAAAAACATACTATGGAACATGATCAGGGCCACAGAACAAGAAAGAAGCTCTGATACATATCTCAATGTGGATATGGTTTGTGACCATAATGTTAATTCAAAGAAATAAGATACAGAAGACCATGTTATATTATTCCACTCGTTTGAAACACCCCAAATAGGCCAATCAATAGAAACAAAGTGAGACAGGGAGAAGTGGGGGAAAGACAATAAATGGGTAGAAGGGGTTCCTAGGCGGAGTAGGAAACTTTCTGGAAACAGGGGTGACAGTCACACACCTATATATGCACATTCTAAAAAGAACATTGAATGGGGCACATTATGGGTTTTTATGGTACATGAATTTGATCTCAATAACAAAAATTGCTAAGCTGTTGTCATACAAGGAATTTCAGGTGAGAAGAGAGATATCAGCAGGTTCCCTCTCTACTGTGGAAGATATGACATAGTACCGTACTCAACAAACAGAGCTTGCTAAGGGAGAGACAGATGTGGCGCCTGAGCTCTTAAGTGATATCATCCAATAATGGATATGAATATTAATATGACAATGATATAAATAAGTACTGAGTTGTAATGGGTGGCTGTATAGATAGGTAAGTTATATAGCAGGCACATAGATGATACGTAGATAGATAGACCAGTAGATGATAGATAAATAGATAATAGTAATTGATAGAAAGATGTCAAATAGATAAATGACAGATGATTGGCAGATACACATACACAAAGAGTAACATACATGTGAAGCTCTACTGTATCCTTCAACATAGCTTTAATTAATTCCTTTTATTAGGACTCTAGAGCCACCAGTAATATCCTAACATCCATAGATATTGGGTTTACTCCGCCCTTATACCAACGTTATTTCTGTTTGAGACCCCTACAACTACAAACAAAAGGACAGTGAGATCATCTTTATCACCCATGATTGACAGGGCAGGTCAAAATAAGAGGCATCTTTTACCATGACCATTGGCAGAGCAACAAGGACAACTCTGGTTGATCCCGATGAAACACACACTGAAGGCTCACTTTAAAGATGAGAGAGCAGCCATGAAGCAGTTCACCCAATTACTGGCAACTTGAATGGCAGACCCGGGACTTGAACTCAGGAATTCTGTTCCTCAACTCCTGAACACCAACTGCCACTTACTCATGCGAAGGAACATCTCAAAGAAGTAACAGACGACCTTGGGCTAATGAGCTTTTCCTTAAGATACTCCCTGTCTGTGTCTTCTGAAGCCTTGAGGAGGGAATCTATATGCCACGTCTCAACAGGAGACTTTGTGCTGATGGACACTAAGTCTCAGAAGTCCAGAAAAACAGACTCTGGTCTGGCAATAGCAGACTCTCATTGCCCCCAACCAAATCATACCTGGGTACGCTAAACCCACTTGTGCTTATCTCTCTGTGATGGTTCAACTTCACTGCCAACTTGACAGGACTTAGAATCACCATAGAAGTGCATATGTGGGTGTGTGTATGAGAATGATTCTAGAAAGGGAAGAGGTAAGTCACCTTGAATGGGGTAAAACCATCCCATGGCTAGGGGCTCAGAATGATTGAAAGAGCAAGCAAATGAAGCACCATGTACCAATCATTCTCTGCTTCCTGGATGTGGAATCAAGGTAACCAGCTGCCTCACGCTCCTGCTGCCACACCTTCTCCACTGTGATGAACAGCACCTAAACTCTAAGCCAAAATGAGCATTGAGGACTTTGGTCAGCCATTCTGCCATGACAATGGAAAAATGACTAACATACTCTCTTTAATTCACATGAGTTGCCCGGCTACACAATCACCTTTTTCCACACACTCAGCCACGTCTCTTCCATCATTCGGACCTATTTATAGAAGAAAGCCTTTTTAAAATCCTTGCAGAAGGACTATGTTATTATTATTCAAAGCTGGTATAGCTCCCATGGGCTCCTTTTAGTTACTTGACCTCTAGCTGCTGTAAATGGTGTTTTGAAAGGTTGTGGAACCTTCAGGATGTGTGGCCAGCCAGGGGAAGTGAGATAATGCAGACATGCCCTGAAAGTTCTTGTCTAACTCTCTCCTTCCTGGTCCAGTTCAAGTGTGAACAGCATCCCTACCTGCCCCCTTGCCATGGAGCTGTTTCATCATGCCATCAGAATGGACTGATCCCTCTGAGATCATGAGCCAAAATAAACTCTGCTTGAGTTGTTAAACCTTCTCACAACATGCATACACATAACTAATAGAGATGCCAGTAGACTCAGGGCTTAGGCAATAACTTAGATAGCTCTTAAAAGATCCGCAGCCTCCCTTTCAACTTAGTTCATGATCCTCTAAAATAAAATATGCTCTCCAGGTATTTTTAAATCTAGACTTGAAGACTGGTACTATTTAGTTTCTAAATATCTGACCCATTTCACAAACCAAACAGCCTTGGGCAACACTTCTCCTGTCTGCTTTCACAGGAGGCCAGGACACTTCCAATTATGGAATGAAAACCCCATCACAGCTACCCATGTTCCGCCTCCTTTTTCTTTCCTCTTCCTGGTCTGCTTGTGCCCAGGTGACCATGACTCTCTTTTCCTTCTCTCTCCCTCATCTTCCGTCATTTCTCTTTTTATTATATCTCTCATCTCACAGGAGGGATTATGAGTTCAGCTAAATTAATATTTTAAAATAGAAGGGACACCAGAGGCTCCTGAGTATAAATAAATGTATAAAGAATTTCTACATAAATAAATGTGCCTAGCTTGACCCAGTTTCTGAAAGAGCCTTAGATGGGCTCAGCCCTCCTGTGTCTACTGAAACCCTAAGCATTTCTTTCTTGTGAACTTTCTGTCCTATCTTAGTGTATTTGTCTCAAATACTTAAGCATGCTTTTTGAAATAAAATACGTGGAAGAATAAGGGCAAGAGGGAATAAAGTGCCTAATGGGTACAGCATGCCTGTGTATGCCGAGCCTGGTTGTGGGATGATCTTTTCATACACTGTAAAGATGTATCTCTGACTAAGGCACCTTCTGATTGCTGTAATAAAGAGTTGAGTGGCCAACAGCCAGGCAGGAGAGGAAAGGTGGGACTTCCAGAGAGAGAGAGGGGAACTCAGGGGAAGGATCTGAGATGTGGGTAATTTGCCAGGCAAATGCAGAGGAAGTCAGACTCACAGTATAGAGGAAAGCTAACAAGCCACATGACAGAATGTAGATCAATATAAATATGTTAATTTAAGTTTTAAGATCCAGTTGGGAACAAGCCTAAGCTAAGGCCAAGCTTTCATATTTAATAAGAAGTCTTCATGTCATTATTTGGGATCTGGAAGTCCAAGGAAATACATACCCATTACAGAGTTTCACAAAGATTATCATACTTACTCTCATAGCAACTGGATAGGTCAGTGAAAGTATAGGTAGGTAGCTACATGAACTATCCCATATAGAAAAGAAAGAAAATATAGCTAAAGAAGCCAGACATCTAGTAAGGAAAAGGTGGAGCCCATTGGGGCATTTGACCCCAAGTACAACCCTCATGTGCTTTGCTACAACTATGTCATAGAAAATAAAAAGAAGCATACAGATATGTAGAAGGAATTGATGGGACAACAAGATCAAGAACAAGAGTGGAGGTGGGAGGGCCGGGAAATAGCAGACAGAACCACCTCTCTGAGGTTGAAGGGATGGCTCAGCAGTTTAGAGCCCACACTACTCTCTCAGAGCACCCCAGTTCAGCCCCCTGTACCCATGTCAGGTGGCTCATAGTGTAGCCTGTAACTCCACCTCCAGGATATCTGACTTCTTCTCTGTGTGGCAGTATTGGCTAGTTTTATGTCAACTTGACACAATCTGGAGTTATCAGAGAGGAAGAAACCCCAGTTAACAAATGCTTTCATAAGATCGGGCTGTAAGCAAGCCTGTAGAGAATTTTCTTAATTAGTGATTGATTAAGGAGGACAGTCCATTGTGGGTGTGGCATCCTGGGGCTGATGGTCCTGGTTTCTATAAGAAAGCAGTCTGAGCAAGCCATGAGAAGCAAGCCAGCAAGCAACACTCCTCTATGGCCTCAGCATCAGCTCTTGCCTCTAAGATCCTGCCCTGTTTGAGTTCCTGTCTTGGTTTCCATCATGACAAACAGTGTTGTTGAAGTGTTGAAGCATAAGTGAAATAAACAAACCCCTCCCCTCCCCAAGTTGATCTTGGTCAAGTTGATTCATTACAGCAATAGTAACCCTGACTAGGACAGTGGCAGACACCCATACACAGATACACATGTGTACACACACCTCAAAATAAATTCATCATAGAAAGGAAGCACTGCTCCTGGGCAGATAGAAAACCTTCAGCTAGAGCTTTAAAGGGAGCATGCCAGGGTATGGCAAACAGGAAGTAGAATGTTGTTTGAGTAAGGGTTCTCTTCTTCTAGACACTTTCCCAGGAACACAGCAAGCTTCTTCTGTATCTGAGAGCCTCACTCATCATAGTCAGTCAATGGCACACTAAAAATGCAGCAGGCCCATGCGGACACTTAATATGTACGAACTTTTTTGACATCACTATTCTTTCTCTGAACAACCCAGTGTAAAAGGTATCATATGACATTTCCATTGTATTAGGTAGGAACCTAGGGGTGCTCTCTGACTTCATTGACCTCCACTATCTTGTTTAATCCATTTTTAAGACTTTATACTTAATAATGTTAGTCTTTATAACCATTATTACTACTTTCACAATTTTTTCAGGAATGGATTCATTCATAACTTCACCAACCTTTCTCCACACGCTCTTATTCTTGTATCAGTAGTTACACACACACACACACACACACACACACACACGCACACGCACACGCACACACACAATGATCCTCACAGCTACCTGTGTTTGTGACACTAGATATTCCACCATCACCTTCTTGGTCCACTCTTAGATCTTAGACTTTAGAGAGGCCTTTCTCCCTGGAAGGCTATGGGAGAGGAAGGACAGGTACTTCGAGATCTGAGTTGTCTCTAGGATACCATTAATCATAATAAGGCTAACAAGAGCCAGATAATAAGTTATTTAAGCTGAGCATCTCTTTGACCGCTGCCTAAGGAGCTTCTAGTGTCCCCTTTCATCAGGCCATCCATGTGGATTATGGGAAAGTGCCTCAGTGGACATTTTAGTTGTACAAAAGCCAGGCAAAGCGAATCTGCTGAAATAAAGATGTTCCAAGATGCAATTGCTACAAGCAACAAAAGAACAGGGCAAAATAATGTCAAGGGAGACCTTAGTGCCTGCAAATGCACTTTAGCTGTGGGCTGAGGACATTGATCCGGGCTCTATTCCCTATCGGTCCTTGCACTGGCTCTGAGCTTCTGTGCTTCATGGTCGGAGAGTTTGAGACCTACAGACCCATGCTTCTGAGAATGTTTTGGATCTGAGATGAAAGTAAGTAGCAGAAGCTGTGTGAAGGAGGTCGAGATTCTAAACATAGCAATTTTCTTAGACCCGAAGGACAGAGTGTAGGGAGAGCAGCAGACTGCTTTGTCCTCCTAGTGTGACCCACCTGGCGGAGGTCCATGTCTCTAAGAGCACTGAGAAAATGATAGGAAAATAGAAAAAGCAAGCTTGTCCTGCCCCTATGACATAGCGGGGAGGGTTATCTAAGGATGGATCTGGCCGTTCCATGGATCAGCTGTGTGAGCTAAGACTTCATTTGACCATCTCTACACTGGGGTCTCCAGAGAGCGCCACAAAGAAGCTTGATGTCCAAAGCTCCATTAACTCAATTACCAAAGTCTTGTGTTACTCTTCAGTTTTGCCTCCAGCCCCCTTACCTCATACACACTCGAACCTTAGACTTCCCTTCCTAAAACAGACCACACCTCTGGAAGTCCTCATGACCTCAGTGGCCACCGTGAGCCATCCTTGAGTGGTCTGCAGACCCTATATCCTTCCAAAGGTAACAGGACAGGAGAAACATAGAAAGACTATGCAGACTCAAGATTATAAGTCATCAGTGGGGTCCGCACTTTATATGAGTTTTTAAACTCTTCTACTCTCAATGATTTCTCACTCTACATCTTTTTAAAAAATTTTTAAAATGTATGCCTGTGTGTGTGCCTATGTGAGTTTTTGTGAACTGTGAGTGTGCAGGTACCCACAGAGGCCAGGAGACAGACTTGTATCCCTGCAAACTACAGTGACAGCTATTGTTAGCTACCAGTATGAGCACCGGAAACTGAATTTGAGTCTTCAGCATGATCAATCGTCTCAGCTACTGAGCCACCTCTCCAGGCTCTACTCAGTAAGTTTACGTGACCCTAAGCATATGGCTTTATAAAATACTAGAAAAAGAAAGAATTTACCAATACTAAACAATAAAGAAAACTTTCTCAATTATTGTAAATATATATATAATTTGGTGTATTAAAGATTAAAGGAAATTTGTGTAGTAATGAGATGGATAGACTAGTTTATTTTATATAAAAAGCTGAATCTTGGCTGAACATTTGATATTGCAGTATGTGGGACATCTATAGGAGTTTCCAGAGTTGATCAGCGTATTAGCTGATTTTATAATTGTCAACGCTGAGAGCACTGACTCACCTAAATACGTAGTGACCCAGAATGACAGAACTATGTTTAAGACCATGACAGAAATGGCTGGGAATTCTGTCCTAGTCCCAAGTCAAAAAAAAAAAAAAAAAAAAAAAGCATCAGCTTTAAAAATCAAACACTGCCCAAAGTCCACTCATTTGGTGCTTCCCTGAAATGATGGTAGGGATCGCTTAAACGTCCTCGTTTTCCACAGGCAAACCGTTGTTTCTTTATTTCCTTTTTTATTTATTTTTTTGAAACAGGATTTCTCTGTAGATTTGGAGCCTGTCCTTGAACTTACTCTGTAGACCAGGCTGGCCTCGAACTCACAGGGATCCACCTGCTTCTGCCTTCCAAGTGCTGGGATTAAAGGCATGTGCCACCACTGCCCAGTTGGCAAGCCATTGTTTCTAGAAGAGCAGAAAGTATTATGCCTACAGTTAAAAAACTGCAGGTCATAACATACAGACGTCTCAGATGTGAGCCCGGGTGTTTTAGGCAGTGTTTGCACTATCTGAGTAACAATGCACACACTACAAAGTGTTCACATTGTTCACAATGAGGCTGCAGTGAAATCACAGTGTGCAACACAGGTGACAACTGCCAGAAGCCTTTCATGGTTGCCTGTGTATATGCACGCGTGCACGTGTGTGTGTGTGTGTGTGTGTGTGTGTGTGTGTGTGTGCTTGTGTGTTTTAGAGTCTCCAAACTCCACCATGTGGGTTCTGTACCCACGGTTAAGAATTGGGACTTCAGCTGGCCTTGGTGAGTTCCGGATAGCTGGCCTGGGTCTGAAAAAGTCTGGGATAAAACCAGTCTTGCTGAATATAGCGGACAATGAGGACTACTGAGACCTCAAGAACAATGGCAATGGGTTTTTGATCCTACTGCACGTATTGGCTTTGTGGGAGCCTAGGCAGTATGGATGTTCACCTTACAAGACCTGGATGGAGGTGGGTGGTCCTTGGACTTCCCACAGGGCAGGGAACCCTGATTGCTCTTTGGGCTGATGAGGGAGGGGGACTTGATTGGGAGAGGGGGAGGGAAATGGGAGGCGGAGGTGGGGAAGAGACAGAAATCTTTAACAAACAAACAAACAAATAAATAAATAATTAAAAAAAAAGAATCGGGACTTTAAATGCTACCACAGAACAAGTGAATGAAACATTGGGAACTAAGTACCTGGTTGTTTAAGAAGAAAGTTTCAGAGCTATGTAATTTGGTCTTTAAAAGCTTCTCTATCTTCATGAACCAAGAAATTTAGAAATATCCTTTCCTTATATGCAAGAGGAATGGAAGCCATTTCTAGTAATGACAGCTAATCTCCAGATTTCTCATGGCTCTTATTCAAACCACACTGCTAGGAAATAGGTGGGCTCTAACTCGGATCTCCAGATCCATACTCCTGTAAACAGTGTTTTCCACTTTCCTTCCCCATCTTCTGTCTGCGTTTCTGACCCCACCTGTAGCATATGCTGATACGTCTGGAGCAGTCTGCTCCTCTGTTCCAGTATAGCATCTTGCTTTTCACCTAATACTTAGCAAATTAATTAGATAGGTCTTGTCCTGTATTTACAGAATGGGTAAGGCTAAGATGAGTGGGAGCTTGATAGGGCTCCCCAAACTTTCAGCACAAGTCAGAATTATCCAGACTCATAGAGTGCATATTCCCAATTCACGTGTTCTTGGTCTCAGTTAAAATCCCAGCCAAATCCAGTGACGTCTAGTCCCTCCTCAGACCGTTCCCTTAAGCACTGTGCCCCAACTTTCCCTAGCTTATCTGTCCCTTCCCGAGACCCCTTCCACGACACTCAACACTGCCAATCCATGACACACACGGTGAAGCACTTTGTCCAGCCGCTTTTCAGGCTTCACCAACGTCACTCTGTTTTGTGAATGGCCCCAGTAAAAAGCCTCTGAGCTTCACACCATTTTGCCTGAGTTTCTTCTAAAACATGTCGAAGTTTATGCTTGTCCCTTCCCTGAGCTACAAGCTTCTTTGTGGAAGAGGAGGAAATCAGGATCCTTGTACACCTTAAGTAGAGACTCGGAGCCCTTCTGTAGACAGACAGGCCATTGCTTGCCCTTAAAGCACTCACAGCTGAGCACCTCTCGAGGCACTGCCTTCAGCTGACGGGAATGCTTCCCCACCCTGAAAAGGGAAAATCAGTGCAGGACAGAGGATGACAGACCCCTTAGGCTCAGGATGTTTTTGAAGGGTCTTCCAGACAGCTGGGCTCTCTGTCACAGACCAACTCATCTCTCAGCTAAGTCTCAGCCTCTCTCTGTCTCTCTGTCTCTCTGTCTCTCTGTCTCCCTCCCTCCCTCCCTCCCTCCCTCCCTCCCTCCCTCCCTCCCTCCCTTCTTCTCTCTCTCTCTCTCTCTCTCTCTCTCTCTCCTACCAATATGCATTTGAACATCAATCTCAGAATTTGAGTCTGTTTCTTAGAATAAATAATCCATCACTTACCCTTGTCCAGCAACAGCAATTATGGTAGTAAATAAATACTTCCTAAGAAAACAGCTAAAGTTTTTGAGACTCTGACATGTGAACACAATAGCTTACATTGTTTAAAACGTCCTCTCTAATCAATGCTGCGCTCAGCACCCGGATCAGCAGGTGTCTCCAAATACTTTGATAGCTAAGAAAGCATGGTATGGGAGACCTGAAGCCACATTTAGGTCTCTGTAGATAAAGCAAGTGCTCAGCCACCACCCAGATTCCACTCAGCCTGCCTGCCTCCATTCTAAGCAGAGGGTCTGTACGAACAAAACAGGGGCTCTTACTTTGTGTTAAAAATGGTACTTTCTCTTCAACTTCCTCTACTTTTTAGGGAAGGGGTTACCTGATGTTCAGGTGTACAGAACTCAGCAAGATATTCCGGTCTTCCTCAGCAACCAGAATCATGCCCTGCAAAGGCCCCGTGTCTAGAGGATGCATACCAAGCTTGAGTATATTCTGAAAATGATTTTAAAGGATGCAGTCTATCAGGCCGTGTCACCTCCCGATGGCCTTTTTGCAGAACAGGAGGACCCTTATCCTGATTTTTTTTTCAGAGAGGAAAAACCCATTTCCAAACCTGGGTTCTGAATTCTGTGCCAGGCTTTTTACAACATGAAGGAGCTGTTGCTAGCTGATTTGCTTGGTGTGATATATGAAGCTCCTCTAATTCTTCACTGTGGAGCGGTAGCATCTTTACTGAATCTCTGCCTACTTCTACTGCTACATGATCTGCCAGATCTGAGGCAGGTCTACCTACAGGAAAATGCTCTGTGGGTCTCTAACACAGACGTGTTCAGCCCCTCCGCCGGCTAATGAGGCAGTCCAGAGACAGAAGAACAGGATAACCTCCAAAGCAGAGACTTGGCGTGCTGACCCCAAGGGGGCAGCAGCATGTGGCTGGCTGCGATGTTTGTTCAAAACAACTTCCCATTAATATGGATCCTGTGCCACCTGAACGGAAGGGCAGAACTCCTATGGCGTTTCCAGGTTGCTTTTTTCATCTGTCTTCAAAATGAACCGTACTCCCATCTTAATGAAAACGCTACTCAATTACTATGATTTTATTAACAAGACAAGTGTAGCTATTTAGTGTGTAACAATGCAAGAGTTATAATTCCAAGGGGATTGTCAGATGCTAATTCCAAATTCAGAACGCAAAACAAATTTTTATTAGCCTTCTCCCTGCAAAGGATACCTCAGCTCTGTGCTGCAATAATATTTGGATTTGATGCCTGCTTCATTAAAGTCTTAAAACTTTCCATCATTGCCAGAACATTATAAGTGCATGAAGAATCTGACAAATCAAAATAGTTTAAACCAAACCTCCATCTTGTTTTCTGTTTTCATGAAGTCAGTAGAACCAACCATGTACAATGTACCTAAGTTACCTCTAATCTCTAATAATTCTAATAATGAATTGTATGTCATGGAAATTAGACTAAGGACCTTGGAACCCTTTGCAGGTTCCCAATCTGTGTGTTAGGCCTGAGTGTAGAGCACAAGGGAGTTTTTAATTGAAGTCGGGGTTGAAAATGTAAACGTGACTACACCGGATTTTAAATCACTGAATGTGAATCTTAACTATCAAAATGGGAGCTTTCCTGTCAATGAAAATGACTTTGAAGATATTTAATCAGAGAATCCACAAAGATGCAGCAAAGGGATATTTGTCCAAAGACATTAGGAAGCAGTGGTTGAAGAGAAATGAAGCCACTTCCTGCTTTTACCCCAGCGAGTTTTAATGTGTTTAGTATACAAGTAACAAAAAGCAGATTCCGTTCTATATTATAAAGAGTCCTAAACAGCACATGTGTAGAGGAATATGCTAGGGATATTGAGATATAAGAAAGGATCAAAAATATCCACAATAGGCCTTATGGAAGTTATAATTAAAGTGGGGCCATGATCATAAACAGCTACAGCCATACATCATAGACTCTAAATAGGAAACCAAGACCATGTCTCTTTTTTTCCAGACAGGGTTTTTCTGTGTAGTTCTGGTTGTTCTGGAACTTGATCTGTAGATCAGCCTGTCTCTGCCTCCTGAGTGCTGGAATTAAAGTTGTATGCCACAACCACCAGCCTCCAAGACACATCTTAAATAGGGTTTTGTTATATGTTTGTCTGGAAATCAGTCAGGATCAGTGAGATGGCTCAGTGGTAAAGGAACTTGTTGCCAAGCCTGAAAACCAGGGAGCCTCACGATGGAAGGAAAGAATCAATATCTTAACACCATCTTCTCATCTCTGTATTTGTGCTGTGACACATGTGCACACAAATAAATAATGAGCAAATGTAATTTAAAAAATTGAAGAGTCAGTCGGGTAGTGGTGGTGCATGTCTTTAATCCCAGCACTTAGGAGGCAGAGGCAGGCGGATCTCTGTGAGTTTGAGGCCATCTTGGTCTACAAAGCGAGTTCCAAGACAGTCAGGACTGTTACACAGAGAAACCCTGTCTCAAAACACCAAAAGTAAGTAAGAAAGTAAGTAAATAAATAAATAATAAATAAAAAAAATTTAAAAATTGAAGAGTCAATCTGAGGAATGTGGATGCTCAAGAATATTGGAAACTTTGGAAGAATCCAGTAGTTTGTAGATAAAATAGTTAGAAACATCCGAATCTGCTTGCTTCCCACAAATCTTTTCGGCAACACAGGGTAGAAATAAATAATCGCCATCTGGAAATTAAGCAGTAATATTGGTTTATAGGAGAAACTGGAGGAAGCTGTTTAGGAAGAGATGATACTTGATTTGGTCTTGAAGGATTTGGCAAAGAGTAGTTAAGAACTGTGAGGACAAAGTCCTCAAGCTTTGGGTATCTTCATGCGCATGGTCCTCACTGTGTCCCTTCTCCTCAAGGGGCTGAGATGGCACAGGTGGTAAATTACTTCCTAAATTGTGAGGACCTGAGTTTAGATTCTCGGAATCCAAGTAGAGACAGGCACACAGCACACATCTGCAATCCTAGTGCTGCTGTCGTGACAAAGGCAGTGGAGACAGGTGAGCCCTGGAAAATCGAGGACCAGCTAGCCTGGCATAAGCAGCAGTGAGCAAGAGACCCTATCTCGAGCAGAAGGGTGAGGGCCAACACACAACGTTTTTCTTTCACCTCCATATGTGTGCCTGCGTGCACACACATGTGCACACACACTTAAAAATCACCATTTATGTGTGAATACTTAGCAAAGTTCTCTCTGTACTAAATAGAAAATACCACATAAAGCCAACATTACTGGTCTGCTTCAGTTTCTCCTCTGAGTGACCTTCATCTGAAAGGTCAGCTCTTTGCTCTCACCGTAGCAACCTGGGCTAGCCGAAGTCACTCTGGATCGGAGCTACAACACCTGGGCTTTCGATGCATCCTAGAAAATTCAATTTTCTCTGTATCATATTTGAAGCCACGAAGGACTCTTTGTCCAGCTCATTCTCTATCTAGTTCCGGACATAAATTCTTTTCATTCCTTCCTGATGTCCCCTTTGAACACCTTTCTTCAGAAACCAGTAGAATTTATTGAACTTCTGATGAGTACCACAAAAGGATTTGATGAAGAAGTGGAGTTAACTTGTAAATCCTTGGAGACAGGGGGCTTTCCTATTTAATGGCAGTGTAGGATTCCTAGTGCTATTGCCTGAACATGTGTTTGATATCAGCTTTTAAATTAGTGGATTAAACTTCACTGTTGAAGGGGATTGATTAGTCAAGGCGTCTCATAAAAGACTGTACGGGATGTACTTTGTCAGACGGTCTCAGAGCTTTGTACACGCTGAACAGATATCAGGATGATAAGCGGCATGTAAGAATATTTTAGGGTCTGTGAAGCTGTTTTGGCTCACCCACACGTCGAAGAGCCTCATAAAGTTGATTGACGTTTTCTGCCTGCCGCTGAGCGGACAGCCCTCATCTCGCACTCCAGTTTATGGGTCCTGACCCCACATTCCACAGATCACCTGGAAGGGAGCCAGCACTGATAATCCCTCTAAGAACTCCCCTCGGAGACGGGCAGGAGAGTAGAGGGGTGCTCGTGAGCCAGCTGGCACAAGCTGGTACCTTCCGTCAACGTCCCCAGGTTCAATCACGATGTGTGTGACAGACAACAGCTCTAATCTCTTCAGGAACACCCCAGAACACAGAGTCATCTGTGCTTCTAGGCTGGATTTTGCAGAAAACGGGAGATGGCACCCAACCCCCTCTGGCATGCCAAGAGTGTGGCTGGTCTATGTGATACCCAGGCAGCTGGCACACTCTGGTGTTCAATGGGACCACCACAGAAGCTGGTGAATGGTACCCCGGCTCTCTTGCGGGGGGGGGGGAGTGCAATCTACATCACAATGTGTGCTCTGAGCTATGAGGAAGGCTCTCACTGTAGCCCAACACTTTGTACAAGATGCCACTGGGCACTGAAGCCAGTGTCCCTAAGATATGTGTTATTGCTTCCACCCATAGGTATGAAGTCCAGAAGCCTGCCTCACGCACGGAAAGAGAAAGCTGGACATCCTCCTTCCCTAAGGAAGGTCCCCCAAAGTGCCCAAGGAGTCGCATGCCCCATTTGTAAAAATGGAAGACACCTTGCTAATTGACAGTGCCATGAATGGTGTGGCAGTTTAAATCACCTTGGCATTAATTGCCTGGACAGGTTGTTCACTCAAATTGCCCTGGCTCGCTAATAACCTGAACGGGCTGGTGTTTTAAATGACCGTGGCACTAATGGCCCAGGCTGGCTGCTATCTCACACTGTCCTGGCACTAATGGCCTGGAAAGGGGGCTTGCTTTGCAGATTAACGAGTGTCCTCCAAATGGCAAAGGATTACGGAAAAAGAAAGAAAAAGCAAGCATTTGCAAGGGAAAGAAAGGAGTTTTCTTTCTCCCTCTCTCAGCTTTAGGTACTCTGGGAGCACGTCTTCTCTGGGCGCCATCCCTTCATCTTCTACACTCAGCCCAACCACACTAAGGTTTTTGTTTGTTTGTTTTGTTTCTTTTTAGTTTTAATAAAGGCAAGTACAATTCACTGAAGGGGGAACAATGCCCTCCTAGCTCAAGTCACTCTGACAGTTCCCGTCATCCCTAGCCCCCATTCCCATGCACCCCCACGTCATTTGAGGACTGATTAGGTTATTGACTGATATTTATTTGTTATCTTCTATCTGCAAGACCCCTGTTGAGTCCTTGGGGCTGCCTGACCTGCAAGATCGCCCACCTCTGTCCTCCCAAACTGAGGCATTTACAGAAAACTGCGCTGCATGTGGCTTGGGGGCTGTGAGCATCGCAGGGAGGGGTGAACTGGAGATGAGCTATGAGGAGAAGGGAGGGTGACTATCTCAGGACAAAAGGTGGGGGACGAGAAAGAGGCAGAAGGACTAAAAAGCAGAGCTAGGAGCTCACAGCTCAAGGCAGAGGTAGTGAGAGGGAAGCCCAGAAAGGGAGCCCCCGCGATGCCTGGGCAGGGCGAGGGCTGAGCACATGGGGTTTGAGAATGAGAAACGGGCTGCCTCTGGTTGCTTCCGGTTGATGACAGGCATCTGCTACACTCTGCAGAGCTTTCTAAGAGGGACACGTTAGAGGGAGATGGGCCTGAGGACATGACCTCTGTGAAAGAGAAAGGTTTCTGTGCTCATTTCTGCCAGTGATGTCTCATCCACCCATTGCTTATAAACACACGAACAAACACAGCATTCGAGGCAATCTCGTGCACACGACAGTCGTCCTCAGGGGTGGATTGGAGGTAGGATTTGTTTTTCTGCTTCCTTTTCTTTTCTCTTTTTCCTTCCTTTTCCTGTGTTATTAGACAATGAAAAGAGAAGTGGTTTTGAAAAGGATTGAGTAGCCACACACAGACATTAGAATTCCAACATAACAATGGGTTTTGACAAGTGAAAACAGAAACTTAGACTGTCTGTCCCCACCACACCTTACTTTCTTTTTTCACATGTGCAGGGCTGAATAAATGGAGAGTGGATGGATTTTGAAAAGCAAACGACTTTCATGGAGCTAACCAAATTTAGCCGAATACTGATAACTGAGAAGCCACCTCTGGCAAAGCCCCGTATGAGGCACTGAAGGCTCTGGAAACGTGAAGGAGTGTGATCCTTGCTGTCAAGGACCGTAATGTCCTAAGCTGGGTGACAGTCACTCCACCGTCTCTTTCCAGGCTCCCTGACTTGAGACTTGGTCTCAATGACTAGCCTTTCCAAAATACACACAAACAGTTTGGAGCAAAGGCGACGGCTTTGAAAGGGAAACTTGCTGTTTCATCCAACACTCAGCAGCAGACACCGAGCCAGCTAAGTCTAGGGCGCCTTGCTGGGCACAGTCGGGGGTCTAAGATATTGAGACATAGACCCTGACCTCTAAGACTTTACCTGAGAACATCCAAAGCCCCTTGATGTCTGAGGAAGGGCATAGCAACCTCAGTCCTTTTTGTTAAAATACACTCCGGGAGACTGTCTTTTATCTTAAATAATGCTATTTAACAAAGACTTAAGATGGAGTTAGGACCAGAAAGGAGTCTGGAACTCCCATGATCTCATACTCTTAGATAAATAGAATACCCCAGGAACTGAACAGGGGGCCTAAGGCTACACAGTTGGTGGCAAATCCTGAACTGAGCCTTAGGTCAGCCCTCTTTCCCATCTGTGCTTGCTCACGTGATCTGTCTCTGGTATCACCAGAAGCAACAAAGCTAAGGCAAACTTTAAAAGTAGACAGTATGAGAAATATCACAGGCATAAGCTGAGAAAACCTAGCCAGGCACGGCTAGGCCTGTCTGCAGGAGAAATAGATTTACAGCTGTCTCACCAAGGGCATCGTTGTCAGTTGTATTTGTAACACCTGCCTGCCCCATCCCCAGCCACCCCGGAGTGTATAGTGAATCATGGTCCTTATACCAGCTACAAGGAGCTAGCCCTGCCTCTTTTTTTTCTTCTTCTTCCGTGTTTCATGTTTCCAATTATCTCCGTCTCTTTCAAGAATCCTTCCCCTGTAGACGACACCAGTGCATTTAAGATGAAGAGCCTGTAACTATGAGGGACCTGTACCTACAAGGGAGCTGGTTCTCTGCAGTTGTCCGCCGACCCATCCACACATCACATTGTGGCTTCAGATTCTGTGTTCTACTCCCATCCCCCCAAAGCCCCCCAAAGAAACAACCCATAAGTTTTAAACCTCACACCATTTTGAGGGGTGTTGAGATCTCAGGCAGGCCAGGATGAATCCTGTTTGGCAGATCCACACTGTGACTGCTCTCTGCCCGGAAGCTAGCATCCATCTTGGTCATCCCATGGGTGGCTGTGCTTCTGTTCAACTCACTTTTTTACTAACTGCCCCAAAGCATCTAGTGGCAGTGCAGATGTACCCAAGAGACACTGGAAAATGCTTAACTTCCGTGCAAATTCATGACGTAATTAAGGACAAAACAAGTGGAAGTGGCTAGGATGCAAGATAGGACAGACCTTTCTAATTATGAAGAATGAAAGTTCATGGCTGTTTCATGTCTTAAAACTTGAAAGTTGAGTGCACAAAAGTGCTTACTTGAGATGAAAGACATGAAGTTTATGCATGGAGGACCTGAGAAAAATCAACCAACAGTGGGGCGGTCTAGAAAGCACTGGGCTTCTTAGAATCACACTGTATTGCAGGTGCATGTGCACCATGCTTTATAAAGTGCTCTTCGGTGACTTACAGCTGCTCCAAGAGCATCAGAGTGGGTGTCGCCTCCAGTTTTACAGTTGTTACAATTGAGGCTCAGAATGGAGGACTTTCTTCCGTTTGGGTCCGTGCTATTGTCCTGGTTCCCTGCCACACTCTTCCTCTTTGAATGCATAGGGCTGTTTTCTGCACTGTAATGTATTCTGTCTATTTCTCAAGTATTTTATCCCCAAAACTAAACAGAAAGCATGAAATAAAAATCTTTTGTATCCCCAGTAATAACTGAAGAAAGCACAGGCATAAATCACTTCATATTCAGAAGGTGCTAATATATGCAAAGAAAGCAAAAGCAATAGCAGAGAAATACAAGGGTCAGCAAATAGTCCAAAAAGCTTGGAATTTGGAGCCTGCAGCTTTATTTGAATGTATCTTTATGTCTCGTCTAAGCAATCCAACTACACTGTAAAACAATCAGTTCTTCAGGATACACAGAAAGGCATGCTCAATTGAACTTTCCATATGGGAAACTGGGAAAGATCTTCCCCTAAGCAGAAAGGAATGCTCAGGAAACACAGCTTTAGAAATGACGAAGGCCACATGGAAACTATCGAGATGTCGGGCCATGCCAATCTGCGGTCTCCCGGTTGGTTTGGTTTATTAGTGGAGTGTTTGTAGGACTTTCAAAAGAAAAGTTTACAGTGCTTCTCGGTGATGGGCTCTGTAAGCCCCCCAGAGTGACTTCTGCAAGATCATATTAGCTTTTGTGATAAATATTGCCATGAAACCAGTAATTAGCATCTAATGATCCTGCATTTTTCATCAGCTGTGAAGCCATAAACAAATTTGGCTCATTGGCAAACTCTTTTTGACACAAATACCTGAGATAAGAAAAAAATACAAAACTCTTGTGGTGCCTCAGGCCATAGAAACCTGGCAACAATATTACAGGTTTTCTCACTGGGCACATGGCAATTTATACTAATATTTTAGTTCTCTCCAAAATTGTGACTGTAAGCATTGCTGGTCATGCTAGTGAGGGAAGCGTTTTCTGACTTAACCCTAAAGAAAGAAATGACTGGTTTGTAAAATGTTACCTCAGCCTTTATAGAAGAAGAAATCTGAGCCTGCAGAGATGGTTAAGAATTGCTGCTCTTCCAGAGGACTCAGTTTGATTCCCAGTGTCCAGTAGGGCTCCATATAACCTGTAATTCTAGTTACAGGGGATCCAACACCCTCTTCTGGCCTCTTTGTGTACCTGAACACATGTGATACATACATATACTCAGGCACACATGCGCTTGTGCAACGCGCGTGTGCACACACACAATCAATGAGTAAATCAAAAATAAGAAAGCAAAACCAATAATCAGTAAGCCCTATAAAATTAAGGAAAGATTTAATCTGATTAATTGGGATCTAAAACAACATGAAAAAGTCTTGTAAAGGTTTAATCATTTATGTTTTTAACTGATATCTGTAGAGCTGTGGTCATTTGAATGAGAATAGCCTCCATAGGCTAATATCTTTGAATGCTCAATCCCCAATTAGTAGAATTGCTTTGCGAAGCACCATGGTTAGAATAGGTATGACGCACAGGGAGTGGCACTATGAGGAGACGTGACCTTGTTGCAGGAAGTGTGTCACTATGGGGGAAGGCTTTGAGGTCTCCTAGGCTCAAGTTGTGCACAGTGTGGCACACAGTCTCCTTCAGCAATAGAAAAGTAGCTCAGACATGAACATTCTTTACCTTACACACTCGTCTCATTGCCAGTATAGAAAACTGAACTAAATGATAGTCTGGACAGAGGAAGCCTCAGTTCACCCCTAAGCCCTGCTGTGGATATNATATCCCTCTAGAGAGAATGTGAGTTTACTAGCAAAAGCATCTTCATAAATAATTAGAAGCAAAAGAATTAAGAAGACCAAGCAAGGTAGAAAAGAAACAGTGCAGGAGAGCAGCGCACTGCTGGAAAGAGCAAGAGACGCACGTAGGACCAAATAGCACAGAGCTTGTGTTCAGTCAGTAGCTCCCAGCAGCAAGGATGGCTGTATCAGTATCAATGAGAACTTCATCATTGCTTAGGAAAGAACCATCCTGAGAATAGAGCCGCCCTACACTTTGCTTTTAAGAAGAAGGATTTCTCCAGTTGTTTGGTAATAGCTCACTCAAAATCTTGTTTATAGCTTTATTTTTCTGACTCAGTAGTCTTGGCTTTGGGGGTACACTCTTAAGAAGAGGGGAATACAGCAGAAATAGTGGGGTCTTAAGCATATTTTTTATTTTTTGACATGTAGTATAGATTCTCTGAATCTCAGATTCTTCAGGAATTTGATTAGAAGTTCTTAATATAGGTCTCTTGAGTGAGTGTCAGAGGCTTGTGAGTACCCAGAAATGATGAACAAATCATAAATGTACATGTGCACATGTGCGTGTGTACATTGTGTGAATTACATGTTTGTGCATGCATGTGTATGTGTATACGTGTGTTTACATTCATGTGTATATGGGTAGATACATGTGCATGTGTGTGTGTGCATCTTCTCAGAAGTTTTCTTGAATCCCAATGACTTCTAAGAATAAAATAAAATAAATAAAATTGAGTTGTCTTTATTGTCATGTCAGAAGTTCTTTACATATTAATGTCTATGTGTAAATTCTCAGTTGTAGACTTCTGTATTCTTAGCATAAAGCTCAGACAGGTCATTTTTAAAAAGAGAGGCCATATAAGCCTCTGTAGGTTCTTTTTGTGGGCTGGACACTTAGTTCTTAACTCAAGTAACTTGCTGAAGGCCTTTCAATGTTAAAATGATATTTTAGTTTATCATTCTTTCCAAAACCTTCGGAAATTAAAAAAAAAAGACACTGTTTGCATGGGATGCCTTGAAATACCATGTTATAAACAAGGTTACCCTTAGCAACCCAAATGTTTTCCAGTGATAGAAACAAGCAGTGCCACCACACCCGGGCACCGCGTTCACTCACGTCTGTGTCAGCTCTCCAGCTGATGTGCTGCCCTCATGGTGCTGAGGTCAACGAGGCCGGGAATGGTTCCCAGGCTGACACACTGTATAGACTTATTCTGCTTTGGGATATCAAAAATTTTAGGGCCAGACTAGGTAATTTGGGCACTTGGGTTGAAAAAAGAGGGTCATGGGTTCAAGGAGGTCCTGCTCACACAGTGAAATCCAGTCTCAAAGGTTTTTTTTTTTTTAAAGGATTATGGGGTCCCAATCAAGGACATGATAATTATTGAAGGTAGCAGAAAAAAAAAAGCTGGGAGAATGTCTTCTTAGGAGGGTTAGTGAGGCACCAGACAGGCCCAGCAGTAGGTTCTCTCGTGTGGTCAATCAAGGCCACTCAGATTCACCCGTGAAACCATGTAATCATAGTTGCTCGCCCCTATTGGTTTTGGACTTGTAAAGATAGGACACCATCATGGATGCTCAGGGCTTTGGAGACTGCTTGTCCCTTGATGGATAGAACACAAAGGAAGGTGATGGTGGCAGGATTTCAATATGCTCCTTATGGACATATCCCCCAATGATTTAACTTTCTCCAACCTTTTCAAAGACCCACCATCTCCCCACAGTGCCAGACCATTGGCTAAGCTTCAACCCATGGGCCTCTGGAAAATATTGTAAATCCAGCCTTTCAAATATTGTAAATACGGCATTCAGAAAGAGAACAACCTGGAGCCAGAGTGACTACAACAACCCAAGCTCTTGGGAATCTTCAAAATACTTGAGGCAAGCATTGCAATTTCACAGGATGTGGAAGAGGAAACTAGCACAGCTATAGGAATTCCTTAGAAGCCCAATGGCCACAACAGATGACACAAGAGGAACACATAGCTGCATATGA
This sequence comes from Alexandromys fortis, assembly GCF_014885135.2. NCBI lineage: Eukaryota > Metazoa > Chordata > Mammalia > Rodentia > Cricetidae > Alexandromys > Alexandromys fortis. The sequence continues at coordinate 4,703,604 of NW_026068000.1, forward strand.
ACTTCGGCATCCTCTAGTCCACCTTTGGCTCCAGAGGCACTTGTCTCTGTCACATGACTTTGCTCAGCACACGTTAGTCTTTAGTATTGAACTTCAGAATTAACTCTCAGAGGGTAATTCTGTTTCTGACTGCCCACATGTACCAACCCTAGCAAAAATGCATGTATTTGCCCTAATTAATTAATGGTTTTCTTTTCTACTGCCTGGAAGACTAAAATCTTAGGAGAATAAATAGGATTACTTGAGGCACAAACTTCCCTGGTCCTGTGAGCTATTACTTCAATCTTGAAATATTGAAAATGGATATGACAATGTGGTCCAGATCCTAGAAGGAATTTGGCCATGGGCTTCAACATAGTAATTCAGACACATTTTTGAGTTTATATTACAAGCTAATATTGAGATATATTGCAGGGATATCAAAAGGATGCAGGAACCCGTCTGCTGTCAAGCCCTGATGAACCCTACTGGGAGAGCTGATGTAGCCTCATCTGGGTGAGTCAGCACAGCAGGTGTTCTGAGGGCAGGGGCTAGAGGCATGACTCAGTGTGTGAGCTCTGCTGTAGCAGATAAGCCCTGAGTCTGGACCCTCTGAATCCACGCAGAGAGAGGTGACTCAGCACTCTTCTGTAATGCCAGTGCTCCTGCAGTAAGATAGCCGGTGGGGACAGGAGGATGGAGCATGCTCAACGCCAGAGGATGTGATGCTTTGGGATAAGACCTGCCCCATTCATCTCTCTCTCTCTCTCTCTCTCTCTCTCTCTCTCTCTCTCTCTCTCTCTCTCTCTCTCTCTCTGTGTGTGTGTGTGTGAGTGTGTGTGTGAATGCCCTTAGAATTCCAGATTATAGTCTACCACAAGCTCATCACATCCACAGTCAAGAGGAAAACAATGAATGTATACACTCTCACTTGTTTGTACTGAGCTCTATTTATTCTTCAATAGTTCAAGATCCCCTACATGGGGAGAGGTGCCACCCACAGTAGGATGGGTCTCCCACAGTAGTTAACTAAGAAAATCGCCCACAGACATGCCCACGGTCACCTAGACGCTCTCATTGAGACTCTTTTCCCAGTAACCATCACAGAGCAGGAGTGATTAAAAACACACCTTTCAAGGATTGGAGAAATACAACTCAAAAATACCTATAACTTTTTCAAGTCCGTGAGCACAGGTTCCCATGTATTTGTGTAAAATAACTCCATTTGCAACGTGCTAGTCAGTGGTGACACCATGCATACAAAGCCACTTACGAGAATCATGGTTTATGTCCTGAAGACAATGTCCAGAACTTGCTTAATATTGTTGGGAGGCTTATATCTCAAAATGAAATATTGCCAACTTCGTAATTTTGCCCGAGGATGGCCCTGATTATAGACTTGGTGGTGGTGGTGGAGATAATCCTGGTTAGAGACGGACACAGTGGACTTGAGATGACTTCTGTAATGGAGATACTGCCCCCAAAGAGTCCTATCTTCTCTCTACCCCCAAGGAGGCACTAGGAGGAAAATAATCAACTTTGGTGTTTTAGTTTGGTGTGAGTTATAATTATGGTATCTTAGTTGTCTGCTGAATAATTCAGCAAACAGGTATTGATCTACTATCCCATGTCAAGTGCCAGGCAGAGCTTTAGATATTGCAAATACAGCAGTAAGCAGGCAGGTATTCCCTCCCCAATTTGCCAACCTAGGGAAAACAAGTAATGAATCACGGAACATCTATTTTAAGATAGAAGTTTGACAGAAGCTACGGAGGAAGAACAGTGTGGGAGGCAGAAGGAAGGATGTGGTGAGCATTCTTGGATGTTAGTTTGACTAGCGATTTCACGGTCCAAGTCTAGTTAGTCTAACAGCACAGGAAGAACTCCTGCTCAACGCAGACACGTCCACATGGGCAGATTCAGGAAGGAAGGGGTGACTGACAGCACAGCCCTCGGGAAATTGACTTGCCTGACCTAGGAAAGTGGCCAAGACCTAGCCTTCTGCAGAGTTCTTGCTGGGGCAGAGTCAGACATACATATTGGTTAGTTTTTCTAAATCTTCCAGCAATGTAAGAGAGAAGCGAGAACTTAGAGAAAAAGATAATTCTAAACAACAATTGTAATTTTTGTTTTTCAAAAATGTCAGCATCAAGGCTCGCACAGAACCATGAATAATGATAAGGCATTAAAACGAAGAAGTAAGGCATCTCCCCACCTGCTGTAGTGTCGGAGGGCACAGCGTGCCATGGCATTGCAGAGGCCTGATGAGGTGGTGACTGTGGCCACAGCAAGCATAGGGCCCTCTTGAGGCTGATGCCAAAGTCATTTGAAATCATCACCAGGGAAGATCTGGGTTCCTGGCAGGCAACAGACATCATTAGAAGGGGCCAGCTCAGATAAGAAAGTAACTGATGGAGACCACCTGGCACCTGGCACAAGCCACTCTTGAGCGGAGTGTAATCTTTTGAAGACTTTTAGAAATAATTTCAGGGGTCACTGTGAGACACTGACTAACCCGCAATAGTAAGTGAGGGATGCCAGCAAAACATAGGGAATTAGAAGCTAAAAAAGTCAACAGGAATTCCTTTGGCAACCTCACAAGGCGTTTTTGGGTTAGAGTTGGGGAATGATTAGGATTTTCCCTTTCCAAAAAGCTATTAAATGAAATGACTACTGAGGACAATTATTTGTTATATGTTTCCAGTGGATACAGGAGAGAAGTTTGAAAGTTTCCATCACCCCCCCCACACACACACACACAGACACACCACACAGACACATACAATAAGTGTGTGAGGTGATGACTATGCTAATTAGCTTGATTAGATCATCACATAACGTATACCCATATCAATGTCCTACGTTGTAGACCTATGCATACATTCGATTATTTTGTGTCAGTTTAAATATTTAAAGGAAAAATTAATCACCAAACCCAAATTTTCAGGTCTGTTTTTGGAAGATGCTGGGAAATTTGCTACTACAGAAGGCAGAGAAAGACAAAACAGATTGAAACCAGTCAAGGACCTAAAAATGTTGGTGAAGAGAGAGGGAGGGGAAGAGGGAGGGTCAGGCATTGTGAGAGCTGCCATCTGAAAAATCAGACACCAAATTTAAGAAACGAAGTCAGCAATCTTCAGGAGACCCATTTTAACCAGCTCTGTGGGCCTAGCAGAAAGACCAAATCAGGGAAGAAGAGCTGAGAGACAAAGGAATAGGAGGAGCTGGATGCTCTTCAAGCAAACAGACCTGCAGGCACCGGGACAAGCCGTCCCTAGGTGTGAGGGGACCAACAGACAGCAGGTGCCAAGTTGGCTGCACACAGATCCCTGCAGAGACCTGAGAGGCAAATAGGGCCAGATTGCTACAGAAAAGCTTAAAGAAATAGTGCAATTATGTGCAGAGAAGAGAGACAAATTTCCAAAGACAGCTTTCCCAGAAAATAATAAATAAACTTTCCCCAGAAAAGCTCAGCTGAGAGTCTTTCAGAGGCAAACTGTGCCTGAGGCAACATGAGAAGAGTCTGAGCCCCAATTCTGTCCCCACAGAATTAAAGTTTACTGCTCTGGAGATAAGAAATTGGCCCCTGCAAGCCTGCCTAGAGATGGGCACTATCTGGTCCCTTGGGTGAAAAGCCTGCTGCCTCCTGAGTGCTGGTCTCTTAACTGCACGCAGCAGAAAACAATGTGACCACATTAAGTAGGTTTTGCTTTTGAAATATTGCTAACTTCACAGACATATGGGGCACCTAGAGACGCAGAGCCCAACTGGGTCTGTTAGCAAGAAACCCTGCTGTTACCACCAACCCAGATGCTGTAACAAGTACCACAAAGACCACACACACACACACACATTGCTAGTCATATTGGCCCCAGAAAGCCCCAGTACCCTGCAATCCAGTGAGTGTTCATCAAGGACTTGGGAACCTGGAATGGGCAGTGTTCTTGTCCTTTCAGGAAAAACAGTGAAAGCCAGCTGTTAGCATGTTCAGCTTCAATTACAGAAGACAGCCCATTGTCGCTAGGGGACCTAGAAGGTAGTGGGTTCCCAGACGATGGCCAGGCCAAGAAAAGTGACAAGCATCCCACCACCATGACACTCAGTCTCCACTGTGACAACAAAGGTCACATCCATCTTGTCATTGGCTGTCATTCCCTAGTTCTGTGCCCTCCTCCCACATATCTGCCCATGGTATTTGGTGCTTTTCTTAGCCATCACTGCAGTTTGGAAGGAGGTCTTGGTGGCAGCTGAGCAATTCTCCCTCTGTTGCCAGGAGGATGCAGGGGAGGGAAGCCGGCTCTCTTCTATGCCCAGGAGGGCCTGTATCTTCTGCCCTCAGTAGCTTGAAGGGGAGGAAACAGGCCCCATGCACATTCCCCAAAGTACAACTGTCCATCTGTTCCACTTGGATGTAATGGGGGTATTCTTATTTTTTTTCTTGCTTTAATCATTTGCTACATTTTACTGGTGGTTTCCATGCTGTTTAAGCAGGTAATCGTCTAGTCCTTAAAAACCCTGGCACAATTTATCAGCGTCTGCTTGGCTTTCTGATGAGTGATCATAATAACTGCGCTTGCTGGTGGCTCCTGTTTTTCATTTTAGATTCATCAAGGTCTGATTTAATTGCCATAAACAAGGAAAAACAAGATCAAATTAACAGATGAAATCATAGGTTTCGGAGCTGCTCCATATTAATGAACTCTTACTTTTGTGATCTGGCTAATAATGACCCCAGACCTTGATAAAATTAGCCAAAAGGAAAACAAAACACATCGGGATGCTGCAGTGTTTGTAAGTTTCTAGGGTGGGAAGCCAGTAGATACTGAGATGCTTCCTCACGAGAGGTGGGGGGTGTCTGTGCCCCACATATTTGTACCTATGAGTCCCCCCACCCCAGGACTAGCCCTGCCTCCTGGTGCTGCTGCTTCTGACAGTGCCAGCTTTCCGCCCCAGCAAACACCCTGAGTAGCATCCCTTGGTTATGCTCTGGATGGAGAAATCAGACACAATGCAAGGTCCTCCTCCCAGGGAATCGCACCAGCCCGTTTAACAGGCTTGAAGCAATTTACATCCATAGGAAAACCACCTTTGAATTAGTGGTTTTGTTCTCTGAATTGGGCTTTATATTCGTTCTAATCAAATTCCCTCTCACTCAGATAAGCATTAAATGTGGATCACATCACAGGCAGACACTTGCAATTCCCAGCCCGCCTTTGTTATGGAAATATTTCTCTCAGCCCCTGACTCCGGGAGGCTGCACACCACCCAAATACACCCTTTCCACCCCTGCTTTGCTAGCTTGGTACGCTGGAAAGGGGGCTGGTTCAGGGTGAGAATCTTATTTCTATGGAAACACGTTCAGATTTTTAAAGGAGCTGGGGGGCATCACTCCTGGGAAGGGCTGGGGACTCAGGCCTGGAGCATGGAGACCTCATTTGCTGCTGCTGTCCTTTAGGGTGCCACTGGAGGACTCCCACAGGACAAACTGCCTCCCTTTCCCTATCCGTCCAGTGAAGGTAATAGAAGTAAATAACCCCACGAAGCGCACATTGGTGCTTACAGACAATTGCACAAAACTTCCTAACAACAAAGCCACTTAAAATTCCTATTTATGTTTAGTCCTCACTTTATTATGAAATTTCTAAATAGTCTTTAAATAATATTCATTCTCTATAGATGGGTTCTCCATGGAGGTCTTCCGTACAGCCACTTAGAACCCTAATAAAGAACTTAGAAAAACAAAATCCCAGAACAGGGGAGAGAGCTCAGGGGTAAAAGCCCTTGTCTCACGACAGACCACCTGAGTTTGTTCTGATCCCCAGAAACCATAACCCCTAGTATACTAGTACTGAGCTGGAAGGTGTGTGGTGGGCCTGCCGATCCTGGACTCCAGGCAGGCTGGGAGCTAGAGACAGACAGACACCCTGGGTCTGAAACACAGAAGCAGAAACCAGTGACCCCCAGCTTAGAACCAGACATCAAATCCTCACAGGGCCCAGAAACCTGCATTTCAGAGCCTTCCAGCAAGGAATGGGAGCAGAGAGAAGAAACACGGAACCAAAGCAAGTCTGAAACCCAGCAGGGTAAACGTCAAATCCTGGAACTTGGTGTCTCACGTCAAAGGGCTTAGACGGCCCCACCCTTCCAGCTTGGCTGACCTCTAACACACTTCTGCCTCTCAGGATGGCTCCACTCCTTGTATCAGCTCTCCTTGGTTGGTATCCCATGGCTCTGGCACCTCTAATATCTTGGGGTCCCCATTGCAATCCAAGCTCCTCTTTCATCACTTCACATAGTGGCCTCCCGGGACCTCGGTTTAACAAACCTGGCTTTAGTGGATATCCTTAACCAGAGGAAGATTCTACAGTCTCTTTTTCCTTGTATCCTTCATAATGCTAAAGCTAGGACCACGTGGCCAACACTGCCAGATTTGGCTGCCTGCTTGGGATGGGGCCTAGCCCCCTCCTTGGGTTACATTTAAAACAACTTTCCTTTGCTGTTATTTTTAGGGGCATAAAATTCCTTCGGCCTTCTCCTTTCACAAGGTGCAGGATGACTGGGTCCTTGTCCTGCAGGCATCATTTCTTTATTCCCCTTTGTGTCAGGCCTCTTTTGACACAACATCAGATTTCCTGGGGTTCTCTTTCAACTGCACAGTTTGTATTTCTCTTCGCCTTGCTTGCTCTTAGACCTGCGTAAGAGTGAACGCTAGTAACCATGGGACAGAGAGTATCAGGCTGTCTTGAAATTTCCTTTGCCAAAGAAATGACGCTTCTGTTCAGCCTCAGGCAGATTCTTAGGACAAAGGCGGAAAGCTGTCACACTCTTGAGCAAAACAAACAAAAATGGTCTCTCTATATAACCGTTGTTAATTCTGTTCCCCTCTGAAACCTCCTTCCCGGGTCTCCATAGCCCACACTGCTCCCACACAACTGTCCTCTAAGATCCTGCTAGGATGGCCCTTTAAGCCCTGCATACCACATTCAACTGCTTTTCTAGTCCAAAATCCCAAAGTCCTCCACATTTCTCTACGAAACAGCATGGTCTGTCCTGTCACAACAGTAGCCCACTCCTTGTTACTAACTTGTTTCAGTTACTTTTTCTACTGCTGCAATAAAACACTATGACTGAGGTTGTTTGTAAAGGAAACCATTTAATTGGGCTTCAAATTTGATGGTGGAGCAGAAGTCCATGGTGGCAGGCTGCTGGAGCAGCGGCTGAGAGCTCACATCTTACAGGGAGAGGGCAGAGAGGGCGCAGAACAGCAGAAAAGTTCTGGTTTTTTGTTTGTTTGTTTGTTTGTTTGTTTTTGTTTTTCGAGACAGGGTTTCTCTGTGGTTTTGGAGCCTGTCCTGGAACTAGCTCTTGTAGACCAGGCTGGTCTCCAACTCACAGAGATCCGCCTGCCTCTGCCTCCCAAGTGCTGGGATTAAAGGCGTGCACCACCGCCGCCCAGCAGCAGAAAAGTTCTGAAACCTCAAAGCCCACCCCCAATGGTGCACCTCTTCCAACAAGGCCACACCTCCTCTAACAATGTCACGCCTCCTCTAACATGACCACACCTCCTTCAACAAGGTCACACCTCCTCCAACAAGGCCATACCTCCTCCAACAAGACCATGCCTCCTCTAACAAGGTCACGCCTCCTCTAACAAGACCACACCTCCTTCAACAAGGCCACGCCCCCTCCAACAAGGCCATGCCTCCTTCAACAAGACCATTCCTCCTTTAATAAAGCCACACCTCCTAATCCTTCCCAACTGTTCCACCAACTTGCAACCAAATATTCAAATATGAACCTATGGGGTTGTTTTTATTCAAACTGTCATGCAGATCAAAAGCAACTTCTGGAAGAAAAAGCTTATCTTGGCTTAGAGTTCCAAAGGGACAAAAGCCCATCACGGCTGGGAAACATGGCAAGAGGAAGGGAAGCTAAGAGTATCTTCACAATGAAGCACAGAGAAAAGGGAGAGAACTGGACATGGGAAGAGACTATGTAATGTCAAAGCCCACCTCCAGTTCTGGACTCTCTCTTAACAAGTCCACATCTCTTAAATCTCCCAAACTGCACCAGCAAGTGGCATACGCATGTTCAAATAACTGAGCCCATAGGGGATATTTATAATTCAAGCCACCACAAAAATACCAATGATAAATGTGGGGATATTGTGGTCTGTTTCAGTTTGTAAACGTTTTGCGAAATGTATAGAAAAACACTAAAGATGGCTTTAATAGCAGACTTGTGGTGGCTAATCTTGGTTGGCAACTTGACACATCTGGAAAGAGGGAAACTTCATTGAAGAATTGCCTCCAGCAGACTGGCCTGTGGGCATATCTGTCAGGCATTTTCTCGATTGCTAATTAAGGTAGGAAGACCCAGTCCCCTGTGTAATCCCATCACTAATCAGGATAGCCTGGGCTCTATAAGAAAGGTGGTGTTCTCTGTCTCTATCTCCATCCATCGCTGGACAAAGGTTCTGTGGTGCTGTTCAAGATATTCATCAGTGTGACTATGGGAAAAGGCCAGTTCAGGCACCCTCTCCTCTACTGCCCAAGGACCTAGCTGGGGACATCCCATGGATACCTGGGAACCCCTCTAGAGCCAAGTCTCTTGCCAACCCTAAGATGGCTTCCTTAATTAATTCCTTTTTCCCTGCTCCCATATCTGCCCTCCCTCCATCTCAACCATCCCACTTCCCCAAGTTCTCCCCAATCCTTCCCTTCTCTCTCCCCTCTCCCCTTCCCCCCACCCAACCCCCATCCCTATGCTCCCAACTTTTACCCAGGGATCTTGTCTACTACCAATTTTCAGGAGGATCTATACATGTTTTTCTTTGGGTTCACCTTATTATTTAGCTTCTCTAGGATGGCAAACTATAGGCTCAATGTCCTTTGTTTATGGCTAGAATCTACTAATGAATGAGTACATACCATATTCATCTTTTGGGGTCTGGGTTATCTCACTCAGGATAGTGTTTTCTATTTCCATCCATTTGCATGCAAAATTCAAGATGTCATTGTTTTTTTATCGCTTAGTAGTACTCTAATGTGTATATGTTCCACACTTTCTTTATCCATTCTTCCATTGAGGAGCATCTAGGTTGTTTGACAGATACCCACATCGGAGCACTGGACTGAGCTCCCAAGGTCCAGTTGAAGAGAAGGAGAGAGAAGATGAGCAAGGAAGTCAGGACCTCGAGGGGTTGGTCCACCCACTGAGACAGTGTGCCTGTTCTAATGGGAGCTCACCAAAGCCAGCCAGATTGGGACTGAACGAGTATGTGATCAAACCGGACTCTCTGAATGTGGCTGACAGTGGGGGCTGACTGAGAAGCCAATGATAATGGCACTGGGATTTGTTTCTGCTGCATGTACTGGCTTTCTAAGATCCTCATCTGTTTGGATACAAACCTTCCTAGGCATGGGTGGAGAGGGGAGGGCCTTGGACTTCCCACAGGGCAGGGTACCCTGCCCTCTCTTAGGACTGGAGAGGGAGTGGGGAAGGGAAGTTGGGGAGGGATATGGGAGGAGGGGAGAAAGTGGAAATTTTGAATGGTATTATTTATAAAGCAATAATTTTTTTAAAAGAAAACCTTTGTAAAGTTTCAAAAAAAAAAAAGAAAAGAAAGAAAAGAAAAGAAAAGAAACATGGTTGAACATGGTCCTGGAAACCAGCAAGCAGTTTTCCTCTGGGGTCTGTGCTTGAGTTCCTGCCTCCAGGTTCCTGCTTGAGTTCCTGCCTTGATTTCCCTAGATGATAAACTGTAACCTGAAAGCCAAATAAATTCTTTCCTTCTCAAGTTGCTTTTGGTTGGTGTTTTATTACGGCAACATTGAAGCAAACTAGATCAAACCGGTTTGGGAAGATGATAAAGTGTATGTCCTGAGAGCAAGAGGACCTAAGTTCCAACCCCAGAACCGTATTTGAACCATGTTTTTAAAGGGAGCTGGCGTGCTTCTGCCTGCTCGTAAACTCACTGCAGGGGAGGCAGAGACACACAGATCTCTGGGGCTTCCTGCCCATCCAGCCTGGTCTGCTGGGCCAGCTCCAGACCAGTGAGAGACAAAGGGGACAGTTCCTGAGGAACAATGGCTAAATCTGTCCTCTGTCCTGTATGCATACATACACACATACGTGCACACACACATGCACACTAAATGGGTCATATCTGTCTGCTTGTGTTTGCAAGCTTCTACAGAGGGGATTTTTTGTCTGTGGAACTAGCAATTTGCCCTGGGTCAGGATTTTGTTCTCAATGTTTTCTACTTGTAAGAGTCTTGTTTGTGCCATTATCACTGTTAATAAATGAATATTTATCTTAATAATTATACAAAACTAATACTCTGTCTTCCCAGAAAGGGAAATAGTATGGGGCCCGAGGCTGCCAGTTCCACTCTGGGACTATCCAGAGACTTTCCATCTTGAATGAGTTGTACCCAGCACTTACAGCAAAGTTCCTCTCAGGAAGCCTTGCCAATGACTGTTCTTCCTCACCACAGCCTGACATCTGTCCGTTCTATTGCACTCTCCAAGCTGCGATGGCTTCACAGCAAACTGGCTAGCAGGACAGGTCCCGGGACTGAATGCTTGTCTCTCACCTTTACAAGTCTTCAGATAGGTGCCTCCGAACGACAAACTCAGAACTTGGGTAAGACACACTCCACTGTGCTTCCCTCTGCCTCCACATCAGCCAGAGATGTTTTGGGTTTGCCTGGTGACTTTAGTTTGTCATGAGGCCATTTAGATTAAAACATAGATTTTCTTCTTGTTTCATTTTTAAATCATAATTGAGTTCGGATAATAAGGGTTAAAAGAAATTTAGATACATACATTGATCCTTTGGAAGGCTTTTATCAGTTTGGAAATCCTATTGATTTGGGCTTCTATAGTTTGGGGTTTTTTGTTTGTTTTACAGTGGTTTGGTTTGGTTTTTTTTCGCATCAGTAATGACAGAGCCAGAGCATGACCACAGAGGCCCAGTTAGACTCAGACTAGGACCCAAGGAATGAATAGAAGTCAAAAATTAAGGAAATCCTAAGAAACACAATGAGGTCGGAAGCAAACAGACGCCTATGAAGTGGGGCCATAGAGTAAGTGTTTGTACCTGTTCCTCCCTTAGAGGAGATAAATGGTAGTGCCCTGGCAGCCTCCGTGTCTGCCTGTGCCCTCACCTCAGCACCACTCTCCCCACAGAAGAGGTTGAAAACACACCCTGGGGTCAGGTAAGGATGGGGCAGGGCTGAGGGGGCCTGGAGAAGAGGGGAGCCTGTAGCCAACCTTGGTTTTTATGTCATTTCCACTGAGAAGACAGTGATGGTCATGGGAGAAAATGACTAGGACATAGTTGATCCCTACCTGTCACTGGGTCTTCGTGCTGATGGTGTATCCGTGCTATGGAATATTACTCTAATTATGTAAAGATGTGTCACTTTTTTTATGTTGGAGACTATTACTTGAGCTGTGTAGAGGTGTGCTATAGTTGGTTCTGCTGCATTTGTTTAACTATGTAAAGTTGTCTTACATTGGTTTCACCTTGCCTGCCTAAGGCACCTGATTGGTCTAAAAAAGCTGAGCTGGTTGTGGTGGCACACACCAATAGGATTTGCTGAAGGAGGCAGTGGCCGGAGGATCACAAGTTTCAGGCCAGCCTGGGCTACACATTAAAAAAAAAAGATGCCAAGTGGTGGTCATGTACTCCTTTAATCCCAGTACTTGGGAGGCAGAGACAGGCAGATCTCTGAGTTCAAGGTCAGTCAGGTACACAGAGTGAATTCCAAGAACCCCTGTCTTGAAAAACAAAAACAAAAACTGAACAACCAATAGCTAGGCAAGAGAGAGCTACGCAGGGCTGGCAGGTAGAGATAATAAGGAGGAGAAATCTAGGCTCTAGAAAAGTAGAGAATGAGGGAAAAGGGAGGGACACGCCCAGGACCAGAAACCAGACCACCAGACAGACAGACACTAGGAACAGTGAAAGTAGGAAAGAAAGAAGGCAAAATGCCCTGAGGCAAGACATGGACAAAGAGAAAGAGAAACAGACTAAAATAAGGCTGGGTGGTGGCGGTGGCACACATTATTAATCCCAGCACTTACTCTGCAGAGGTGAGCTGATCTCTGTGAGTTTGAGGTCTGCAGAGTGAGTTCCAGGACAAGCTCCAAAGCTACAGGAAAACGCTGTCTCATAAAAACCAAAAAAAAAAAAAAAAAAGATAGAAAAAATACCTAAGTTAAGATTAAGTATTCATAACTAATAAGAAATATCCATGTCTTGACTTGAGAGCTGTACCAGGCCTTTTCTTTGGGACCACCGAACAGCTCTCAAATCATGACACAGAGACTTATTACTTGTTTTGAATGTTCTGACTAGTTTAGGCATGTTTCTGGCTAGCTCTTTTAACTTAAATGAACCTGTCTCTTTTTGTCTACCTTTCGTCTTGGGACTTTTTACCTTTTCTTACTCTTCTGCTGTCTCCACATCCCTATGGTTGCTGCCTGGCTTCTTGCTCTGGGTGTGTATTCTGTGGAATATTATTTTAAGCTGTGCTGCATTTGTTTATGCTGTGGAATGTTTGTTTAATGATGCAAAGATGTGTTATATTCTTTTATGTTGCGTTTATTTAACTCTGTGAAGCTGTGTAACTGTGTTACTGTGCCTGTCTAAAACACCTAGTTGTTCTAATAAAGAGCTGAATGGCCACTAGCAAGGCAGGGGAAAGGATAGGCAGGGCTGGCAGACAGAGGGGATAAATAAGAGGAGAAATCTGGGAAGAGATCTAGGAGCGAAATAAGGAGAGAAGGACATCAGGGGTCAGTTACCCAGCTACACAGACAGCCATAGAGGAAGAAGTAAAGAAAGAAATACAGAAAATAGAGAAAGATAAAAGTCCAGAGGCAAGAGGTGGATGGGTTAATTTAAGCTAAGAAAAGCTGTCTAGAAATAAGCCAAGCTAAGACTAGGTGTTCATAAGTAAGATTAAGACTCTGTACATTTATATGGAAGCTGGGTGACCAGCCCTCCAAAACGTAGAGAGTAAAAACCACCAACTACACAGACCCTTCATTCTCTTCTCCTTCTCTCTCTCTCATTCCTCTTGAGCCTAGATGTCTCCTGCTATTTATTCTCTCTGCCTGGCGGCCCCGCTCTCCCTCCTCTGCCTCACTATTGATTATTCAGTCTTTTATTAGACCAACCAGGTGCCTTAGGCAGAGAAGGTGGAACAGATGCAACACATCTTTACATAATTAAACAAATTCAGCAAAAATAAATGTAACACATCTTTATATCATTGATAAAAGCAGCAGAAACAAATTTAACACAACTTTACAAAGTTAAAGTAATATTCTGCAGCATAAATAAATGTATCACATCTCTACATAGTTAAAAAACTATTCTACGACATTTCCCCCTTTTGTTTAAATGAAAAGTTCTAACTTTAACATAGTAAAACTATATACAACAGAAACAATTATTATGTAAGAATTACATTTACAATATCCAGTCCATTTCTATTTGGCAAATTCAGAGAAAACTCTCCATTATTTATTCTAGCTTGGTGAGTCCAAAATTTTGTACCTAATTTACTTTCTATCACAACTAAGGAAAAGTATAACTCTAACTCTATAGTCTTAAACTCTATCAAAGATCCAGAAGGATATAATATTACCTGAGTAAACAGAAAGTGCAGTACAAGCCACTTCCAAAGCTATAGAAATGACAGACATCGGGCTGGCTTCTACCCAAAGTTCCTCTGCAACATTGGGGCATCAAATCTTTGGTCTACGGGCCCATGAATTCTGGAAGACTCTTCTATGAAGCAGGAATTTTGAAGGAAGGTCCCACTTTATCTTGGCAAAGTTTGGCAGTCTTTTCGTTTCAGTCCTGCTTGTCTAGTTTGTACAGCATATTCTCAACAGTCAAGGGAAGAGACGTTTCTTGCCCAAATGGCTACCTTTGCCATAATGAAAGCAAAGTCCATATGGACTTTCTTCAATGTTCATCATCTTCTCTGAATTAAATTGGTGCTGCCAGGAGCAGACATGTCTTGTTGCTATGAAAAGCCTCAGGCTATGAAACATTTAAGTGCTATATTCTGTGTGTCTCTGAAATGTTTGAAGACCATCTGTCTAAATATATCTGTCTAAACTTGAAAACATACCTAATATGACTACAAGTTTGATTACTATATAATCTGCACTTCTAAATTATATGTTACATTTTTAAATGAGCTGCATATGTACAATACCCCAACTGAGGGTAGAAGCATACATTCATTATAACAAAAATAACTTCAAATTTCTATCAATACACAAAGTCCTTACCAATGTAAAATATTTAAGATTAAGAGTTATCTTTTTGCCCTCTATTCCTATATTCCCACTAAATTATGACAAACATCCAGAACCCATCAAATAGCCAAAAACCACCCACCACACCTCTTGGAAATATAGGCATCATGTTTTCTAGACCCGTTGTCTTTGGGTGAAGACATCTTTTTAGGGAACCTGAGAAAATTGAAATAATGGTCAAGTCCTGGGAAAGCCAGTTATCACATTTGTTGTCCAGTCTCTTTGCAGTGGGAAAGTATAAGGTTTATCTACAGTTTTGGCTAGAATAGTCTGTGAGGCTGGACCATCTCAGTCAGCAGCCTTGAAGTTGTTCTGGATGCAGAACTACTAGGTAACTACAACAGAGACACTTTGAGAAGTTGGATCATCTGAACCATCAATTTTCATTGGTGTCTGGTCCCTCTGTTCTGAAAACACACAAACTTTCAAAGGTAACATACAAATCTGCATTAATACAAGTATGGACTGTGCATTGTACACAAACTGATCAATGAAATGTTTTTTGTTTGAGCAGGTAAATACATGTCACCTGTCTTGCAGTTTTTCTAGGCTTATTTCTTTATATCTGCAACCAGAATTTTCACAGGGTCTCCCCTGATCAAATCTGATCACTATTAACCTTGAAGACCTCCATAGTTTTCATTTCCCATGGAAACAAAAGCATAACCTCTTCCTCAAGGCAAAATATATATATTGAGTTCAGTTTTAAAGTTAAAGCATTCCTAAGATATCTAGGCTGGTTTAATTCAACAGTTCCTGTCATTTGCTTATAAGCAGTCATGTTCAAAACTGATACAGCAACATACAGGATCCAGATTCCCTGTGTATTTTTTCATCTTTACATAGCTTATGTTTTATATTACTTTACTCTTTACTTTTAAACTATTTATTTGTTCTATGACTGTCTATACCCTTTCTCTTTTCCTTCTTAAGCTCATAAACATTTTTAAACACACTATAATCTATATAGAGGGTATTTACCCCATCTGAACCCGCTTTACTGAGTGTCTCTAGACAATTTTTGTCTGTGTCTCTATGAGCAAAATCTTAAGCTGCTAAGCAACTCCTGGGGTCCTCCACCAAGGCTTCTGTGGTTGGCTCCACCCCTCGTCAGGTCTGTGAAAGTCAAGCCTGAAGTTCTCAGGTGAGTTAGAGGTGTGTGACCTGGAACTGCATTAACCCCAGCTCCAGAACGCTGGTGCCCACACTGTAGCAGGTGTTTTTGCTTAGCTTTTTGTTTCTACTTAATGTAAATGCTGCTCAAGGGCTCGTTGTATGGCAGAGACTCTTGAAGCTGTATCTGTTTTTGTCAATTTATTTTATTTTATTTTATTTTATTAGCTGTCTTAGGCCCTATGTGGAAGATCAGGCTTTACATTGGAATGCCAAAGTACACCATGCTTTTTCTTTGGGAGCCACCGACCAGCTCCCAGTCATGACATAGAAACTTACTATTAGTTTTTAATGCTCAGTCTAGCTTAGGCACAGTTCTGGCTAGCTCCTCTAACTTAAATAAACATGTCTCTCTTTATCTACCTTTGTCTCAGGACTTTTAACCTTTTCCTTCTTTCTTGGTGTCTCTATGTGGCTGCCTGGCTTCTTCCCCCAGGCACGTCCATCTTTCTCTCCTCCTTCTTCTCTCTCATTCCATCTCATTCCCCTGGAGCCTAGATTTCTCCTCCTGTTTACTCTCTCTGCCTGGCAGCGCTGCCTAGCCCTCTTCTGCCCAGCTATTGGCATTCATTTTTGTTTATTAGACCAATAAGGTGCCTTAGGCAAGGAAGGTGAAACAGATTGTAATGCATCTTTAACATAATTAAACACACGTCCTTACATCATAAAACAATGCAGCATAGACAAATGTAACACACCATTACATAGTTAAAAAGTACTATTCTACAACAGGGAACTGGTTGGTGGCCCAAGAGAAAAATCCTGGTACGTGTCAGAGTGATGGAAAATTCTCCACAGGAAAATCACCTTGACCTGAGGCTACGTGCCAGCCCCACGGCAGCAGTGACACCACAACTCTGAGTTCCCACCTGCCATGCTCCAAGGACCCTTCCGTCATGCTGACCACATCTCTTCACATCTGCTTGGACCAGTGAGATGTTTTCATTATTGGCCTATTCTTTTCATCTGAAGATCTAGTTTTCAGGAAAAATTACATTGCTAAACTGAGATCTTCGGTCTCATCTTTAGAGCACAGTGAACTGATGGCTAGAAAATGGAACCCATAGGTAAAGGAATGAATTTTCAAAGAGCCAACAAGATTCAGTTCTTATAAAGAAGAGATGGTGGGCTATAAGTATGAGGGTCAAGTTATTATGTCTGAAAGAACCACGGATCATCAAAGTAAAAAATAAAAATAAATTTGGGGCTGAAGATATGGTTCAATATGTGGAATAGTTTCTGTCAGTTTGACACATGTTAGAGTAATCTGAGAAAATGCCTTTTCTGGATTGATAATTAATATCGGAGGGGGTCCCCCAGGCAGGTGGTCCTGGAGTATATTAAAAAAAAAAAAAAGCAGGCTCAACAAGCCCTGAGGAACAAGCCAGCAAGCACCTCCTCTCCATGGCCTCTGCATCAGCTCCTTCTTCCAGGTTCCCGGCCTGTGTCCATTCCTATTGGGCTTCCTTCATGATGGACTATGATCTGAGACTTTTAAGATGAAATAAATCCTTTCCTCCCCGAGTTGCTTTTGATTATGGTGTTTCATCACAGCAATAGAAATCCTGCTAAGACAGTCAGTAATGTGCTTGATGTTCAAGCAAGAGGACCAGAGTTCAATCCTCAGATCAGGGCTACAGAAGCATACACAGGCAGGTCTCGGGGGCTCCATGATCAGCCAACCTAGCCAACAAGATGAGGCCCAGACAATTAGGAGACTGTCTCATATAACAAGATGGATAATATTTGAAGAAGAGACCCAAAGTTGTTCTCTACCTCCCACAGATGTGTATCTACACACATAGGCACGCACACCCATGCCCACAAACAAACTAAATAATTTTATATGTCATGAATTATCCAGTAAATGAATGCAAACAATCTGAAATAAAATAAATAAAACATGTTGCAGAATATTTGTTTAACTAAGCAAAGATGTGTTGCTGTTTCACCTTGCCTGCCAAAGGTACCTGACTGGTCTAATAAAAAGCTGAATGCCAAAGTGAGGGAGGAAGTGTAGGCAGAACCTCTGCGCAGGGAGAATATGTAGTAAGAGGAATTTAGGCTTGAACAGAGAGACGCCAAACAGACAGACAGACAGACAGACATAGACGAAATAGGAAAGCAGAACTACAGAATGAAAGAAAAGTAAGAAGCCCTGAAGCAAAACAAAGATGAATAGAGACAGATTAAATTAAAAAGAGCTAGTGGAGCATGCCTAGGCTAAGACTGAGCATTTGTAATTATTAATAAACCTCCATGTCTTTATTTGGGAGCTGGTTGGCAGCCCAATGAAGCATTCCAACTACAAATACATAAATAATTCCACCTATCCGAGCACCTAGCACTTGCAGAGCCCTTAGGATGCAGTGAGTTCTCTGAACATCATTTCAAAAGGAAGCAATCACAGCTTTGACCAAATGGACAGGTGTTGGTAAGAAAATGCAAGAGAGGCACCTGGGCTGATTCTGGATAGACAGTGAATGCCTCTTCTCTGAAACGGTTAAGGCTAGTAATGTTTCTTTCTTTGTACTTTAGAGTATTTGTGTTTACATTGTGACACTGTGGGAGCGGGGCCTGGTGAACCTGATGAAATTGACCAATATCTCTTTTACATCCATTTAAATTCCAAAAATAACTTTCTACAGCATGTTCAATACTTTTGTGCATGAAATGAAGTTTTATGAAGTAGAATTTTACATTTATGGCATCACTTGAGTGTCCAAAATGTTTTGGATTTCATCGTATTTCTGATTCCCATGTAATAAGTACCTACTGTGTATTCTGTGAAGATACTTTGGGGAATAGGTCATGTCTTTAAAGTGTCTATGCTTTGCAATTAGTCCTCCCACTTTGTGTTCATTCTCATATTCTAGATAACAAGTGACATCTCTCACAGTCCGCTCCCTCTACAGCGCTCTCTCTCTCTCTCTCTCTCTCTCTCTCTCTCTCTCTCTCTCTCTCTCTCTCTCTCTCTCTCTCTCTCTCTCTCTCTCTCTCTCTCTCTCTCTNTTTACTATGTTAAAGTTAAAGCCTTTCTTTTTTGTTTAAACAGAAAAAGGAGAAATGATGGAGGAAGGTCATTGGCTAATAAAGAAACTGCCTTGGCCCATTTTATTGGTTAGAACATAGGTAGGTGGAGTAAACAGAACAGGATGCTGGGAGAAAGAAGCTGAGTCAGGAGTCGCCATGATTCTCCCACTCCAGACAGACACAGGTTAAGATCTTCTCTGGTAAGCCAGCTCGTGGGCTACACAGATTATTAGAAATGGGTTAGATTAATATGTAAGAGCTAGCCAATAAGAGGCTACAGATAATGGGCCAGGCAGTGTTTAAAAGAATACAGTTTCCATGTAATTATTTTGGTCATTAGCTAGCCATGCGGGCGGCCGGGTGCTGGGGACGCAGCCCCGCCACTCCTATCACAACGGTTTTCTTATTTCTTGTTTACTTAGGTATTATTATATCCTTCTGGAGTCTTTGATGGAGTTGAAGAATGAATAGTTATAGTTTTCCTTAGTTATGATAAGAGATAAAATAGATATAAATATTGTAACTGTAATTCTTACTTGATAACTGTTTTGTTATATGTAATTTTACTATGTTAAAGTTAAAGCCTTTCTTTTTTGTTTAAACAGAAAAAGGAGAAATGATGGAGGAAGGTCATTGGCTAATAAAGAAACTGCCTTGGCCCATTTTATTGGTTAGAACATAGGTAGGTGGAGTAAACAGAACAGGATGCTGGGAGAAAGAAGCTGAGTCAGGAGTCGCCATGATTCTCCCACTCCAGACAGACACAGGTTAAGATCTTCTCTGGTAAGCCAGCTCGTGGGCTACACAGATTATTAGAAATGGGTTAGGTTAATATATAAGAGCTAGCCAATAAGAGGCTACAGATAATGGGCCAGGCAGTGTTTAAAAGAATACAGTTTCTGTGTAATTATTTCGGGGCATAACCTAGCCATGCGGGCAGCTGGGTGCCGGGGACACAGCCCTGCCGCTCCTTCAACAGATGACATTGGAAGTCCAGGGAAACCATAGTCAAACAGAAGGAAGTGGAGTGGACTCCCAATTCCACAGCAGTTGTGACTAGGCTGGGGGCGAGAGTCTGCTGGTCTCTGCTGGCTTCCCCAAGAAGACTCCAGGTGAACAAAGGACTAGGCAGTGATTGTAGACCATTTCTCCTGAGCCCAGAGAAAACCGCTAGCAAATGAAAAGACAGTTCTCAAAGATGTTCTCCAGGGATGGGAAGACAAGACAGTCAGCATAAGGACTTGAGTTTCATCCTCAGAACCCACATTTAAAAAAAAAAATCCAAGTGTGGTTATGTAAATTTATAATCCCAGTACTAGTAAGGCCAAAGCCGGAGGTCCCTGGGGCTCACTGATCAGCCATCTTGGCTGACTCAGTGAATTCCTAGCCAGTGAGAGACCCCATCTTTAAAAAAAATTAAAAATTTTAAAAAGGTGGACTATGCCTGAAGAATAATACCTACACCCACCCAAACATACGTGTGCACCTGTACACACATGAACACACACACGCAGGAAAGAACTAAAAGAAAGCCATGTCTTCCTGAGGGTCACTATCGAGGTTCTCATGTCAAGAAATAAAGGAGAAGGAAACAAGAAATAATTTGGGGGTAGGTGGGGACTAGATGAGATTTGTTCAAGAACAGATTTAAAACATTTTTTTCCTGAAACAACTTACTTTGCAATCATGGCCTTGGCATCTGGCCCTCTCTCATTTAACCTCATCTGCCTGACTTTAAATTCATGGAACAGATTTTCACTGCCCTGGATTCCACGCAGTTGGCCGGCGGAGTGTTCTTGGATGTTACCAAAAAAAGGCATTTGATACCATTAATCATATTGCCATATGTAATAAATTGGCTGCCTGTGGTACAGCGCCTAAAACTGTCACATGGTTCCAATCAGAGCTCTGCCAACTGAACTTGGTTACTGGAAACTCTGACACGCCAAGCCTGCCTCTGCTGGGCTCCACCATCCTGTTTGCAACACACGTTAATGACCTGCTGGCTCACGGGCTACACAAAGGCCGGTCCTTGCCTGGATACACATGTCTGAGGGTGCTGCGGGACATGAGCAGGGACCTGTTTGGGATCAAAGTCACATCATAACCATCAGCCTTTGACAGCCAGACAGGGACTTGAAGGCTAATCCCAACCCAGGCTTAATGTGGGGTTTTACATCTGCTTCCAGCCTGCTCCTTTTCCACCTCCTGTACCCCTCCCTGTGAACTAGTTCTGCAGTAAACTAAGCAAGTGTCTGTGCTCTGATGTGGATGCCCTAGCCTAGCCTCAGCCCAGGGAAGGAGGTCTGCCACTGCCCTCTGGAGCTTCCAGGATGGATTTCACCACAGGAGGAAGAGGAGGTAGGGGAAGATGGGAAGTCATCTCTGTCTGAAAGTCTCATGACATCAGCACCCCTGGCCTTAACAGGTGACATTTATACGTGGGTCAGCTAGGGTCATTTTCCTCATTTCTGCTTCTGCCCCCCCGGGGCTCCAAGGCGTGATAAGTAGACAGATCTGGATAAAATAAAAATGAGGTAACCCTCTCCCTCAAATCAGATTGCTGTTTGGTTTGAAACTCCGACACACTTATGAAATGTTTTGGAATTTGATCCTGATTTATTTGAAATGGAAAGTCCTGGGTGCCTGGTTTAAACGGTATTTTTGTGATTACAGGGCACGCCCCTCCTGATAGCTGCACGTGTGTGTGTGTGTGTGTGTGTGTGTGACCACTTGAACACACAAGTTTCTTCCCTGTGCATATCTGTGTGTCCAGACTCCAGCAAGGACCACGGATTGAAATTCTGAAATATAGTTAAAAAAAAAATCAGTTCCAGCGACTTTAAAGCAGGAAGTAGAGGAAATCTCAGCTACCCCTCCTCCACCCTGGAAGAAAAGTTCTATTCTCATGCAATTCGCAGCCTGATGGTTGCAGACCCAGGAGGTTCAGGCAGCTTGGGTAAGGTTCACATAAACATCCCTGCCACCATCTGAAACCCATAAATAAGGCCTCTGGGGGGGAAAGAAAAAGAAACTAGGGCTCTCCTGTTTTCACACTACATTGGCATCTTTTATCTTCAGTAAGACATTGTTTTGTGGAGCAGAGACCATTGCAGAGTCTGAAGGGGGAAAATTAATAGGTGGTCTTAAAATAAAGACTCTGAGTGAAAAAGTATGCACCCCCCCCACACACACACACAGAACCCCAACAAAAGTTCTGAAGTCACTGGGCAAAGGGGACTGTCTGGCGTTCTTCAGGCTTTGAAGCACAGAGAAGGTCCTGGGCTTTGTAACACTCTAACATCCCCCACCCTGTCTGGGTGGGTGCCATGGTGGAAGTCTTGGGATCTGTAGCACTGTGATATACCCCACCCCCACCCCATGTAGGTGCCATTGGTGGAAATAGAACAAGTTTGACCTTTGCTTCCCAGAAAAGCAAATAATAAAAGTGAACTAAATGGCAAGTTCTGAAAAGAGTTGGAGGTTCCTTGTGCATTCCCTGAATGAGCAGTGCTCCAGGGACACATAAAAATTCAGTAATACACCCTCTGTGCAAATTTTCCCCTATTGACTATGGTGCAAAGTTCAAATCTAAATATTCATCACTCCTGTATCCAGGCGCTTATTCCAGAATCTTGATTCAAAGATGCCAAAAGACAGCATTTCTTAATTCACTGGTGTGTCTTGGACTGACAAGCATTTTCCCCTCAGAGCCTAGACATACCCACAGGGAAACCAAAGACTCAATGATCCCATGTTTGAGGAACTCAAGCCTCTGGCCAGCACATTTTCCTTCCCACTTAGCTTGTGTGTGTCTGTGTGTGTGGTGTGGTATGTGTGTCTGTGTGTGTGGTGTGTGTGTGTGGTGTGGTGTGTGTGTCTGTGTGTGTGTGTGGTGTGTGTGTGTGTATGTGGGTAAGCAGACAGATCAGTGGACAACTTCAAATGTTAGTTTTCACCTCAGGGTTTTTTTTTTTTTTTAAGATTTAATATAATTACATAACTTCTTCCTTACCTTTCTTCCCTTCATACCCTCCCATGCACTTTCCCTTGGCTTTCTCCCAAACTCATGGCCTCTTTTTCTTTAACTGTTATTCACACACACACATGCATACACATATACTTATGTGTATATATATATATATATATATATATATATATATATTCCTAAATATATAAACATAATTTGTTCAGTCTGTGTAATGTTTTGAGACCAGATCTCACGTTTCAGCGAAGCACATGCCTCCCCAATGGCCCAGGAGCTTCTGAAGTTCTCCCGTCTCACCTGGTCTGCACACACACACACACACAGTTATCTTTACACATCTCATGAGGGCTCACACTCACGCTTGTGCTTTCCCCGCTGAACCACCTTTCCATCCCCAAGCCAACTGTGATAAAATTGGGAAATGAGATTAGAAACCTCTGCCCTCAAAGTTCAAATCGTTTAGTTTAAACACATCATATTACTGCACAACAATTCATGCAGTTATTTTTCTTATAGAAATTGTTAACATTTTTTTGTTTGTTTAGTTTACTGTTTTGGAGGCAGTATAAGCTTTTAATAATGCAGTTGGTGACTGTCTCTAGGTTGTTGATACCCACAGTCAGTGAACTATTGTTGCTAAGGGGGGCATTGAAGATAACAATGTGTAGGAGAGAACAGGTGTGTGCATTGTGAAAAAGAAAGTAACAGGATACAAAAACAAACAAACAAAGAAACTAAGTGATAAGATGAGGAAGCAGTCAGAGAAGCACCTACAAGACAGACATTGGTGCAGTATGTGACTGGGTACTACAGGAAGGACATCAGGGTAGTATGTGGCTGGGTATAGCTTGCTTCCTCTGATCATAGAGCAAGGGTTGCCAGGAAACGAAAAAGAACAGCACAAACTGTTTGCTGACTCAGGTATCAAAGCAGGCCAGCTAAGAAGGTCCTGTTCAATGACCTCAGAGCAAGCTGGGAGTGCCAGCCTTTTATTACAAGGTTGGAGCCAAACCCCTGACTGCCAGCAATGACTGGCAAACCTTAAGGCCGAAGGGTAGCATAATTACACCCAAAGAAACTTCATGGTCAGACAAAGTGAGAGCAAAGTTACAAGGAGTATCCCACTGTAGGAAGGTCAGGAAATGCTTTTGTAGTGCTTAGATAACAAATGGTTTATGGTCTGTGATGAATACCTTTGTGTGTGTGTGTGTGTGTGTGTGTGTGCCGGCATGTTGTGCGTGTGTGCTTAGTCTTTTTAAAATGCCTATGACTTTCTCAACCCAGAGTCTTACCGAAATAGGTCACAGGATGGAGTTGGCCTGGAAGCCAGAATTGTCCTGTGAGTAGTGTTTTCCAACCTTGCAAACTCCATTGAGCAAACATGTTGGGCATCGTGTAAGCAGTACAACTACGTAATTGGATGGGCTGTTCCCCATGTCAAGAAGATTCTCCTTTAAGAGTCTAGCAATCTACGGAGAGAAGGCACAAACATATCTGAAAATTCCAGGAGTTGTTCTAATAGTACAAATGCAATCTTCATGCAGTCAGCGCCTCACCTCTAACAGGGCTCACCTCTACCAGGGCCTACTCAGCTCGATATCTCTGCCACTTTACACACAGAAGGATCTCAAACCTCTACACTTTAATATGTACCCCAGCTCTTTAGCTGAGTTTCATGCCCTCTTTAAAAGCTTCGCGGTTAAGAGCGGGTGCTGTTCTTGCAAATGACCAAATTTGACTCCCAGCATGCACTTGACAGCTCACAACCACCTGTAAAACTGGTTTGGAGGGGGCCTATTTCACGTGCTATATACATAAACTCATGCAGGCATATGCATATCTGTTTATAGCCCATCATCTTCAAGATCACCGACCCCATGTCAAGTTTCCTGGCAGATCCATGGAAAATAGCCTTCATTTTTCTTACCGTGGTTTTATTTTTAGAAATTCCTCTGGTTCTTCCATGAAATTTTTATCTCTTTATTAACATTACACATCTTTCCACAGATACGGTTTTTTCTTTCTTAAATTTCCCATGTGCTCACTCTAATGCCTTGCCTGTATCAGAATCGGGCTGTAATGATTGCTTTGTCTCTTCAGCATCTGTCTTCTTTGGCTTTTGGAGGACTTTGCAAAATTTTTTTTTCTCATTGAAAACAGGGCTTGGTGTATTGGGCAACTTGGACTTAACCACGAGGATTTAAATTAATCTGTCTGGGACATTTTCCGTAGATGGCATGCCAAAGACTCAAATTCCTTGAATGCCTTTGGTTTATGTCTTGATCTGGACTCCTCACAGGGAGGCTACATAGGACAGCTCTCTCCATGGCTGTCCTTACTATGGTAGAACCCATCTCTGTGGTGGAAACGAGGAGGGAGTATTCCATGGGCTTCTAATTTGATCTCAACGAGGCTGTCCAACAGTCAATACCCTGGAAACCCATCCTCTGTGCTCTGTTTAGGAGAGCACCTGGTGTTGGATGAGGATGACTTGAAGGTGCAGGGATGAGCGGAACGCCTTCATCATCTCAATCCTTCCCCAGTGAAGACCTGGGAAAGTCATGAAAAGTCTTGGGTTTTCCACAGTGATGCTTCTCCTCTTCTAAACCTACAAGAGACTCTTTCTCAGACAATAAGCCTAAGAACTGAAAGGGTCTGGAGAGAACACTCAGCCTCCCTCAAGACTACAGCGCCCAGGGGTGTCTCACTGTGCATCTCGTACACACTCAGCTCCCCCAGTTCTGCAGAAGTTCCTATCAGCCACCCCGCAAGTTTAACTCCAGGGAGCATAGTACCCACAGAACATTCTGAACGTGGTTCCACCTTCAGCACAGCTCTCAGATGAGTGAAGAAGTGTTGCTTTCTTGTTTACTGTGCATTCCTCATAGAAATGGTGGGAGGAACACCTTCCAAGCTCTTCACAAATCAGAACTTAACATGTAAATAATGAAATTTTCTAGCAAATAAACCATCAGAGAAGCACAAGCAGAAAATACACTTACAAGTCAGTTTCAATGTTAATTTTTCTTTGGTGATTACAGACAAAGACTAAAGTACTAGTGCCACTATGTTATAGGAAAATAGCTAAGATACAGACAGCTAGCTATAGGAACAACAAGACACAGAGTCGTAACAAATACTTTATACAGTCCACATACATAACTTTACGCATAGGAGGATCAGTGATGTGACTGGATTAAAGTATGCCTTCAACTCTTAAACTTATCCAGCCATAACACTTAATCAGCTCAGAACACATACCATTTTCTTTACCAAGCTATGCAACACATGGCCTGCTGGAATTATTAGGTGCTTACAAAAACTAAGACCAGAGAGCCAGAAGAGTTAGGACTCTCACCACGGAGGGTAAAGGCATAAATGAAAATATCAAACAACAATAGTTAACACCCACTGATTCAACAGTATCGTAGTCTGTGTTCTGTTATTGCCTAGGCATAGTACTGCTCACAGTAGGCTGGGCTCACCTACACTAACCGACATTTAAGAAAACGCCCCACGGATATGCCTACAGGCTAACTCTGTGGATGTGATTCCTCAGTTGAGGTTCTCTTTCTCCAAGTATGTCTAGTTGATAGCCAAGATTAGCAAAATAGTAGATGTAGTACTTTAATATTCTCATGGCTAGTCTATTGGTATATCACTTCATAGCAGAGTATTAAGTAGATCAAATAATTTAAACTATACTTGCTAAGCACTGAGAGGCAGTGGCAGAGATCCCAGAAGACAAGATACCCCACGTATAACAGTCAGTAGGGTACTCGTCACCAGCCCCCATTGTAGACACCTCAAAGACCCTGTTGACTTTAAATGGTACTGTTAGTCGAGTTGACCCAGCAAACACACCATCTTACACAATGAGATAAACACTGAGAAAGTCTTGTCAAAGAAAACCTAAACCACTTTGTAATCCTCTGGGGATTGTTCACTTTAGGCGAGGAAAGGAATTGAAATATAAGAAAAGGCTTTGGTAGCAAAAAGAGTAACAACATGGGTTGCCTTTCTACAAAAAGGAAGTTGTGAAGGAGTGTGCCCTTTATAAAACAATCTACCCCACCCCTGCAGAAATTGAATCCTTCCATCCAAACAAGAATTTCTGATCCATGGCTCACATTTCAAATATGAAGGTTACTTAAATAACAGGTGGTTGTTTAAATAGGGAGTTGGTTTAATCATGAAGTATGGTTAAATACTAGCCTTTTGTGACTAGCAGCTACATTCCTGACATTGCAAGGTGCAGAACACTATCACCTCTGAAGGTTCTCCTGGGGCTGTGCCCTGCCACACCCTTCATTTCCTGCATTTCAGTTTGCAAGACACATTTAGCGAGCCTTGTAGCTAATGCATTTCTGCAGTACCCTGGGGTCTTAATGACACATACATTTTGTAAACATTCTTGCTTTTGAATTTGGGATGCAAACTTCTTCTCAGAAAATGCTGGGACACCTACCAGAAGCTTTTGATTTCAAAACCACCTTGGATCCATGGCATTGATTTGCTATATTTTCATTTTGCTTATGGTTGATGTTTTAGTTAAAGGAGCTTTGATGGAAGGTGTGCTTCCATTAATTTGCCCTCTCTGGTTATTCTTACACATCCTTTTCAGAAGGGTTTGTCTCTTGCCATCCTGTGTCTCTGGAGCCCTTGAGTGAAAACCAGCTCTGTCTGATTTTCATCTTCTTACTTGGGCTGGCCCCTCCCTCCCCCTTTCTTTAGCTCTGTGGTCCTCACTCTGTGCCCCCTCACTGAGGTTATAATTGAAGAGCAGACCTGTGACAAGAATGTAGAACTCAGAATCTCATTAAGTCCCTGGCAGTGGCTAGCGAGTAGCAACCAGTTAAAACATTAGCACCGATTAGCTTCTCATATTAGCCAGTTATTGCTGAGCCAAGGGCAGGGCCCAGGAACATGGTGCATGGGAGATGCAGCATTTAATGGAGGGGAGGGGACCACGGTGAGGTCAGAGAAGGACTAAGACATGAGGGTACTGCAGAGAGAGGAAGGTAAGAGGCCTGGGGAGGAAAGACATTGAGTAATGCAGAGGCGCAGGGAGCGGGAGAAAATAAGATGAAAAGGGAAGTCGCTGGAGGTGACTGTCAACTTTTTTGTCTGTGGAAGCCACTGGCATCTGTTCATCCTGTGTCTACTGAGTTTCTGTCAGGGTGATTAGAGCCTCTGATGGAAGGACACAAATATGGAACAAGTACATGGGTCCTTGGTAAAAATGGGCTTCTGTCTCCTGAGCTGCTTCCCCAGGACAATGAAAACATCACAAGCAGAAGCTGAGAGCCAAGTTCCATTGCCAGCTGAACCTTAGTACACTTGGTGTTCTCTGTTCTCTTTTCTACAAATGAGCAATGAGGAAAAATAAGGGTCTCTCTGATTCTATGATGTATGCAGTGCTTCCCAAATGGGTAGAGAGAGCAATAGCAGAGCCTGGCACATTGCTCGCCGTCTTCACACAGAGCACCCCACCTTCGTCTGTTCCTGTATCAGACTCTGAGCCCAGTGATGATGAGGCTGTGTTTGTTAGAACTGACTGTATCAACTATGATGCTGTGCTTGTTAGAACTGACTGGACCAACTATGATGCTGCGCTTGTTAGAACTGACTGGATCAACGGTGATGCTGTGTTTGTCAGAACTGACTGGACCAACGATGAGGCTGTATTTGTTAGAACTGACTGGATCAACAATGATGCTGTGTTTGTTAGAACTGACTGGACCAGCGATGATGCTGTGTTTGTTAGAACTGACTGGACCAATGGGGCTGTGTTTGTAAGAACTGGCTGTATCAATGATGCCGTGTTTGTGTGTCTGTTAGAACTGACTATACCACTGCCTCAGAGCTTTTCTCTGACTCTTAAACCCGCATGTCCATCTTAGATAAATAAATATGCAGGAAGAAAGGAGTCAGAGGAGGAAGGAGACAAGGAGCGAGACTACTCAGTGCTATAGCCCACCTGGGGCAGAAGAGACTGGTTGTCTCCACAGAGAAAGCCACAGAGTGTCTTTTCCAGTAACTTGTACTTGTGAATGAGACAGGATGATGGAGATCACCCACCCTCTGTTTTCAGGAAGCTTGCAAGGGAAGCTGATAGATCACTAAACAAATACAGCAAAAATGCAAGTGTGCCTACGGCTTATGCTCTTAGAAAACTGTTTGTATACTTGCTGTGGAAAGGGGTGAGGTGTGCGGATTTGAAAGACAAGTAAAAGTCAACTTGTGAAGTTCCAGTTTATGTGCCCAGGGTCACCACCTTTGAGAAAAACTAGCCCTTCTCAACTTACATTCCTCTGTAGGAGGTCAGCACAGAGAACTGTCTAGTCTAAAAGCAAACTCTCCAGTTAGAGAAAGAACTCAATCGTGATTTAGAGAGGTTTGTTTCTCTTTTCAGATGTCCCAGCTTGCTGAGGTGCACTTCGCATCTGACTGCATTGGTCTCACCGAATTACAGCATATGCGATGGGACAGTGGGACTGTAAGCCCTGCATAGAGATGCAGCAGCCGCCGCTGAGCCTCCCACCTTCCTGGGAACACCTTGCTAATTCGGGTAAGTGTCAGTCTCCTATCAGGAAGGATACTCCATTAGCCCCATGATTCTACAGCCCCTCCTTATAGATGCTCCTGATATTCTAGGTTTACCCTAGAATTTCTTCCTCCCAGACACTATCAGCAGTGATGCCTTTGAGTGTCCAGAGCATTCTAATTTTCAAGGTACTTTCAAATTCACTGTCTTATTCCTATCCCACACTCTTAGAAGCCAAACCTTAGTAGAGATTGTCACATCTGGTTATCTGATCGTGTGTGTGTGTGTGTGTGTGTGTGTGTGTGTGTGTGTGTGCATGTGTGGACTGCTGCAAGTGTGTGAAGGTCAGAGAGCAAACTCCAGTGTTATCCTTCATGCACACCAACCCTGTATTTTGACACAAAGTCTCTCAGTAGCTTGCAACTGATCACAGGTGGGGCTGCCTGGCCTTCAAACCCCAGGCACACCCCTTCCCCTAGTTCCCCAGCGCGGGGCTATCACGGTGTGCTACCACAGCAACCCTTCCTACGGATGTCTTGGGGGTTGAACTTGGGTCCGGCTTAGCTGTCTCTGTGAGTTTAAATGGTCAGAAAGGAGTGTCTGTCTTTCTCTAAGACTATTCTTTGTGCTTGGTGAAGAGGCCAGCTGTGATCACACCCCCAGCTTTGTAGTAGACAATAGACATCCAGTTGTGGCCGTGTGTGGCCTGTGCTCATATGCGCCTGTATGAGGAGTTACTTTCCATCTGGTGTTTCGCAATACTTAATTTTATTTTGATCTTAGGTCTGATTAAAAGGAAACTCTTGGAATCACATATCATAATAATAGTACAATAACTTCAAGATGATTAAGATGGTTTCCACAGAGAAAAGAAGAAAATGCTATCTTCCCAGGCAACATAAGACTGACCAGTCATAGCGTGGTTGAAACAAACCTATTTCAAAAGTTGTGCTTGATTGTTGCCATAGGCTTTCTTCCTTTCATCATTTCCAAGTGAGTCAGAGCAGCTTCTAGAATCTCATCCTAGAGATCCCAGGAAACTGGCTCCAGCTTCATGCTGTCCTAGGAAAAACTAATGAACTTCGGCTACTATAACCTGACAGCATCTTCCAGGGCAGTGAAAAAGCAAAACCTTCCTAAGCACTGCTGTTCTCCCCACCAACAGACTTCCTCTCCAGTCCCCAGAATCGTGCCCCAAACCTGTGGGCAGGTGTGTGCGTGTGCGTGTGCATGTGTGTGTGTATGTGTGTATGTGTGTGCGTGTGCGTGTGCATGTGTGTGTATGTGTGTGTGTGTGCGCGCGCGTGTGGGTGTGCGTGTATGTGTGTGTGAGTGTGCGTGTGGTGTGTGTGCGTGTGTGCGTGCACGCACGCATGTGTGCATGTGTGCTGGGGCTGGAGGTCCCACCTTATTTTGGGGGACAGATCTCTTACTGAACCCGGAGCTCACCACAGCTAGGCTGCTGACAGCCAGTCCTGCCCTGGGATGGCAGGCAGAAGCTACTGTGCTCTGCATGTTCCCTTGGTTTTGTGTTTGCTTTTGAACACAGGTGCCGGGGATTTAACCCAGGTCCTGTCACTTGTGAAGGCAAGCTCATTACTGACTGAGCCATCGCCCCTGACATCCCCACAATTTCTTAAATCAACTCACGGACAGAAGAATGGAATTGTCACATCTGGACAGGGCTGAGGCCACCATGTTTAGAACATTCCATCTGCCTTGTACCAAAGTCCTAGGACAAACTCCAATGGCGGATGGGAAGTAGCAGAAGCCTGAGGAAGGGCAGCAGGGAAAACACTTGGTAAGCGTCAGTCTGGCTAGCAGGTCACCATGAGATGGAAAGGTCAAGTCCTAGGTGTCTTCACATTGTCATGCACACCATTCATCATGACCAGGCTCTCCGCACCTGGAGGTGAGGAAGGGTGCAGCTCCCATGGAGCGTTTGGTCCACTCAGAGCAGATCATAATTTTTGTTTTCATGAAATATGCATATTTTTCCTTCTATATGGCAGACACATATATGTGTCCAAGACATACATAAGTAGAAATACATATATATTTGTATCTATCTACTATGACTTTTTAAAGATCGTTTTCCTCCAAGATTTCTAAAATTAATTCCTGCAATACCTAAAATTGAACTTCTTCTTTTTGTCTAATAAGGTACCTTGGGCCAACCCTTGAAGTTAATTGGCTAACTGCACTAAGTTGTTAGTCATCGGTACCTTGGTATAAACTAATTTTATCAAATAAAAAGATTTATGAATTTTCTTGGGGATAACACAATTAAAAGCTCAGAAGATCTGGGGCTGCATCTTCCTGATGGCACCCACTTACCTAAGATGCATGCTAGCTTACCACTGTGCCCCAGCTCAGGGAAGCAACCTGGCTGAGCTGAGACTTAGAAACATCTGCGAAGGTAAATTTCTAGTAAACACTGGAAGAAAGTCCAAGCTAGAGAGAGAATGACTTCATTCCTTTGCCTAATATTTCTTGTATACCGATTCTAAACCAGGCACTCTGCTAGACACTGGATATGTAGCTTGAAAATGAGTAATGTAAGCATCAAATTTGTCTGGGGAGGGGAAGATGGACAACCCAAAGGAGCAGAGTATGTCCCAGCATTGATTCAAGAGATGACATGGAAAATCTAGAATCAGGTAACATCCAGGCGAGTGGCAGTTAAGTGATGCTCGAGGCTGCAGAACCCTTGACTCTGACTTTTGGTGATGAAACAGCAATGGAAGACAGCAGTTCTAAATAGACAAGGTCATTAGACTAGGAGTCCCGAAGAGCAAGGCAAAGATCACCTGCCATCATGTCCAGAATGAATCTTGTTTCTAGAAGGGACCTCCTTATGAAAATGCACTGTCACAGCTGAGTCCCATGGTGCGGGGACCCCAATCAAGAATGGATCCAGTGTCCAGAGCAGAGCTAACCACTACATGGCTCTCAGCAGAGGCTGGGAATTAGTATTTCCACTCTCAGGCCACCACTGTCTTCAGCAAACCCTTTTTCTTGACATGCCATTCCTCATGCCTTCAATTCGGGAGCTGCTATGGCCCATTAGATATCAGGATGTAGCACTCTACTCCCCCTTGAGGCTGCTGTTGACATACCAAGTTCAAGCCAAAGGAGACAGTTTGCTTCTTAGTATTACAGGAACTACTAACCATGACGATTCACAATTATAGTAACCTAACTGCCTAGGCTCCCACACAACCAATAGGTACAGTAGGATCAAAAACCCATTGCCATTGTTCTTGAGGTCTCAGTAGTCCTCATTGTCCGCTATGTTCAGCGAGACCGGTTTTAACCCAGGCTTTTTCAGACCCAGGCCAGCTGGCCTTGGTGAGTTCCCAATAGAACATCCCCATTGTCTCAGTGTGTGGGTGCCCCCCTCGCGGTCCTGAGTTCCTTGCTTGTGCTCTCTCTCCTTCTGCTCCTGATTTGTACAAAACTAAAAAAAAAAAAAAACAATTACAGTAACCTAGACTTAAAGGCACATACATCATGCGCAGCCCACGTGGAACCTCCCAGGTCTACACAGAGTCAAATACTCCTGCAGTTTACTAAGCCTCAGCTCTCAAGTGTGCAAAGCCATGGTCACCCTGTGCTTAGCACCCTGGTTAACAGAATACTTTCCCCCTAATCCCATCACCTCCTCTTGTAAGCATGTTAATCATTGTAAACTTCGGGCAACTGGTTCTTCTCCAGCATCACTACGTTGTAGTGTTACATAAAGACTTATTGCTCATCAATTTTAATTAACAGCCTTGGCCAATTTGATGATTAGATTCTTGGAATATACCACTTAAATAGCAGCTCTTCATGTGCCAGAAGGGTAGGATTCCTCTCTTCTAACCAGAGAAAATTGCCCCAATCGTATACGAATAAATTCTCCACTTCCCAGAACTGATGGCAAATTCAGAGCTCCATAAAATTCATGCATGACTCGCTGCTGTGGCTGCGTAATTAAAAGAAAACGAATATATTGACTACTTCTCCTCAAAATAGCATCCATAAGTCACTGCTGCCTGAGGGAAGCTCGCTGCTAAAAGGATTATGGGCAATATCGTCCTTATGATTAAAGAGAGAGCATAGCGTGTTTCCTCTCACACGGATCCAAAACGCTCCATGTTGATGTTTTACATAAGTCTTGAACTACCGTGAGAGCCGAAAGGAAATAGCTGTCCACTGTACTCGTCACCTCTGCCACATTGGCCCTCTCCAGGCCAGTCCATAGAAGGCTTATTTTTAACAGTGACTGAAGGGCTCCACACTCTAATTTATGCACACATATAAAATCAATAATTACTTAGTCGACCTTTCCATTTGTCTAAATTTGGCCTGGCATAATGGAAGCTGTCCTCACAGTTCCCGCTGAGAATGATGAACAGGAGACGGGCATGCATCTCTATCTTCTCACTCAGGGTTAGATGAAAGCAGAGGCAGAGGCAGTTTTCGAAGCTCAGCCAGTCCTCGATCTGAGCCATGCAGACTTTTCTTTAAGGTGGACTGTATCTTGAGGAGCACCAGGTCTCTTTCCAATGAGGACTGGTAAGTTTGATGCAGCCCCATCCTGGCTTTGTGTGGTACTCACCTTCGGTAGGCTGATATATTCAGTTAAAGAGACGGTCCTCACGATGAGCACTAGTGGGTACCAGCCCCACGTGGGCACAAGCCAACACTGGGCTCAGATGAGAAGTCACTGGCAAGTGTCCCTGTGCGAAGTCCAGGTAGACTTTCAGAAACATTTACCCAGGCCTAAGTCTGATAGCCTCATTTCAGAGTGGGCTTTCCTACGGTTGTGCATGGATATTTGAGAAGGCTGACTTCCTGCCAGATGCTGCCAACCCAGCTTCACTTCATTTATAAAGAATGTATTTTGGATTTTCTTTTCAGGAAATTAACAACAAAGAAAATCAACAGAATGTCTGTACTTTTTCCTCTCTTCCTCACACACTCACCCGGAAAGGTTTTCATTTATGGTTATCAGAGCAGAAATGAGGTCTCTACGCCTGGTGTTAGTCGTACCCTGTGTCTAGAATTCTTTGCCATTGTTCATACTGAACGAGAGGCTCAGCCATTTTTCCAAGTGGCATGGCCAACCAGGTGTGCCTGCAACTTTATGTGCTGTCTCACATGACCCAAGTATTTCAGCTATGGTGCTAGAGGATTATCACAGCACTTAGTTGTATGGAATGTGATTTGTTATATGCTGGGCAATTCTTTTTTTGGTTTTTTGAGACAGGGTTTCTCTGCAGTTTTGGAGCCTGTCCTGGAACTAGCTCTTGTAGACCAGGCTGGTCTCGAACTCACAGAGATCTGCCTGTCTCTGCCTCCCAAGTGCTGGGATTAAAGGCGTGCGCCACCACCACCTGGTTTGCTGGGCAATTTTTAACGCACTTAGTATCTACCAGCGCACTGAGTCGTCACTGCAAGCCCAGAGAGGGTACGGATGAGTCACCTTTCCCCAAGGTCACACTGAAGGAGACTGACAGATCCACACTTACAGTCCCTGTGATCCACTTCCAAGGCCCAGGTTTATCCATGAAGCTCTCCCCAATTTAAAATGCTACATGCATTATCTAACTGAAGCCTCATACCAGCTCTGGCCTCCGACCCTGGCTTCTCTCTATTGTGCTGTAGTAACCTCTCTAGCTTTCTGCCTGGCAACACAGCATCTCTTTAGAAGGCTTGAACAAAGGCTCAGTCAGGAGGACCTGTTACACACCAGCCATCCTCTGACACCAGTCCCTATGTTTATCAAGCACTGTTTAGGAGAGTTCCGTATTCCTCAGCAAGGATGCCTGGCATGCAAAAGCACAGCGCATACCCAGCGAGTGCTGGCACCAGGGAGCAGTGAGGGAAAGATCACAGGGCCTGGGAGCCAGGAGGGAGGGAAAAGAGGGCTGAGGAGAGGCTCTGGAACACAAAAGCCCCAGACTCTCAGGGGTTTGGTGGCCAGCTGCTGCATCTTTGCATAAAACATGGGCATGGGGCTGTCGGGGGATGCGGTGAGGATGGCTCCTGGGGGCAACCAGCAAATTGGAGAATGTGCCTTGGTGAGGAGCAGAGTTAAGGGGAACGCGGGCTTTTCTCTCGCATGTGCCTAAGAAATGCATATTACACAGTGCTGAGGGGAGACCGAGCGATTCAAGTGCTAAGGCTCTCTGTATGTCGCTTTAAATTCTCCTGGCAACATCCAATGTCCTCACCAACACAGAGGGGAATCCAGCCACCTGTCAACCCCAAGACACACTCCCGACTGTTCGGGGAGATATTGTAGACAGGAAGGAGCCTGCCACAATAATTACAGCACACTGCGATGGCCTTCAACACTGCCATCCTCCCTGCATTGTCTCGGGCTTTGTGACCGCCTCTCTGAAAGCCACCAGCTAGCTGGCCGTGCTTTACTGGCCCAAGAAATTGGTGCTGGCTTTGGGTGGTTCGCGGAATCTGAATTCTCATTGTTATGAAAGTATTACAGTCCACAGTTGAAAACCCTCTACGGAAGAAATGCCAGCTGCCAGAAACAACAGAAAAGTCTAGGGACAGGACACTAAGATTGTTTAATTATACACAGCGGGTTTTTTTAATGCATTCATTTCTCTTAAAGAATGCACAATTTTTATTTTTTAATTAAAAATAAAAACTTAAATATGTTCACATAGCAAAGCAGTAAGATTAAGAGCTTAAGATTATTTAGAATATAATTAAAATAGTATGCTTATTGAATAAGTATTTCAGATCGAATGGCTGTGGTTGGGACGATGGGTTATGAATCCCATTCCTCAGTACAAACATGAATACAGGAAAGATTCCCTGCTTCTGCCTTTTGTGTTTGTACCCAGAGAGAAGACGTCCTACCATAGCCAGCATGGTTATGGAGTTCAAGAGGTCAATTTGTGGAGACATTTGAAAACAATTAGACATGGATAGCCTGGTTAAGTGATAAATGGTGGGCCATCGTAAGTGTTCACTGAGACTTGGAGTTGTGAACTCTAATAATGTGAGGGATTATTCATTCTAATGTATGAAGGAAAATGATCAGAAAAAAACAAATGCAAAGATTTAAAATGGTCTGAAAATTGAGGAATATTTCCTGAAGGAGGAACCTGGCTGACTCATGATTGACATCTCAGAATGGCATGTTAAACATACACCAGACCAGGCAACACTCTTCCGCGAGCCTGGTCAGAATGCTCTCAAGAAGCCGCAATGAGGCCTGATGTTCACTGGAAGGTTCACAAGCATCAGGGGGTGGAAAGCCCGATCACACCGCAGAATAAAGGTGGACACTTAGTATCAGTATGTGGCCTGCACAACCTTGGAACTGACCTGTTAGTCAAGAAGTTCCTTAGGACTCAGGGAAACAAGTGTCAGGCTTAGTTCCCAACTCAGTCCACTGTAAAGCTGGGCAATGTATACGAGTAAGCATCGTCGGCAGTTCACAACACACAGCCAACAGAGAAAGACACAAAACCATGCCCTCCACACCCAGCACAGGAATCGAGTCCATCGAAGGCCTTCCTGGGACTTGGCATGACAATTAGATGATATCATGGGTGTTATACACTGAGATTTTAAACTGTAGATCTTTTATCTAGACTGTATCTATGAAATTAAGGCTTTTCTAGAGAGAACAGTAGCATTTTGAATATTGTTATTGGAGAGACAGAAATAATTGTTGAATCTTTCTAACTAAATCTTGCTTTAACTACTGTAGAGTTGTTTATCTGGGATATCTTTTGTTTCTAAATTTAATTAAAATGCAGGATCACAGAAGCAACTGGAACTGGTGAGCTAGAACTGAGTAGTGAGGTGACATTTTTCTCAGAGAAACAACCCTAAAAATCTCAGAGAGGTCCCTTTAAATAAATCTGCACTTTAACCATGCACTGGGCAAGTCAGGAAAACCTCTTAGAGAACAGCCACTAGGAGATAAACAGGATGGACATCTGAAGGCTGAAGCACCGACCACTCAGAGTTCTATGCCATGGGTTCCAAGGAAGGAGGGAAAAATGTAGTTTCAACAATCTAATAATCTAATGTTTACCACGTAATTAAAAATTCGTAGGGCTGGAGAGAGGGCTCAGATGTTCAGAGAACTTCTTACTCTTGCAGAGGACAGGAGTTTAGGTTCCCAGCATGTTTACCAGGTAACTCAACTGCCAGTAACTCCACCTCCAGAAGATCTGATGCCCTCTTCTGGCCTTGGTGAGCAACTACATACCTGTGGCACGGACACACCCAGAGTTACAGACATGAATAAAAATAAGTCTTAAGAGAAGAGAGTTCTTAGGCATGCTAAAAACCTATTCAAGAAAATAAATCTGTCGATATAAACATCGATATAAACAATGATAGATCATTATCAAAGCATCAACATTTGTTTTAAAAGAGTTATTGTAATTGTGTTTGGTAACATAATGGAAACAAAAGAAACATATTAAAAAGAGGTATAGCCCCTCAGGAGAGCACTAGAAACCATAAAAGGGATTCTAGACTTAGTACTACAGCAGGTTAGGAAATTGGGGGAGCAGCTTAGCAACACAGTATAGGTGTAGTAGATGTAGCAAGTATCTTAAATCAGCAACTAAGGCAGGTGAGTAGAAACTTCCACACTGAAATACTAAAAAAAAACTTGGTAACCAAGGAAAAAACCGAAACAAACCTCAGTGACTAAGTACAGATTGGCAAAGAGGCTCCCAGATGCAGCTGGGGTAGCAGAACAAAGGAGGCTGAGCAGATGGGGAGATACAGAGGCAGAAAAATACATTTCTAGTAAACAATAGCCCAGTATAGTTTAAATTTCCTAGCTATATACAGATGAAGGAAACCTCATCAAATCCCAAACAAGATAAATAAAAAAGAAATCTTACTGGGACAAATGTTGATATTATTGAATACCAACTGTAATGAGAAAATCTTCAAAATAGCCAACAGTGTAAGGTGATTTCTCTTAAACCCAAAGCAGAAGAGAAGGCACTGACTAAAGTGGGAGAAGGAAAAATAGCTATGAAGGTAGAATTCTATATCTAGCTATAATTATCCCTCATACGGTAAAGGAAAGAAAACTAATCTTATATAAGCATTGGCTGGGAAATTTGATCAACACCTGTTCTGGATATAAAGTTAAAGATATTTCTTTAGAATGAAGGAAAATGACATTTGAACCCAGTCTTACCTGAGAAAAATAAAAGTGTTGAAAACAATGATATCAAGGGGGAAAATCCCATTTTACTTCAGGACACAATTGTTTTCCAAGACAATGATATTAGCAAAGCACTTTAGAATTTGTAACAAACACATAATAATAACAGAGCAAATCAAAGAATTCTGAATTCTGTTGTAATATCTTTGTGTGATGTTACCAGGAGTTCCAAACAGAGACAGATAAATTGGGGATGCTCTCATAATCCAGAGCAACACGCTAAAAGCTAAAACAAAGGGGCTGGGAAGATGGCTCATCAGAGAAAAGTGCTTGCCATACAAGCCTGATGGCCCGAGTGTGATCCCTAAAATCCATGTATAAAGGTGTGACAGGTGGGGGGGGGGCTCTGTAACTCTAGCACTCCTAGAGGGAGATGGCAGTGGGGGTGAAGACATGGCCCAGCCTAGTCTGGAGTATGCGGATCTTCAGATACAAGGACAGCTGTGCCTCAAAGAGCAGGGGCAAACTCCTTCTGAACGCTGCCCTCTGACCTCTGCACACCTGTGCGGAGCAGGTGTGTCCACACTACCACCCCCACACTCACCGCCCCCATGAGCTAATCATAGTCAATCACAATTTTGAAGATAAAACAACCTTAAGTAGAATTAATCAACAGGACAAATAAGACGCAAAACCGAAGATAATTCAAAGTAAGATCAAAAAGGGAGGAGGACAAAAAAGAACAACCAGATGGAAAAAGAGCAGGCAAAGAGAAACATGACAAGCTCAGACCTCCCAATGTTAATAAGTAGATCATAGCCGGGAAGTGGTGGTGCACACCTTTAATCCTAGCACTCGGGAGGCAGAGGCAGATGGATCTTTGTGAGTTCGAGGCCAACATGGTCTACAAGAGCTAGTGCCAGGATAGGTAGGACACAGAGAAATTCTGTCTGGAAAAACCAAAAATAAAATAAAATAATTACATCATATCTAAATGCACTATTACTGCAAGAGAAAGACAATTATTGTCACATATGGACATATGCCATATATGAGCAAGTCTAAATTCATACTGCTTAGAAGAGGTGAAGTTTTATAGATACACACTGGTGAAAAGCAACAAATAAAAATATATCAAGCAATATTAACCATGGAAATGCTGGAGTGTCCGCATAGATATCAAATTATACTTCAAGACAAGAGAGTGATAAGCTGGGACACTTCCTATCATTTTAAGGATCGTTTTGGGAACTGGAGAGATGGCTCAGCAACTAAGAGCTCCTGTTCTTGCTGAGGACTGAGCTCAGTTCCCAGCACCTACATCAAGCTGCTCACAGTTCCCATACCTCTAGCTCCAAGGGGTCCACTGACCTCTTCTGGCCTCCATGATACCTGCATTCATGTGCACATACCCTCACACAGATATGCATGCATACATTAATAAAAGATGAATATATATCTTTAAAAGGGTCATCATTAAGATAAAAGATTGTTAAATGTTAAATGTGAATGCACTCTCACAGAGTTTCAAACTTCTTGCAGAGAAGTGCTAGAAATAAGAGACAAACCAAGAATTGTAATTGGAGATTATAACACTCAACAATTGACCAAAAATACAGATAAGAAATCAAGAAAGACAGAGGATTGATCAAACTATCAAAAGCCTTCTACCTGGAGCACTGTTGTCCCTTCTTGGATTCCTGTTAGAGAAACCGTGGCCTGGCTTCTTGAATAACCCCCAGCAGAGGCATGTTAAAAGGATCCAACAGACAAGTCACTATTTTTCTTAATAGGAGGAAAATTCAGAGCCCTGTCAAGTGTTATATTTGATATCCAACCTGGATTTTTTTTTCTCCTTTATAGTCTGAACCCAGGACTCTGTGGAAGCCCTTCTCTTGCCTGTGGGGTTCTGTGGAATGGACTTGCACATTGACGAGGTTTTAAACACCACACAGTTCAAATGCTGCTTTTTACAGAAGAGAGAGCACACTGACGCTTTGTGCCAGTTCAATCGACACGTGCACATCTAAAGGCGAGGAAACAGTGCCTCAGAGAGGAAGAGGAGCTTGACGGAGATCGCGTGGCCGGAAAGTGGCAGTGCCTGTGTCCTAGCCTGCAAGGCTTCCTTCTGGTGCCTGCCCTGCCCTTAGAAGACATTAGGTAAATACCGAGTAGAGTAACAATAGAAAGAATTCAAGATACTGTTCAGTTCCAAAGACTTGGCTGCTTTGACACAGATCATGAATGGAACCAACAATAAGAATCAGGCCTTCTGGTACCTTCTACTCCGACATAGTCTCCGAAAGAAGGCAGTAAAATAAGGACTTAATTTTCAATCTAATCCTTAGCTTTCAGCCTAATCTCTTGATCAAATCAGCTCACTCTAAAGCATGAGACTGTTTCCCAACTGTCTATTTTAATCACTTTGTAACTCAAATCTAGCCAATGACTTGAAATAAGCAAGGGAGCTATCCTTGACAGACATTAATAACACTCACTGTGGTTTTCCAGCATAAATCAAATGCAATTTATGGTCAAACAGCCTGAACTGTATTTAGATACAATGCTTTTATTGTTCTCTGATTGCTGTCGGTACCTTAATGTCAAATCTCTTTTTCTATTCCCCAGATTCCAGAAAAATCTCAGTTTTCTAGGCATTTGTAGTACAAAATGTTCAGCTCAGGGTAGCCCAATGTTGTAACTAAGCTCTGTCTCCTGTTCCAGTTGCCATAGATGTGAGCTGTTCTACTGAGCTCCACTCTGCTCCACCTGTTCCATTGTGCACCACCAGCTCCCTCTGCTCTACTTGCTCCACCTGCTCCACCTACTTTACCTGTTCCACGTGCTCCACCTGCTCCACCTGCCCCACCTGCTTTACAGTGCTCCACCTGCTCCACCTGCTCCACCTGCTCCACCTGTCCACCCTACTCCACCCTGCTCCACATACTCCACCCTTCTCCTCGTGCTCCACCTGCTCCATCTGCTCCACCCTGCTCTACCTGCTCCACCTGCTCCACCTGCTCCACCTGCTCTACCTGTTCCACCCTACTCCACCCTGCTCCACCTGCTCTACCTGTTCCACCCTACTCCACCCTGCTCCACATGTTCCACCTGCTCCACCCTGCTCTACATGCTCCACCTGCTCCACCTGCTTTACAGTGCTCTACCTGTTCCACCCTGCTCCACCTGCTCCACCCTGCTCAACCTCCACCTGTTCCACCTGCTCTACCTTGCTCAACCTGCTCTACCCTGCCTTCTTTACTGTGATGGACTGAAATCCTTAAAACTGTGAACCAAAATCAATGCTTCCCCCCAGAAGTCCCTCTTATAAGGCAATTGGTCACAGAAAAACACAAGCAGCCAATGCAGTGCCCATTTCTTTGAAGAGCTCAAGCGAACAGGCATGAGGATTAAAAGAAATTCATGAGTTATAATACGACCAAGTAGCTAACATGAGTGATTTCCTTCCTACAATAAAAAGAGAAGTCTAGAAGGGGTCAGATCATTTTAATAGTGACAAGGACCAAGAGATGCTACAAGCTTGTTCACATGATGGTGGACACATGAGACCAGGAAGCAGAATCAGGAAGCCAGAACTGGAGTGTGCTTAAAATGTTTCCCTACTTTTGCCAGTCAGACCTCACCTCCACAGCCTTCCACAACCTTCAAAGCATCACTGTAAACTGGGGCTCACGCCCACAAAACCTAAGCCTGGGGGTGGGGAACATTTCTGATTTAAAAAAAATAGCAAGAAGACTTCAAGTCTGCCATGGTCTTCAGAAACTCAACACTTAACCTGATTTTCTTGCCCAGCCTCTCACTGCTACTTTTTCATGGCTCTAGTGGATAATCATCTAACTAAATCAAAATTCTGACTCTGGGGTCATAAGTACTTTCAAACTAGAGGAAAGTTGATAAACTCTCTTCCGAAACTTCTCACCATGTTTGATTTGTTACCACTGGGAAGCACCAGGACTGACTGAGTCTGTGGGTACTCAGCCAGGCCTACGTAAGACTCACCCTCCTTAAAGCATTGCCAGTCCTTGCCAGTGGGTGATTTGCATGCTGTATCCTTCACGCAGCTTTTAGTGAAGATGAGATGCCCTCTACCTTCTACCCACTGAAAAGGGAATGAAGACAATTAGAAATGGATTGACTTGAGCCAACAAACCTCATATCAGCACAGGAGAGCCCAGGTGATCCCTAGGACAGATGAATAGGGTTGGGGTTGAAAAGGCAATGCATAAATTCACACAAAGCCCAGAGTCACAGAAAGCAGACTGCTCAAGAAGAGTGACCACAAGATCAAAAACACTAATAACAGCTTATGATGGAGAGGATGTGGGGTAAAGGAAACATGTGAAACCAGCTACATTTCCTTGGGTCCTAGACAAAACTGGAATATACAATGCAAGCCAGACAAGGGAAAGGACACTATACCCACAGTCCCAGTCTCCTCAGTAAAACTTTCCCAATCAACAAGGCTCAGACCGAAAACTTGACCAGAGGTGACGTGGCTTAGAGTGGTATCCTCAGCCTTCCCAATGCGGAATCCTTCTAACACAGTTCCTCATGTTGGAATAACCACCAATCATAAAATTATTTCATTGCTACTTCATAATCGTAATTTTGTTACTCTTATGAACCATAATGTAAATATCTGATACGCAGGATATCTGATACATGTATGATCCTGTCTCTGCTCGCTCTCTCTCTCTCTCTCTCTCTCTCTCTCTCTCTCTCTCTCTCTCTCCTTTGTGTGTGTGTGTGTGTGTGTGTGGTGAGGCAGGATTTCATAATGTCGCTGGCCCT
Source organism: Alexandromys fortis (assembly GCF_014885135.2). Lineage (NCBI taxonomy): Eukaryota > Metazoa > Chordata > Mammalia > Rodentia > Cricetidae > Alexandromys > Alexandromys fortis. The sequence goes on from NW_026068000.1 coordinate 4,746,642, forward strand.
GACTCTCCTGGAACTCACTACATAGACCAGTCTGGCCTGGACTTCCCAGAGATCCACCTGTCTCTGCTTCCCAAGCGCTGAGATCAAAGTTGAGTGCAGCACACCCGGTCCACATCTGTCTCTTCTCCTCAGTCAGCACTAACTCCTCCCCTTACTGAGGTAACCGAGGCAGGGCTCTTAGAAGGAAACTTAAGGTGGGCCCAACGACAGGAAAGGATGCAGAGGTGGAGAAGTGTGGGGAAGAAAGAACGGGGGTCAAGCAGAGGAGCAGCAGCCCCATGTTACAAGGGCTGCTTCAAGATCTTCCACACTGAGACCTTCTTTGCAGGAGAGCATGCCTTTCCTCGGTCACAGCTGAATCATCAGGTGGGTAATGGGCCAAGGAGATGCAGTCTACAGACCATCTTGACGATGAAACAGGCATCCTGCCTTCTCATTATGCCCGAAGCAGGCACCCCCAGATCTGCACCCCCTCTTGACCCACCAAGGCCAACAGAAGCAGCTCCCCAGTGGCGAGGAAAAACACAGCAGCTTTTAACCAGAATTTCTAAGGTCCGTTTGTCCTGACCTTGATCAAAGTTTGACTGCCGGGACGTGGCAACCAGGGTCTGATAGAAAGCATTTGCTCTGTGGAGAGGATTTCTCAGGGTAGCCACCCTGAGGAAACTGATTATAAAGTACCCCTGTGGCAGAACCGGCAATTCCCTCATCCAGATGTCAAATGCTGGTTAATTAAGATTAAGACTTATTTTCTTTTGCAAGTCCAGTCAATCATTTTCCTGTATGGTTCTTTTCCCACTGTTCATTTCTATAGAACTCCCTTGTCTCTGGAGGAGCTGCAAGTGTAAAAAGAGCCGGAATTTCACAACACAATTTCTCTAGGAAGAGCTGAAAATAGCTTGTTTATTATTAAAGAAAGAGAAGGGGAGATTTTTTAGGAAGGGATTGAGTTGTCTTGATTCAACCTATCATTTTTAAACGCAAAACACGTACAAAAACTTAAAAAAAAAAATACAAAAGGCAGGCTGGGAGACAGCTCAGTGGAGAGAGTACTTGCAGGCAAGCATTAGGACCTGAGTTTGAGCCCCCAGCCCCTAAATAAAGGAAGGCACAGAACTGTGAACCCATACTATTAATTCTCCTTCAGAGAGATGGAAGAAGAGATGAGAGAGATGGAAGAAGAGATGAGAGCCCGGGAGTTCCCAGGTCAGCTAGCCTGGAATACAGAGAACAACGGGACAGAGAAAGCAGGCCTGTCTCAAACAGGTGGGGATGAAAAATGGCACCAGGGTTGTCCTATGACTGTGGCCCACATGCCTCATACAGATTCAGATTCAGACAGACATGAACACAGCAAAGAGAGAACATGAAGACAAACGGACTCTCATAGCTGAGTTCCATCCACACGTGTCAGCAGATCGAGTGGCTCCTTCCACTGACTCAGTCTGCCGAGTTCTCCGCCACTTTCTCAGCTTGACAATAACACAGAGACCCAGTAAACAGGGCCTGGACGATCTGCAAATAAAGATGACTTTTTAGCGCCTATCAACTTCAAGCTGAAGAGACTGTTTGAAAAGCTGTGGCAAAGAAGGCAGCAACTATTTTATCTGTTCCCATAAAAATCTCCTGCTCGGGTGTGTGTGTGTGTAAAGAACTCAGGTGTAAACACTGCTACTGTAAGCTCAGAGCACAACCTCCACGATCCATCCGCAAGTTGAATTTGTTGAATGTGGATAATGATAAAATTCTAAACAGAACTCGTGAGAGGAACCCAAATGATCTGAAAGGGGGGCTTTTAATGGGATTTATTAGCAAGGCTGTCCCTGGGAATTACAGTGGCATACAGAGAAGAGGTTTGCAAAGGCAAATTATACTATGTTGGGCATTATTCTACCTCAATTTAAAGGTAAAAGGCAAAAAACCAAAGGTCATCAGCCCATGAGTATATTAATTTATATCTAATGTAGGGGCTTTTCCACACATGAAAAAGTCCAAAAGGGGGGGAATTATAGCTCCCACAAGAAAGTTCTGGCAATAATCTTACATAATTTACAACACGAAAGGACATTTCTGTGTTCAGGAACTGTAGCTGATGAGCAGGGCAAAAATAGATGTGAGCAGAAGTCACGTTAAAATCCTCAGCCCCTCGCTCCTCCCCCACAGGAGTCTGGCTCACCCTGCACAGGTCCTATTTACAGGCTCTGGTGGAAGACAACCAGCTGACCTTCGGATGCAGGAGGTCAAACTAAAAAGACAAAGGCCATTCTTCAGGACCTGAAGTCACCCGGCAAGGCTGGGGCCAGCTGTGTTCTAGCTAGCCCAGCACAGGCTCCAGACAGTCCTGAACGATTTCATTATCGTATGCCTTCCGAGGGGAGGAAGAGCGGCTGTCCTATTTCATGATAATTGGATGAAGAAATGTAGGTGGGAACACAATTCATTTCAGGGTTTGATGAATTATTTACTAATTAAGGAGACACAGAGAAAGGGAAGGGCTGCATGACTTTGGTATAAATGCTCCTTTTATTTTATTATTTATACACATGAAATTGTTGCTTTTATTAACCAAGAGGTTAATCACTTGAATGGGATACCTGGCATCCTTTCCAATCCCATACACAGGCAAATTGGCTCATTTTATGTTAGTAAAATAACCCTGCAATTTTTCTAATGCCTATCTGTGTTATAGAACATTTTATAATGTGAAAAATAGAGAAGTTAGCCAGGCTGCTGGGGTTGCAAAACCACTCTGTTCAGGTGGGGAGGCAAAAAGGAAAAGTCCACAAGATTCTGGTTAAAAAGGAAAAGGAAAGGAAGAAAGGAAGAAAGGAAGAAAGGAAGAAAGAAAAGAAAGAAAGAAAGAAAGAAAGAAAGAAAGAAAGAAAGAAAGAAAGAAAGAAAAAATTAATGCCTTGAAAATCACTTCTTTTGGTATTCAGGTGACACCATGAAGACCTGTATACTGTGGTATCAGAGCAGAAACTGTAGACACGGAGAGTGTGGCTGGAGGGCTGGATTGTACCTCAGTTGGTACAGTGCTAGCCTACCATGCTTTATGAAGTCTGGGGTTTGGTTTCTAATACCTCAGAAGAGGAGGAGGGGTGGGGTGGAGGAGGGGTGAGGTAGAAGGAAGGGTTGGGTGGAGGAGGGGTGGGGTGGAGAAGGGGATGGGATGGATGAGGGTTGGGGTGGAAGAGGGGTGGGGTGGAGGAGGGGTGGGGTGGAGGAGGGTTAGGGTGGAGAGGAGAGAGTCTTCAGTACACGAGGGGACCCAGCATACTTCTGGCTGGTGATAGGATATGTAACTGGCAACCCACTTTGTCACTATCTGTGTAACTAATTCAAGTTATGTGTTCCATAAAGCTAATTTCATTTGTCTAGTTAATTAATTAGCTAAGTAATTAATATAATATGATGCTTTTGTTTTTATCTTACAGTCACCAAGACTGTAAGGGACAAGACTAACAAAATTCTTGTTCTCTTGACCCTTTCATAAGGAATAATAATATACACATAAAATATATATTAGCTCTTATCAATAGTATCAAGGAAATAACAGGATGATGGGAAGAAGAAGGGCCAGCACTTTCTAAAGCTTGGGCTAAAACCTTTAACTGGGGTCTGTCTTCTGACAAATTCTCAAGTGTATAATACCGGGTAGTTGGCTGTAAGTTCCATGCTGTAGAGCAAATGTCCACAGCCTTTTTATCTTTTCAGACTTTATATCTGTTAAGATCTGTGAGTTCTCACTGTCCTCAGTTCTGAATCCCTCCTGCATTGCAGTCCCTGGTGCTATAAACTTGACCATTTGGGATACCACACATAATGAGATCATGCAGTAATTTTCCTTCTGGGTCTTGTTTATTCCAAGTGGCACTATTCTCATTGTTTACCCACTAAGAATCCTGTCGAGTATCACACAATGTCTTGTTGTTTGGTCTGAATAGTATTCTAGTATGTGTTTATCTAGTTCTACTTTGATATGAGGATTAGGGAGAACTGTTGAAAAAGAGTGATAATTATGCTGAAACCAAGAAATAAGTAGAAACAGAATATTCAGAAAAGCTAACAGAAGAAAGGTCTACCAAGAACAGCAATAATAAGGCCTCCGGATGCCTGAAAGGCACAAGGGAGTTCATAGCCATGTGTGTCTGTGGTGGTCGGGTGGTCAGGGAGGTACAGTATTAGACTAGAGATATGGGAAGACCCCAGGTGCCACCAGAATTTATAAGCACAGTATAAGATTTTTTCATATATTCTTTTTTTCTTTTTTCTGATGACACCTGTCTTATTTATTTATTTATTTATTTATTAAAGATTTCTGCCTCCTCCCTGCCACCGCCTCCCATTTCCCTCCCCATCCCCCAATCAAATACCCTCCCTCGTCAGCCCAAAGAGCAATCAGGGTTCCCTGCCCTGTGGGAAGTCCAAGGACCACCCACCTCCGTCCAGGTCTAGTAAGGTGAGCATCCAAACTGCCTAGGCTCCCACAAAGCCAGTACGTGCAGTAGGATCAAAAACCCATTGCCATTGTTCTTGAGTTCTCAGTAGTCCTCATTGTCCACTATGATGGTGGAGAGATCCCACACTAGCTCAGATCTGAGAGACAGATATTTATTTATTTAGGGGGAAAACTTAC